>NC_049205.1:43434450-43741950 GCF_013347855.1 Anguilla anguilla
TAACACCATTTGAGTTCTTGATGACATCCATTTTGAGTAGCACTTGATTTAAGGTATGTTTTGAAGCTGTTAAAGTGAGTTGCATGTGGGCATAGCCAAGAATAGTAGGTGTGATTCTGTTCATAGCGTCCTAGTTGGTTGCTATGTAAATGTAATTTGCTCAACTGCAGTATAAGAAGAGTGATTTCAACAAATATTATAACATTGTTAGAGCAACTGTGATTTTTGTATTTTATTATAATTGATACGGTTGTCTGAAAATTACATTAAAAAGCAGCTTTATAAATTTGGCCCACACTATATAAATATAGTGTGGGCCAAATTTATAAACACACATATCATCTATGAGAGAACAGCATCTGGAATTTACTATTTGTTAATAATTACCTTTTGGCCTTTAAGAAAATAAATTATCATGAATATATTTTCAAGGAACGGTACATTTTTATTCACATTTGCACCACCAAATATTCTCTAATGGGACAGGTAGCATGAATCAAGCTTGTTAGGACCACATACCCAAGAACACCCGCAGATTTGGAATAAATATCTTATAAAATAGCATTAATATTCTTCTGAATAATGTTCACTAGATTCAATACATTTATTCTAGTAATAATTGGCAAAAAGTATTTTCAGAAAGTGCATTTCAAAAGGACTCATGTGATGACAAACTTGGATGTCAGTCATAAAATTTCTGGCACCACAAGATATTCAGAATTTGGCGGGTGAAACACCAAAACCATTCAGCTGAAATCTATGGCACTAGTACATTTTACTGTAATTAAGGAGCATGGAATGTTTAAAGATGGGAGGTCCATTCTACATCATTTGGCTCTAATAGTATGAAACAATATATTGATACATTATCAGTTAAAAACCATGGGAAGTTGCTTACCCTTCATTCCCCATTCCTAAACATGACCTGACTTCTAAGCTGAAATTGTCCTTGTTAAAGGCTTCTGCTGCAGCATCTCTAGCCTGTCTCTCTCTCTCTCTCTCTCTCTCTCTGTCTCTTTCTCTCTCTCTTTCCTCTTCCCTTCCTCTCTTCCATCAATGAGATAAATCACATTTGGTCTCAAATTACATCAGCACTCAACAGTACTGTTATGTATTACCTACACCACTTAAAAGATTTATTCAGCAATAACTGCTGGTTAGAGTATTTCTGTGCCTTCCTTCCCACAAGCAGATGCTTTAGCGCTCTAAGATTGCAAGGTTATTGAATTTTATTACTGCATTGCTTCAGTAAGCAGTAAGCCTGCCTCTTTATGCCTCTAAAGGTTCTGGAAGCTATGGAGACATTGATCTACAGTTTGTTTGTGCATTGTGGGAATCTTTAAATCAATGCAGAATCAATCTCATAGCTGCGGAAATTTTCATTCAGGACTCATGACTCTTGCCCTACACTCAAGATGTCCTCAAAAGTATGAAAAAAAAACCTCCCTGTGTCTCATGCATAGCAGTTGCACATGCACCATTTTGAAAGGAATTCATAAAAACTGCTGTGCATTACACTGTATCTTAGTAAAACATTAAAATACTATGGTAGTCTTACAAACATTTTTTGCCAACAGAGTCACATATGTGGATTTATTGGTGGAATTAACAGTTTGTCGGTGCTTCTCACCAATTCATCAGCTAAGAGCAAAATTTGTCTTTACTTTCAAAACTTTAGGTTAATGCTTCTGCTAATGAAAACTAGATAACCAGAAGTTTAATCTACTTTACAAGGCTAATTTACAAGGCTTTCTAAAACCCAGTATGCTTTGGGAGATGCTACTCCTTGACATCAGGATTATCCTAGCTAAGCCACTTATCTCTCACACACAGAACCTCTTATTGACAGGTTTTGGTATAGTTAGATGCAACCATTTATTTTCTGCTGGTGTTCATTCTGTACATTCACAAGTTATTTTTACTGGAGTGAAACAAGGTTTTAGATAACGCAGAATACCTTAGATCAGCTCAGACACCTGCCGAACCAAAACAACAGGAACAGAGGGGATATAGCGGGGTAGAAATGAAACGGTTTCACACAGAAAGATGTTTGTATTTGGGGAATTTCTGACAGTAGTTGATGGTGGCGGAATAACAGGAGGGATACAGCCTGGGAGCATTGTACTGGATTTTATAAACTACATTACCTGGTAACTGGTGTACATAAAAGAGATAACTCATTTATCTTAACAGAAGAAGGTCAACATCAATAAAGTACCACTATAGGGAATTACTTTGTAATTCAGGAAATACCGATGTTGTGTTTCTGTGTTGCTTAACTGTTTATCAAAACTGCCACTCCTGAAGTAGCAGTTTAAAGGACCATGGTAAATACTGGTGTACATTTAATTTCTTAAGTTTGAACAAGAAGTTATAACACAGTGCCATGAACTCTGTCACTGCTTTACACAGACCACACGAATACACACACGCACACATACACACACAGAGCGATTTGACAAAATAACAGAACTCCACATGAAATATGACTAAATTACAATTACAGCTACAGAGATTAATCATATTGAGATGAATACAAATTAGCAGTATGTGTTAGTCATAAAAGAGGTCTGACAATCACTCTTTATTATGTGATTTTCCAAAGCAACATGAGGCAATTAAAAGAGTTCCAAATATTTTAGGTGCTGTTGCTATATTAATGTGTCAGGGGGAACAGAATCAAAAATTCTGACACTATTTCACAATTCTTATCCTGTAAGTCAGCATTCCAAGTAGGACTGAAGCTGTTCTGGTGGAGAATGGTGGCCCTATTAGTCCTTATTAGTTATTTGATATTCAGATATTCCATGGTGTTACCAATTGTTTTGAAACCCCTGCTGTGTGTGTGTGTGTGTGTGTGCGCGCGTGTGTGTTGGGCTATTGGCAAATTGAAATCTATCAAAAGAGCTTAATTAAATATTTGGCAGTAATACTGTGTCAGCAGGTAATTTCGTTTGTCACATAAATCCCTGAGAGCTCTCATAAAACCTGCTGCAAAGCTGTGATACCGCTGTACCACACAAGTGTTATGGGGAAATCAGAAGACAAGCAGCAATATGTTTAACTGGCAGTTAAACAGATTACATCAGGTACCGTTAGCCGAACATTGGCAAATGAAAATAATCTTAGAAAGGTCTTACACAAGGATTAAAAAAGGTTTCATGGTGATCACATTTTGATGAAGGTAAAAGGCATTTTGACAGTACAACTACTTGTACTGGTGAGATCATGACTGATAACTAAGATGCCATCTACTCTGCTGAACTGGCACACATCATGCACACTAACACTGGATCACCATTCATACATCATACAGTCTTGAAACTTTCAGTTTTTATCCATCTTTAATCATTGAGATGAAAACACAGTACCGTGCGCCTGAATTGAACATGTCAATCCTGGATGCACTCTTACGCAAACTCGCTGCATGAAGCTGAATATCCCCACTGTCATGAAGTTTGATTTCAAATTTAAAATGTATACTGTACACTTTTCTCAGCTTCCATGCTGTGTACAAAAGATGAAATAGCATTCCAGCAGTGAAGTGTTAACTTGGTTCCATAAAGCTATGGGTTCCATAAAGTTGGTTCCATAAAGCACATTATACCTTAGAAAGCAAGATTGATGTCTTTCATTACTTAATGGTACTGGATTATCATCTTCATCCTATGCTAAAAAATGTCTCTCCTGCAGAGAGGTGTATTTTCAAGGTCTGTAGGATGCCAGATCCAAATCCAATCAAGCATTTTATGATATATTTTTGAATGATGAATGAGACATTTGCCACTTCCATCAATTAAGCATGAGTTGATTGATTTTTGTGTAGAAAATGCCATTCTATTCCTCTTGCAGAATTTCAGACATTGGTAGACCTTGTGACTTGATGCCTATAGGCCAGGCAAGCCATCCATAGTGGCCAAACACCCTCTTAATTTAAATAGGCGTTTCAATTTTTTTGTTTATATGTTTAATGGCTATTGCCATTTATGAGTGGCTACTTTATGGTAACTAAGGGTTTTATGATTCAAAGTTAGTGTTCCATTTGCATTTTTGCATTAGATTATCATAAAAAAAATATTTGAAAAAACCGAGGGCGGTAAAAATTGCACTTCATTACACTTACAGCAGGCCCTATTATCAGTATTCCAAATGTGCCTCAGAGTCAGTTGAATTGCTAATTTTGTACAGCATAAATGGAAACTATTTTCACCTTTGGCTGGGTTGGAAATTTTGTGTTCTGCAATAAAGGCACTTCAGTTACGAATGGTTAGGAGGGGCAATGGTGATTGTGCCTATAATAAAAATAATAAATAAATAAACACTTAAACACTTAAACACTTAAACACTTCAAGTTTTATCTTAAATAATTAGTTTGCAATCAACCGGGCTACCTTGTAACTCAAATGCAGGTGCTCCGTTTTACAGTATATTGGTGGCTTTACCAATGCACACAGATTAGCATTGTACATGTGGGGCATACAAGCAATCACACAAAACTGTTTTTCACATTTTTTGTATTTGAACCCTGCACAAGGTTATAGCTATAATTGCCAAGACAAATTATTACTTGCATAGGCATGATTTCCTTTAATGCAGAAATATTCCATCATAGTTGGCTGCTCTTAGCAACCGTTCACCCACCAGCACAAAATCAATAGTATGTCTAATTGTTACTGAAAATTGACCGGCTGATAACCTTTTTTTGTCTGAGTTGACTGTCGCGATACATTTGGAAAGCATGGTAATGTTAGTTAGCTAGCTGCATTGTGTAGTCACAGATTCCAGTAGCAAAGCACGAGCAAAAGCTTACTGTTACTGCTTTAAGTGTTTATAAGCATCTGAGTAATTTTTCTGCTGCACATATTTGATTGCATCTACTATGCAACCATGCTAGTTCAGTCCTGCGAATAAAGAGTCGTTTTTTGCAATAATAGAGTGCCCACATATTTTTCGTTCCTTTGCATATATGGGTGTTTTTGGTGTCTTGTATTTCACTCTTACTCCTTTGAGACACTGCTTATATTGAACACCTTGTTTTTAGACGCTGTCTAATGTTGACACTATTTTGAATTCATATCAGTGGAAAGTAATCTTTTTTTGGATTAATGCTCACCTCTGTATATCAGAGTTTGATACCGATAAGGTAGGTGCATCAATGAAAGTGATCATTAAAATAATATTTTAAGCTTATATGCAGCTGAAACGAATATGCGAAAACTTCTTGGCCTCTTCTAGGTTGCAGGCTATCTTCACAGCATCATTTGCCTGTGGAAATCTTTTTGAGGCGCCATAAAGGTACATGTGGTGATGGCATTGCCTGTACAAGTATATCACACGTTATGAAAATGCAAGTCCCCTATGGCTATTGTGTGCTGATATTAAAATGAGACATTAGAATGAGGCACATCTGATTGGCTATAGGGAAGCAAATCCCAACCACACCCACATATAATTTATTCCTCTTTAATCAACCAGTTCTGCAACTGTGCCACAGGTGCATCTCTAGCTAAAAAAATAATTAAATTGAGATGCATTAATTCACTACACCCATAGCTCAGCACAAAATTTTCACATTTACCCTTTGACCACAAAATTATAGCTCATGTATCTTTGGTAAGTGAATATCCAACTCACACAATTTGGTCAGGTGGGCATACATTATCAGCTAATTATGACCATTGGGCTTCAAAGGGAGCCAGTCTGTGGTGGCAATGTCATTGAGAGTGATGCATATTCAGCTTGACACTCCACATGATCAATTCCACTTAGCCGTTACAGAACTGCAACTGTTGACATTCTGACTGTGAGAGAATAAACAAATTAACATTATGCAAATGCTCCATATGGATGGCCATGGCTTGTCTCTACTGTGACAGTACACAAACTGATCTGGGAGGGTAGAGGGACTCTGAGTCAATGCAAATGAAGTGCCTGCCAAAAATGCCAAAAGTCTTGAATCACGCTTAATGTACTGTAGTGGGAATTTACCAGTACAATAATTCTATGATGCATAAGAATTGTGCAATATAAAATTTACAAATGGAAGATAAGTTTGCGGAATGAGGGTCTATCTATCTATAATCTATATTCTGTTAATATTCAGTCTTATTCTGTCAGTCTAACCTATGTGAAGAATAAAATTCCTGTGGTTGATGTACTCATTGTCAAATATATACAGCTTTAACCAATATTCCAATAACCATTTTTCAATATTCAAAATTTTTTGTATTGGTTATTTAAGCAAACGTTCACATTGTTTTGTCTACCAAATTGTATACATGTAATGTGTACAGCAACCATCAGAATTTTATTCTTCACAGAGGTTAGATTGCAGGTAGCTCTTTGACTTTCAAATTGCTCCACCTGCTGTGGTCAATACAAATAAAGGATTATAAATAAACTAGCAATTTCACAGCTCGCAGCCTTTCATTGAACCTGGAATCAGTTGAAACAAAATGGCATAAAAGGCCAGATCAATGGCAAAACAAGGCTTTGAGTAAAAAACCCTTTGCAGGCATAAGTATGGGTATCTGATTTTTCATGCAGGGTGGGATTATATTGTCAATGATTCAGTTGAGACTTGGAGTAGGTGTGCAAACACTCTAAACAGGGTTATCGGAGTGCCTCTGGGATAGCAGCGCAGGAGGGAGGGACTAATGTGCAGAATCAGAACCAGGTATACCCAGGAAATCACAACACTGCAGACCTTTTTAAGCCATTTTCCACAAAAAGGTTACCAATAAAGTGGCTGCTAAAGTACTGACATAAATGTGAGCCATTGAATACCATGGAAGGGGTTGCATGGCCACCCCCAAATAATTAGGGATAAATTAAATACATTTCTCAAATGCAACAGATGACTCCGAAAAAGATTAGTAAACTAATACATGCTCAACCCCTCAGATCGATCAATAGAAGACACTGAAAGGTTACATTATATTACATTTGGCAGACACTTTTATCCAAAGGGACGTACAAGTGCATACCAAAGGTCATTGGAACAACTACAGGTTGAACAGAAAAATTGTATAAACCATTTTTCATTCCACTAAGTAATGTAATCAAATCATCAGGATGTGGTTATAACCTGGTCAGTGTACTATAGTCATAAGATTAAACTAAGGGAATTGTCACTGGCTGATTCCAGGACGAGCCTGTAAGCTACGTGATTCGTTCTTTTATTAAAGACTGCGCAAATTTCCCGAATTCGGGCTTTATTCTATCTGGGGAAGACTTGTGTTTGTGTGTTATGCGTTACGTGTTATGTATTCCTGTGGCAATGGCTGCTTTGTCTGGTAATGTGACATTTTTATTCTGTTTCAATACACAATCTGTTTGACAGGCATTTGTACAAGTAGTCAATGTGCTTTGGGGAAGCAGGAATTGTTTGCACAGGTACAGGTCAGAAGATCTACTGTTACATTAGTGCTCGTGTATTCAGCAATACTGCTTAGAGTCACCGGAACAGTGGGGGCAAGCTAGCATTCGACCCGGTGTCACTCCAATATAAATTTATATTTTCATTGGTTGAATTCATATGGTGCAATCGTGGACTGAAAAACTTCCTCCAAAGCACAAGGGAAGGCAGATTGACAAGCCATGTGGCAGCAAGAGGCAATCACAATCTCCCACAAGAATCTTGAATTGGTCCACAAAATGTGATGTGAGCGTGAGCACTCTATAAATGCAACCACAGCAGTACTTCAAAATGTGAGTTGATAACATAACTGCTTTCCAACATTGGGCACATTCATTATAAGGCTCCTGTTGTGTTGGGATCTGGAGCTGGCCACTTGAATTAGCATCGCACATCCCCCCGTTGCATAACCAGAGGGTACCGGTGAGGTATTAAACGAACGTGCACATAACTAGCTAGCTATTGTCTTACTTGACTATACATTAAGTTCAATATATAGTTAAGAATACTTCAACTAGCTAGAGGTTATCTAACATGGAGATTGATGATGATTGGCTACAGCATCCATTTTCTTCTCCTTTTCCCGAGGAACCCGAATTTTCTGTGCTTGTTTTGAAACTGAATTTAAAAATTGAATTTAAGGCAATTAAAGAATATGACCTGCTTTTTGGGAGCCTGATTTTTTTCACAGTTTAAAAATCACATTAATTTCACATTTTTAAAATTAAAATCAGTTTAATTCAATATGTTCTTTAATTAAAATCTTTTTGAACCTTATTTTATTTCTTCCATACTACAGATAGGAGTCAGAATCCAAGCAATTACAACACAAACTTATAAACCTCTCAAGGTTTGGTTTCTGCATGCTTCAGACCTCATAAGTCCTTTTTTGAAAATAAATGCACCAGACCATCTCGCAAAATTATTTTTGCATGACATTAATTGTGATGCCCACTATTCCACAAAAAACAGGTCCATTTTAATGTAATACTGGCTTTAACAATAAATTCCAGTAACAGCAAAACTTGTCTGCAAAAAATATATCTTCAGCATGTAAAGTGCTAGTCTCCTAAGTAGAAGTTGCATAATTTATTTCAAAAGTTGTTTACAAAACAGAGACATAAGATACACTTGGGAATACCAGTGCTGGCGTAATTGCCTTGAGGGAACAAAATGATACAGTAAGAGAGGAAGCTGGGGAAGACAGCCAATCAATACTGTTGCAACACAAGTCAATTTAAGAGGCGGACGTGCAGTTCCTACTAATGGCCACCAGAATACTCATCAGAATGTACCGTGTAGGCAGTGGCTTCGAGATAATCATTAAAACAATGGAAGGGAGGGAGGTACACAGTCAGTAATTCATAGATACCTACATCCCATAAGTGCCTCGGCGCAGAATGTGTAACCAGAGCCCAGAGATAGAAAGGGCAGTAATAGAGGAGGAGTCGCTCAACTTACAGCCGAGTCAGTCGTTAAAGAGTTCTAGGGGCTGCACAAAGCCTGCAGCAAGCACAATGAAGGAGGGCTTTCCGTCTCTAAAAGGGTCAACCCTGGAGGCTGTAATTATCATTATAATGGCAGATTAGAAGGGAACACATTCTGTGTAATACAAAAAGAAAACCTGGCTAGACATTGTTTATGTCTTTTATTTCCTTGAACTGTCCTGAAATCACCCTTACCTCCAAAATTGGTCAAAATTTGTTAATTTGGAGCTGCTATGGATGCTCATTTGCGATAATGGTTTCTCTTATCCAGCTAAAACCTGGTGTGC
This sequence comes from Anguilla anguilla, assembly GCF_013347855.1. Classification (NCBI taxonomy): domain Eukaryota; kingdom Metazoa; phylum Chordata; class Actinopteri; order Anguilliformes; family Anguillidae; genus Anguilla; species Anguilla anguilla. The sequence goes on from NC_049205.1 coordinate 43,443,642, forward strand.
ATAGAGTATGTACTATGTTTATGGGGAAATGCTTGTTTTAGTTTAGTTGGACACTTCATGTTAAATTGAAATATTCAAGCACAAATACATAAGGCTGACTCCTCTTTTTAACATCAAGATCAAAAATGCTTTGACCCTTCATAGGCCTGATAATATAACAGATGAGCAGCTCAACACATGGTCTGATCATCTTGGTCTTTTGCTTACTTGTACAGGTCACAGGTTAATCGTGCCATCACACACACCAGCAAGTGGCGCATTAGAAAATCAGTAATGATTTCTTCCTGAATGGCTGCTCAACAATAGATAAAATAGCCTGATTTACACAAACACATTGACCATGTACAGTAATGAATTTGACCTTAATATCTTTATTGAGTTTTCAGGACTTCATTGCACATTCAAAGAGCTGTGGTGTCCACGAAATGAAAAGAAATCAACAAAAGGATATCAGCTATTTTAGAGAGTGAACATTAAACATTTACAGGTCAAGCAGTGTTAAATGAAATACAGTAATACTTCCTCAATAAATGCTTGAGTCAGCTGTGTAAAACAAGAATGATTGTTGAATGATCAATATGAATCGCACTGTATATTCAGTTTGATTTGTTCTTTTAATCTAGATTATGTAGTGAAAAGTCCTGTAAGTCTAGTTACTATAAGTTTTCTTCTTCTGGATGGTGACTGAAGAAAAATATAATGCTTTTCATTTTTGTATTATCTTCACCATTTACAGTATAGAATGCATTTCAATCCTGTTTTAAATCCTGAAATAATCAAATACAAACAAATTTAGCAAAAGTGTTTATTTGTGGTTCTTTAAATAGTTTTTAAGTGACCTTTTGCAAACAAATATTGACATTGTGACCGACATAGTGATTCAGCAATCAGCTTGGTAAACAATGTGTTAACTGAAAATTTTATTCGGCACCATCACTAATACTCACCGTCATTAACATTAGTTAATGGTCCTTGATTGTCTTTGCACACTATGTATTCCGGTGCCACATGAGTGAACAAACTCACTGATTCACCTCTGAGGTTTATCAGAGGGAGTCAGAAGGGTGGAGTGAAAATTTAATGCACATCTCTACTTCAAGAGCAACGATGGAAGAGCAACAGGTGGACATTTTGAGATTAAAGATCAAAATTCCTCCATCTGAACAGACCAAATTGTCTTCTTGTCATTTGTATACTATTTGTACTGTAATTCTGTGCTCATGGGCTAAAAGAGGAAGAATTTCCTGGTTATTGAAACCAGTTTTCAAGTACAGTTTCACCAACTCCTGAAAAAAGGCACATTTATATCACTTTGCTGTGTGTAAACACTGCTAGTTTGACATTAGCCTGGCTAGGCTACTGTATATTTAGAATTTAATCTTAATGTTTCAACATTATTCTTGAAATTTTGACTTTGTTCTCAGAATGCCATTTAACTTGAATTTCAGAATTTTGACTTAAATCTCAAAATGTTCCCTTTAATCTCAAAAGTTTAAGTTTATTCTCAAAAGACAGTAAATCATATATTTTCATATATTTCATATATTTCTTATCATGCTCTTCTGCATTTAACAAACCACAGGTGCCAGGAAAATTGAATGCTATGTTATTTAAAAATGTAAACAAGGAAGAGATATTGATTGAATTGATTGAATCCAAGGTGTCTTTAACTTGCAATGTCCTTAAAGTTACGCTGAGTATAAATTAAGCTAAGGAAAAACTGCAAAGACGGACATTCAAGTGATCCCCTTGCAGTCATGACAGACTGAAAATGACAGGCATATAAGGCACGACCATACCTATACCCCAATAATCAATTTATACATGGTTTCAAATGTGAAACTGCATGAGAGGCCTAGCAGATTAACATATCTGTAATTGCCAGAGAACCCACCAAGCATAAAGTAAAACATGAAAAACAACCGTCTGCTCCCAGGTGACAAGAAAGTACTGTAAAACACTTCAAATTGAAACTTTTTCTTGAATGCTGGGAGCACTTTTTTAGCCAAATGACAGCCTACTTCCTGAAGTTCAGTTTGCTATTTCATCATTGTTTTCGGCTCTTTTGTAACTTGATGTCATTGAATTTAGATTTTGATAAATGACTTGCCCTAGCTGATGTTTTCTTTTCAAAAATAGACTTGCCTAAAAGGTTCAAAGAACATTTTGTGTATGTGCAAAAAGGTAAACGGCTATACAAATACAAGGTAACAAACATAAGCCATCTTCTCAAAGTTTTTTTTAAATATATTTATTTTCTTTATTTTATCAAGAAGGTTTTTCCTAACTATGGAGCCCCTAAAAGGAGATGAATAAAAAGAAAATTCTTTTGCATTCCTTCGCAAATATTTTGTTATCTGCCAAAACATTTGGCTTACTGCCAAATGTTTTGGCAGGTTGTTGTTATTACCACAAAAACTGAAAACACAACAGAAATCCTTTATAAAACAAGGAAAGGTCAACCAAAACCAAAACCTCCAAGGGAAAAACAGGCAAAGAATAACAACAACCAAAACAAAAACAGTCACCACCATGGAGCAATGTCCATAACTCAGCTCCCAAAACCTAGGCCTGACAATAAAGCCTTTTTACTAGGCCCAATAGTTAGGTAATGGGCCAGCGCTTATGTGATTATAATGACTCGCACCTGTGGCCGTACCTGTGAGTAGGGCCTGTGCTGCCCCATCATGAAAAATAAAAATAAAATACTTTTAAAATGTTCAAAATTTCCCAGACCTCAAGCTTATTGTTTTGTGAGGGCAGGATTTTAGGTGAGCAACTCCAACATGTTTCCAGTTTTGTTCATTTCATGTTTTGAGCATGATCATCCCAACCAGAATTAAATTTAAATCAAATGCTACCGAACATAGCATTGCCAAGTGATATCCATTATTTCACTGAAAATGCATTCAAAACAAATTTGTTTTTCAGATATAATACTTTACCTGAGGCAATAGTTACATTTTCACCCTCACCTCAGTAGGCACAATATTTTTTTATATTTATGGGCAGTTTTTTTTTCTTTATTTGTTTTTTGACCAAAGGGTTTTGTTGTGTCAAGAACAGCGGCAGAGCATCAATGAGGTTAGTCAAGTTTAGTCTAATTCAGTCTGTCTTTGGAGAAAACAAACTTGTCGTTATAATTAGCCACATGGCACCAAAGGAAGGAACAGCAGACAGGGGCCAGGTAATTAACTTACAAGCGATTCCTCCTTGTTGTCTTTTGTACCTTGCGGCATAATTACCAGGATGGAAGTCAGACAGTGGAACTGATTATAAATGGCATACCTGGAAGGGACAGACTTTTATTTTTACAAATTCAACAAATCCACCCCTGAAAGTTCCCCCTAGGACCCAAAGGATGTGCAGTATGCCACAGGTAATGCCACCCTGAGTATCTTATTTGAACATGATCACAACAGTAATGTACCTTATTCATACACACTACTTCTGTGGCCAAATATTCCATAGGCATCTCAAAGTAGAGCACTCTTCAAGTGAAACACTGAACAAACATAAAAAGGCCGATTGACCCTTATCCAATTAGAGAGGGGCATCTTCGGGCTCTCTCTCCATCTGTGATTCAGTTCTCCTACTTCAGCTTTTTACTCATGCCAGTGCTACAGGTATTATTCACTTTAAAATCACAAGCTGCAAATAAATTCTGCATTGTTACCGATAATGTCCAATTAGACAGGGCTGTGAAAAACAGAAACTGGATTATAATAGCCATGTTCCAGTAAACAATGCAACAACCCATTTAAAGAAGGGATTACATTCAAAAGGCCCCTGAAAAATCATACTCTGCTACAATAAAGTAAAGCAAGACAACACTGAACTATGCCTTTGAGCTCTACAGTGAAGCGTTCCTTATTGAAAAGCTTGGTAGGACACACACCACATCCTGTCCTGTTAAAAATTATATTTAAAATTTAATTAACTAGTTTGGGGAGTTGTCAGGGTATAAAATAAATTATTGTAAATCTCTCCTACTGCCCTAAAGCCATGCTATAGATGAAGCTGATCTACCATCGACTGTTCGGATTTCAGACATTTCAGAGGCCTGGGCATTGAGATTTACCCCTTCTTGCAATCAATATCAACTTTCAGTGTTTACAATGTTTTCAAATAAATGCAAGCTTGAATAGGTGGAACAACTTTCCCACCACTTTGCAAGCCTGGATTTTAATAATAAAAGTGAATGTGCTTCTTCTAATACATTTTTACAGCCCCATGATCCTACTGGTGCCACCTACTGGCTATTTGGATGTGCTGCACTCTAAAAATTTATAAATATTTCTGGCAAAGTAAGCGACCACATATGACATTGTCCACATAGCAATGTGAAAGGTCGACAGGGGTACATCATTTCTAATTTTATTTTTATGCTTTTGTTTTATGTCCCATGTCTGGATGAATCCTAACACTCCTGTGTCTTGGCAGAAATTAGTACACAGCATGGCTTCAGTTTATGGGCTCTAATTTACGTAGGTGTTCATAGATATTGCAAATAGCATTTTGGCCCAATAATAACTCAATTAATTGAAGTCTATCAACTAGTATAAAGATGTGCAAATCCAAAAAGACATGGCATACACATTTTCACAACCATAGGCTTCTTACTGACAATTTCCCATTTACCTTCTTACAATGTAACAGTAAGGGCATTCAAATTGTATCCAATGTTTTTAATGAGAATGGCTGTAATCATAAGTCATAGTCATAAGATAATAACTTTTTTCATAGAGTCTACTTCACTGCTTGTAGTCGCTACAATATGAAGATACTCTCCTTTATTACATTACATTACATTACAGGCATTTAGCAGACGCTCTTATCCACAGCAACGTACAAGTGCATCAGTGCAAAGTGCAGAGGTGCAGAAGAACACACTAGAGTGAAGTAAAGATCGTAGTGCCAGAAGTGACCACATAGATCAGGACTCCAACCCTGTAGGGTAACCTGTTCAGCAAATAAACAAAACAATCCTGCCAAGTACAAAACTAGCACTGAAATCACATTTGCCTAATCAGAATCAAACAAAACAATCCTGCCAAATACAAAACTAACGAGATCGCATTAGCCTAACTAGATACATTGAGCTAAACTAGAGGCTAGGGAGGGGTGGGGAGAAGTGCAGCCTGAAGAGATGAGTCTTTAGTCTGCGCTTGAAGGTAGTCAGATTCTCTGCTGTTCTGACCACCACGGGAAGGTCATTCCACCAGCGAGGGGCCAGGACAGACAGCAGACGCGAACAGGAAGTACAGACACGAAGAGGGGGAGGTGCCAAGCATCCAGAGGTGGCAGAACGGAGAGGTCTGGCTGGTGTGTAGGGTCTGATGATCCTCTGGATGTATCCTGGTGCTGACCCCTTAGATGCCTGGTATGCAAGCACCAAAGTCTTAAATTTGATGCGAGCCATAACAGGCAGCCAGTGGAGGTCAGCGAGCAGGGGGGTGACATGGGAATGTCTGGGGAGGTTGTAGACCAGACGAGCTGCAGCATTCTGGATGAGCTGCAGGGGTCTGATGGCGGATGCTGGCAGACCAGCCAGCAGCGAGTTGCAGTAGTCCAGGCGGGACAGGACCATCGCTTGAACCCGGAGCTGGGTTGCGTAGGTGGTGAGGAAGGGATGGATTCTCCGGATGTTGTACAGGAAGAACCTGCATGTTCGACTCACCACCACGATGATCTGGGAGAGGGACAGTCTGTTGTCCATCACCACTCCAAGGTTTTTGGCAGTGGGTGATGATGACACCACGGTGTCCCCTAGGGAAATAGAAAAGTCAAGGAGGTTAGAGGATGGAGCAGGAATGAAGATCACCTCTGTCTTACCTGGGTTCAGCTTAAGATGGTGGTTATCCATCCAGCTCTGGATGTCCCTCAGGCAAGCAGAGATGTGTCAGTGGGGGGGAAGGAGAGAAAGAGTTGGGTGTCATCGGCATAACAATGATAAGACAAACCATGGGCAGAGATTACAGGACCAAGAGATTGGGTGTACAGGGAGAACAGGAGGGGACCAAGGACTGAGCCCTAGGGAACTCCTGTGGCAAGGGGGCGAGGTGCCGATACTGCACCGGCCCAGGCGACTTGGAAGGAGCGACCGGAGAGGTAGGACTCGAACCAGTCTAGCACAGATCCCCATAGCTGCCAGGGAGGACAGGAGGATGGGGTGGTCGACTGTGTCGAAGGCAGCAGAAAGGTCTAGGAGGATCAGGACGGACAAACAGGAGGCTGCTTGTGCGGCGTGAAGCGACTCACTGACCGAGAGGAGTGCGGTCTCTGTCGAGTGACCAGGTCTGAAGCCGGACTGGTGGGGGTCTAGGAGGTTGTTCTGCAAGAGAAAAGAGGAGAGTTGGTTAGAAGCAGCTCGTTCAATTGTTTTGGATAAAAAAGGGAGAAGAGAAACAGGACGGTAGTTCTGGATGACGGAGGGATCCAGAGTGGGCTTCTTCAGCAGTGGGGTGACGTGGGCCAGCTTGAAGGAAGAGAGGAAACATCCAGAAGACAAGGAGGAGTTCACAAGTTCTCCTAGCCCTGAATGTGCTCTCTGCCAGGGGGACACTATGGGGCGCCATTTTGCATGTGTCCTGGGGTACCGATGTTTTGGAAACGGGTGTCCCAGAATCTATCTATTGTGTTAGAGGTGAATATTTCTTTCTCATATAAGGTGTTGTCATTGAATGAGCATACTGACCTAGATCTTCTTTTGCATCAGAAGTGGATCTGGCTATGGATAAGCCTTGCATCGAATCCGGACCATGCCAGTCCCAACTGTAGCTGGTAGGTTAATAGGGTAACATGCAACTTGTGCATGTGTGTGTGTGCATTAGAGTGCGGTTCGGGCCAGATATTTGCTTCCGAAACCGAACTGAGCCCAAGAGAATAGTACCTGACCCGACATGAGTCTGACGAGCATTCTGTATTTTGGTGTCCAAACCGAACCGAACCCGACACAATTTAAAATATACATAGCTCACTGCCTAAAATCATTGATGTTAAGTACATAAGTATGTAATTCTAGCTACGTTGCAAACAATGGAATGTGTGGGGGAAAGACGTCTGTCACTTTCCAACGAGCTGCTGCTCGCTGTGAACAGCAGACTCACTGATTCAGTTTGTAAGTAACCACTGTCAGCAAACATTTCTAGCCGTGCATTGACTAGCTAGCTGCTATCGACAAGGTAAAAACGTTAGCCAAATATTGTTGCTAGCGTTAGCTAAACATGCCATGAGTATGTAATGCTAGCTACGTTCTTTCTCAAAGGAGAGAGAATGCCGTGAGAGCGGTGTGCAGGATAGATGTCTGTCACTTTCCAATGCGCTGCTGCTGGCTGTAGCTCTTGAGCTAATTCCATGAACCCCTCGCCTGCAATTGAACAAAATGGTCTAATGTCCTTGCAGCAGAACATGATTATTTTCGATTATTTCGGATTTTAATTTTGAAAGTATTTGCTTTGAGGCAGTAATGAAGGCTGTGATTGCAGTTTGACTTACCTGCTTCAACAGTGCACCATCGGTCCAGATGACGCTGCAGGGACGAATTTCCTGTGTTTTTGCTGTCATATTTAATTACAACGCTGCATGTTTTGCATATAACAAAACCAATTGGCTGTTTTGCTTCCACAGTTACGACCAAGTGGAAGTGTTTCCATACTGGTGATTTGCCATGGTTTTCGGCAATAATTAGCTCTCCCCATGAGAGCTTTCGCTTGAATTCATCCATAGTCGATCACTTTTTTATCTTTTCCGACAAAAACATGCGCAGCAGAGGTAGTGACACAGATTCAACAGAACACACACCCACGTCACACAGGCAGGCAGCAGCACAGGCAAGATATCAAGTCATTTTATTGAATTAAATAAGCCACGCAATTCAAATTAATCTTAAAATAATTTAAATAAATATAGTTTAAACATAACCGAACCCGGCTAAGTCCGAGCGTTAACATTAACTATTCAGTCCGACCCGAACCCGTCGGGTCCCGTCTGGCCCAGGTCGGGTATCCACACTCTAGTGTGCATATACAGTCTGCTGAATGATTGTAATGATTTTAAATAGGAAGAGGAATAAATAATACCTAATTTTCTTAAGAAAAGCTCTGCATTAGCAATCGGTAGCAATCGGTTGATTGGTTGCAGTATACCTGAGAAGTGTTTTTCACTGCTGGTAGTCCTCAAGGCTGGATGAAAGCACTTAAATAAGCCAACTCTACTGCTTTGAGAGTGTCCTTTTCATTCCAGAGCAAAATACATAACATTTAGTGTGAGCATATAAGTTCTGCACACTCAACTGAACCGAGTAACAAGTCTTAGTCATCACTTTAGATCACAGAGTAGTGAACACGTTCTATGGGAAATGCTTGAGGAAGAAAACAATTACCTGTGTAATGATGTTAACTATTAAAATATGACTCCTGTTCTCCTATGACAGCTACCTCACAGATGGATCAAGAGTTATCTTCAATTACCGAGCACCAATTCATTTGTTAACGTTAACAATCAATAAGAATAAAGACAGCAATTAACTTAAGAAACAGCAAATATTGATTTGAGTTTATTTTAATCAGTAGAGTCCACTTAACATAAAATATAAGCTTTAAAAATAAAAAATACTAAAACATTGAATAATTATTCATTAAAAAACATATATTATGCTGAAATAAAATGACAATATTTTATGCTAAAGTCTTTAAGTATTTGTAGCTGATAAAAGCCTGGTTCCTTGGTGAAGATGGTGGGAGTCCAGCTGGTAGACTGTGAGAGATGACAGGCCAAGTGCCTGGATGGTATGGCTGCATGCCGTAGTTCAGATAATATTATGCTTGTTGCAGAGGTGAGCTTCAACCCACTAGATATGAATAAGGCAAGGCTTTGTCTATGTCCAGGGCACTGTAAAATCAAACCGTTTTGGTCTCCTTAGTAAAGCAAATGATTTTTTAATCCATCTTCCCCACTGTGTTGAGGAAATGGTATCTGCTACTGCATTCCAGAAGGGTAACAAAAAATGAATCTTCCACTTTCACTAATGCCAAACATTTATTTTCCTTGGAAAGGGAAAAAGTGAAAATAAAAATATTCACTAATGAATTTAACAAGATTGCACTTTACCTACTATTCCGTGGGAGAACATGAGCACATGTTCAATCCACTTCCTGAGAATTTGCTCATAAAAGCCTGAACCTGCAGTGTCGTCTATGTATGCATGTGGCTGTCTAGACAATGGCCAGTCCTTCCCCTTTCATAGTTATAAAGAAAGAAAAAAGAGGCCAGGGGGGAGCCTGTGTTGTCTATACACCAAATGTCTGACACCTCTCTTCTTTCCACATCCCCTATAGGAGGAAAGTTTTTAATGCATACCCTCAATGCATTTCAGTCGCAGCATGATAATCTTGGCAACAGTAGGTTTTCAGCACAAATATATGACAGTCCATTTTTTTTCAGAACAACCTGCTGATTTCAGGGGCTGCCTGCTGACTTTATAAATTGCTGGCAAAGCAATTTGTAACTTTTTCCCTTGCTTAGTAATTTAAGAATCATTTCCTTTCTACAATTCTGAAGTCTACAGTAAGAAAATGGAGCATTTGATTCAAAAGATCTTTTATCACTGTGTTGTCTAAATCATTTTTTTTACTATATTTGGGTAATAGTATTTTAAAATTTTTTTGTGATGGTAGTGCATCTGCAATGCAGTGGCAAAGGAGGTTAGTTTAAGAACAATAAATTACCTGTGGGTGTGGTGGGGGGTTTGGTTTTCATTATCAATCAGATTGGCCCTTTCTTTCCCTTTAATACTAGTGCCTGCAAGACATAGCAGACTGTCACAAAGGCTAAAAAGTATTTAATAATTACTTAAAAACTCATGGTACAGTAGATTTTATTTTCAAGTAACAGTACTTTTTAGATTATGATTAAAAGTATGTATGTCCATGTTTATTTGTATAATTTTTTTCCTATTCAGTGTTGCTACTTTTCATTTGATAATCATAAAGTAAACATGAAAATAGGTGCTTTTCAATCAGAAACACCAAAAACCATTAAAAACGATTCACATTCACAGTTTCGAAATACTGTATCAAACTTCTTTACCAAGATTTGTGTGTGTGTGTGTTTTTTTTTTTTGTTTGCTGGTGTCTGAAGAAATCTAATTAATGTATGTGTCTAACTGTGACAACATCAGTCAGTTCGGTGCAAAGTATAAGGAATGTATGGTGCAAAGTAGAAGCCTTTCCAATCTGGAACTGTCAGAAAACAAGATGAGCGCAATAGAGAATGTGGGGGAAATCTGGCCTCACTTGAAACCGCTGTTTCATTTGAAAGCAATACAAAACAACAACCAAATAATAATGAAATGTCACATTTTCACTGAAAATGTAAAATAAATGATAAGAAATTTAAATAATGTCCAAATCTGGCAAAGGGGTATGTTTCAGCACTTTTGCTAAAAAATACAAGTTGGGAAAAATAGTGTTTGATATAAAGAATGTCTTGAAAGAAAGAAAAATGAATGATCTCTTGACATTGTTGCAAAAACAGTGCAGGGCCTGTTTTTGCAGAGGAAACATGTGTATTATCAGTATCACCAAATTAAAGTTCACCAATTCAACCACAACTTTTTGGTTAGCAGGTCCACTTTAAAGGGTCAAAATGTATGTGGGATTTGCACAATCCTGCTATACAGTAACTAATACCAAATGGTTTGTGTTCTGTGAGATTTATTATGTTGTTTTAAGGGTTCAGATTTGGCATAGATCTATAGTCAAGACTAGCCATAATGCTATATAGTGTTTCATGGTGTTATATAAAACACATTCAGAACAAGGTCTCCCCAAATGGATTAAATATGTATTTGAAGCGGTGCGCAAGGATATCTAGCACATTGTATTCAAGAGCCTTCATCGTGTCATTTTCAACAGATGCAAACTCAATTTGAGTCATTGGTTTTCAGTGTGGAGGTATCTCTACCATCATTATGAGCGACACTAATTTGATGTTTATTTCATTTCTTTCTTTTAAATGAAAGGAATTCTATTCTTACAGTATATCTTTGACAGCCTTTCAGGTTGTGCATGCAGAGGAGGAGGGATAAAAGCTCATTTCTATTTGGGGGCTTTATTAAGAGCTGACATCGCTGGCCCCCTTATCTGCGGCTGTGTCTTTGTAATCACTCATCCCATATTTTAGGTTGTGTTTGTTCTCCTTTTTCTTTCAAGAACAAAGAATTATTGAGAAAACATTGCTTGCAAAGCACAAAGGCTGGGGTGTAGGGCAGGGGTCGGAGTGTATGTGGGGGGGTTGTTAATAGATATAATGTATACACAATAGTTTGACTGAATCTATACCACTGAAAATGCTAATCAGCGAGCACATTTTGTTTGAAATAAATATTTATTGCCATGACATTTTGAAAAGTAGTGTGTGTTTGAAATGATTGTCACTCAGACTTTTTATGGCAAGTTCAAAAATCTGGCTGTGTCTAGAGTATAGCATATCAGTTAAAAATATGCATAGAACTTCTTCACAGTAAAATGGTCAGAGTTAAATCTACTCTAATAGAGTGAATTCAACCATATCAGAATTTTCTGAAATCGCTAGATAAAATGTTTAAGAACATTTTTGGCTTGACTGCAACAGTGGAGCCAACCCTACAAACGTGAATGTCTGTGACTGAGTGAGTGATGAAGTTACACCATTGGTCGGCCGAGTTATGAAGTTATACCATTGGTTGACCGGAGAGGTCCAGCCATATACTAGGTTTTTACCTGGTCTTGTTTTACTGTGTACCATTCTCCACTTTATATCGCCTTAGACATTCTTAGCCTTATTTATACATTAACCTATGTTCTAAGTGTCTTGAACAATTACATACAAGTAATTTCATGGTATTAACAGACCAAATGCACAGTCAATGGCCTTAGAGGAGAGGTGTTTACTCTCTATAACCAATATATAACCAATACTCATTACTAGTTAAATGGTTATGGTACATACTGTGAGCTAGTGAATAAAATGTTACTTGATATCTTAGTCCTTATTAAAACATTGAGTTAGTCCTTATAAAAAATTGAGTAAACTAACCCATTACAGTGTAGTTTACTTGGATTAGAAAATGACAGAAAATTTTTGTAGCACTCTCTTCGCCCTTTCCCTTGTGCATGGCTCCATTCTGGGAGACAGAAATGATCTCAGGAGGCCCAAAACTGTTTTTCATTGACAGAATGTATGGATATTATTTTTGTAGATTCCCTTTTCTTTATTATGGTCTCCTGTTGGTATTGCTGTTGGTACACACAAGCCAGGTCTCTGGATTCAACCAACAGTTGTCCTCAACTTTGACTCACAATTAAATCCAAATGTTTTTATTTTCCATCACTAACATTGTTTGGTGAATTAAGTGGTCCAAACTTGTCAAAATGAGTGGTACGCATGGAATGTGCAAAGCAAGTTCTGTCAGGAAACTCTAATTACAACCGACCAATCAGTTGGCCCCTATAACTGCACACCCACGCGTTGCATACACACCACATTTCATGTAATACACAAATATTTCATGTAAATATTTTAATACGTGAGTTGTCCTGACTGAAAAGTGGTTAAATTCAAATTTTAAGTCAGTGTTTATAACAAATCTTGACAGATTATTAAAAGATTAATTGTATAGTCAATGTGAGGCTAAATGATTCAAACATTTTGGTATATTGCCTTCATCAGCGAAATAGTGTTTTATTTTGTTAGCATTTGGTACCATACTACAGGCTGTAGTCAATATAAAATGTGTCTGTGTCCATAAAAAGTGATCAAGATTTTCTGAATGGGGGAAAAATGAACTCTTAAAGTGCAATACAACTCAAATTAGGATACAAGGAAGGCCTTAACCACATCATCAAACAGACAATAGCTGTATACTTTACACAGTCAAGGCTGTGTGGAAAATGAATGCAATCAATACAGTGCTCTGTATGTAAAATGATAAAACGTTTTTTATTTTATTTCTTTATTTATTTTGTACACAAACAGGCACTCACTCATGAGGCCACATTAGCACTTTGGATCACACAAAAAAGGCGGAGGAAGTATTCTTCAATTTTTCTTTCTGGAAGTGTAGTGCCTGCTGTTCCAAATTACCATCCTTTTTTGTATTGTTCTAGTTATTTCATGCCCTACATATTTTGCTATCCGAAGACAATCCCATTGTGAGCGCTTCAGTACAAAATTAAGCTGGGTGAAATCTTGATTGATTACCTTGTACCTTGTGCATTCAAAAATCCTGAGGTAACTGGTGAGGTGTGATGTGGGAAAGAACATTTTGACGTGAGCACTGCTGGCCAAAGACATGGAAAGAAAGCCATGCATTCGACAAGTTCCCTCAGATCAGTGGAGCTTGACCACATGGTTGAATGGGGGGAGCGAGATGTGACTGAATTGTGGAACGCATAACCCAAATGAACAGATGTATAATCTGCAGGCATTCTCAGTTTTGATCCCTGCCTTTTTTCACTTGCTCCAGCTCTCTCGAGTTTAGCTTAGATACTCCACAAAAGGACGTGGCTCATTGTCCAGTCGATTTCTTTTTGCCGACTGATGTAATGTGATGTAACTGAGAATTAAATGACAGCGAAAATCTGAAGGTGGGGTGATAAGAATTAAGTAGCATTAGAGGACATTCAGTTTGTCAGTTAGAGAATCATCATTTGCTGGAAAATTAGTGTAAAGGGAAAGGTAAAAAACGTTTTTTTAATTATTTTGGAGGTGTTGACTTATACTGGAATCCATTTTGCCCAGATGACAGTCCACGCCATTGCTTTTTTTGAGCAGATTTTCTGTTAGCATGCCCATATACTCTGGATTGTCAAAAACTTACAGCATACTAGATATGCTCTTTGCAGGAATAGGATACTGTGTTGTTGTTGTTGTTAACAGACTAGTTCTGTAATCAGAATGCTGCAAGGTTGGATCTTAGCTGGGACAGCGCTGTTGTACTGCATGGCAAGTACATTTATACTACATAGCCTAAGTAAATATAACCTTCATAAGTAGGTCATGTCAAAAATTATTCATCCACCCTTATCGGAGATAAGATGAATCATATAAACTTTGTCCGTAGCAAGTACTAATCGTGCCATGTTTACCAAACATTCTGGTCTCTTCATCTGGAAAATTACATGAGTGAATTGTTTTATGTGGAAAATATGAATATGGTAGCTTACTATGTATTTTTTTAAAACCTTCTCTCCTCAAAAGCAAGCATGAAAAGGAACCATACATTCATGTTAAATCATTACTGTCTGGGTTACTTTTGAAGGAACATTTTGGGAACCATTTCCGGGGAACAGCAGCTTGTACAAATGCATATCCTTCAGTGAGTCATGCATACTTACTCAAACTGCCTGTTTCCGCTTGGGTCCATTAAGCCACTTTTCTCCAAAGTAGAACTGCAGTAGGATTTTCAGCAGGGATAATCACAGTTAATGATTTATGACAGGATTTGCATGGCCTAATCCTTCCATGGATATCACAAATTTACAAAGTGTAAGAATCTTTTTGTTACAATGTGTGAACTTCAGGTTGATTTTCCTGTAAAATCAATGTTAAGGCAGATATATGATAATTCCCATAGAATGGTTATGTACTATAGGACATAAATGGTAAAAAACCAGCAAGTGTGTTACAAAAATATGCACCTGCCACCCTATACTGGAGCAAACTATGCTGACAGGTTCCATTATTTATCCTCTATCCTCCTAATGCGTTCTTCTGACATGCAAATATGTTCTAAATTTGCAACAGAGGAACAAGCAAAAACAATGTTAATTTATGCTCACAGTTCAGCCCATCTTTAACCTTACCTCATTGTCTTCCTCTCCTCAATGAAAGCATCAAGGAGTAAGATAACCAGATGATGTAAAGTTTATGGTATTTCTACCCTGCCATTTGGCTGTGGTGAGGAAAGATGGGGACTATTTTAAATGAAACATGAACAAGCCAGAACTGATGGGCACATGGCTTGGTGAAGGGTCTCTTAGTCCTCATGTTGCATAGTTGAATGCCACTGGATTATGCTCTTATTATTACTCTAATTGGAAGCCTCTATTGAGAAAATGCTAATGGGAATCTAATGAGGCTTATCATTCACCCTATGCAAAGGAAAAAAGAAAACAAATACTGAGTCAGCCCAAAAAAAATCTATTAAAAGGGGTAGAGTATCTTGTCCCTGGCAATTTTTCAAAAGGCCTATTTTATCTCCACTCTCCAGCACATTTTAAAAGCCATAAAAATGTATATTCATCTGTTGAAAATGTTGAGAAAATGTCCATTAAGACCACTACCACCATACAGAAAAATGTCTGTGCTCAAGTAGGTTGCTTGGTGTTCCCACAAGAATTGGGTAGTTCTTTTACTTCCCAAAAGATACACCACTGATCATAGGGGTCTACTTGATGTGGCATGTGTGGATTATTTACTATAGGACATTGGTGAATGGGGAGGACATTTAATAGATAAACACTCAGTAGCACTTGGTGTAGTGGGAAACTAATGCATATTTAAAAACACAAGCTAACACATGTACCATTTAACTAGGTTTTTGATTCCACCTTTCAGGGGGTCCCTCATCCAGCACTGATTCTCAACATGTGTAACTGGCAATGGGCCGGGGGGGGGGGGGGGGGGGGGGGGGGGGTGCTGAGGTAATGGGGTGAAGAAAAAAATGAATTTCACTACTAACTGAGTAAGTGTACACAGTCTGCCATATATACCTTCTGGAATATGTCAGCACTTGTCTTTTAGTCAGCTTCATTGGCACTTGCTATTGCCCGGCAACCCAGAAAGTTCCTTATATATTAAATCTTAAACATCTTTTTTGAAAAACTGCAACTCATACTCAACTCATTGTCATATCCATGCAGATTGTATGTCTACTCTTTGCTGTGTGAAGTGATTTGGATTTAATTTCCTTTCAATACGTTTTCAAGCATTTTTTAAGAGTTGCAACTTTAATTCTAGAAATATTTTCCCCTTTTTAAATTCTGTTCATTACATATTCTGGACATGTATGTATTCTGGAAATGTATTCGACAGTAATGCAGTAAATACATATATATATGCGAAGGCTTTTGGCTCCCACTATTTCAAATCCCCACCATCAAGCACCAATCAATAAACCAACCAAAACCAACCACACTGAGTCAGGCATTCGTCAGCCAGAATTTTTCTGAACATGTTTCCTCACTGTTCTGAGTTTGCATATATAGCACAGAGTAACAGATGAGTCAGAATCTACCCAGCCTGATATCTGAGAAAGTAAAAATGCCTTTTTTTCTCAAATGAAGTGGATAGGTCTTTTATCCATTTCCCACCAGAATTCTGAAAATAAGTTATAACATATTATATATATATATTATAACTTATTAAATATATATAATATATATTTTATTATTTATTCTTTTTTTTTTTAAAGCCCAAAAAGACCAAAAGTATTTTTTCAGCTTTATTAGACAGGATAGTGCAGAGAGACAGTAGGAACTAGGAGGAGAGAGAGGGAGGGAGAGACATGCCACAAAGGTCGGCGGTTGGACTCAAACCACGGACATCGCGGCTCGCAATGAGCATGTGGAAAGCACTCTATGGGCTACGCTACTGGAGGCCCCAGGTCCATCATATTTGTGCAGTTATTATCAGCAGTCAAATGGATGTACATTAATGAGCAAGCAGAGATGCGTCAGTGAGCAGCCAATGAGGAGGAAGTTGGAACAATTCCTTCCTGAGAACTTTATCATGAGCAAACTGAAATCCGAAGCCATTTTTCACTATCCAAGATGCGGGAACATAAGGCGCGGCATAATTTATTATAATGCTGCCCACTCTTCAGCGCTGCCTGATCCTTTTTTGCATTCGGAAGCCCAGAATTTTACAGCCAATCCTGAAGGTTACAATCTCCACGGGAGAGGAAGGTTATCTTTAACCTCACAGCAACTGAATCAAATTACACATTAAATGGAAGAGGAGAGGAGGAGAGCATTGACAAGCTCATGCCTAATCAGTAAACGACTGGCACAAACAAAGTGACTTTGTACAAAACCTTTTCGCAATGTGCTGGGTCCTGCTATATACAGAATGACTTAAAAGAATGTATTTAATTACATGTGTGATTAAAAAGAGGCCTTTCATTTCATCCAGATATCTTTTCATTTCATTTTCTGACAGTATTATTGTTGATCTTATAGCTCACTGGCATGGAGTACATGATGTCAGGTATCTGCAAGCTAGTCTGCAATGCTCAGAGCATTCACCTGTAAACTTGAAAATAGCGTACTATAAAGTTGTCAAAAGTTCATTTAATTCATTTATCCCCATCATGGAACCTGCCACCAGGAGATTCCTGACCTCAGTGGGAAGATATCTCCTTTCACTGCTCATTAAATTCACCCAGTCCAGACAGATGGCACAAGTGTGGCTTTCTGTGTGAGAGAAGGGCCAGCTCGGCAGGTGTTGTGCGATAAGCTGTAAAGACTGTACTCCTTCAAGTCTGCTTTTCTCCCTGTGAGTGTGTGGTTTCTACAGCTTTCGGTCTCTGCTTCCTTAAAGACAAGACAGAGGACAATATTATTGAATTTCTCACTGTAGCTGTGATTTCTTTTAACACCCTCCCAAAAACTGCTAAGAACTTTGCTAATGCCAGAGCAAGAGAACCTAAAAATAGATATATTCTCCAGTAGTGCATGGATCTATGACAAGATCAGAATGGTGACCCATGATGCTGGCATCCCATATGTCACAAATATTGTTGTTTTGTTTAGTTTTTTTTCCATTGAGCATGATGTGCTTTATTTTTTAAAGGTGAGGACTGTATTGTTAGAGACAAGCAAACATTAGCTCAGGAGGTAGAGCAGTCATCTGGCAACTGGAAGCTTGTCAGTTCTTCTGGGTGTGTCGACGTGTCCTTGAGTAACCCCTAACCCCCGATTCCTCCCAACGAGCTGGCTGCCTTGCATGGCTGCCTCACTGTTGGTACAGTATGTGTCTGAGTGGGTGAATGAGAGGCATTCGTTGTAAAGCACTTTGTGCAGTTGTTGCTGGGAAATTTGCTATATAAATGCAATCCATTTACCATTTGGGCAGAAGCTCCCTTTTTCTTTAAAAAAAAGCTCACACGTGCATACCAGACACTATCATTTTCAGCCCGTAGCTTTTCTTGCTTCGTGGATTGCCAGCCCTTATGTGCATAAAGCACATCCTTGTGAGTATAGGTTAGTGTTACTGAATCCGGCTAATATTAATTCTCATTTAATTAAATTGTATGCAGTCTTAAAGTGCAGTTGATTGAATTTCAGGGATTGCTTCTTATCACCTTTGGTCTTCCTTTGTGGATTTTCAGTTCAAGTGCTTTCCTCAATTTCTCAGCAATAACAACTTGCTTCTATACAGATGCACATCCCTAAAGCCGAAGTCAGACTTATAGAATGAAATAGCTTGTAGCACTGCCCTGGGGCTGTTTGAATTTGTAAGTACTGTAAGTCATCCTGGATGAAGGTGGTCCGAGTAGAAATATACAATCCTAGAGGCAATAGGGAATTTTTTTAAAATGAATATGTCCTCTGTATCAGAATCAATGTACGTGCATTTAAATGCATTATCTTGTCTCTTTTATGTGTTTAGTGTTGTTAAGTGTTATTATTATTATTATTATTATTGTTATTATTATTATTATTATATGCTCTTTGAGCCTCTTGCATGGGGCACTCATTCCATCCTTATGGCATGCATACATAGTCAATTCCAATCACTGAAATTGACATCACCAGAAGCTCTCTCCAAAACTAATTGGCTTGTATCTGATTTTTTGAGTTATGGTTAATGAGCCTGTGTATAAGCTGCCGTGCTACAAAGGGCGTAATCAATCTGCCAATTTGATTTACAGCTAATGGATGATGTTTAAATAACTACTGTAAGCAGATGAGTGGCTACTGATTGTTTGGTCATTACAATTGAAGTTACACTGTAGCAAGTGGTCTAGCAGGCTAGCTTCATGGAAGCAGCGGTAACTTCACACATTGCTGTCCTGATCACAAGTATCAATGTAAATCGCAAAAATACAAATGCATGAAACACATTTCCTGTGTCCTTTTGTAAAACTCAAGCACAAACAGACCCTATATTACAGGTAGCTATTATAAAAACCTGGTATTTAGATGGTATTTAGCAGGCAACTGGGTAGTTTAGTTGTGTGGCCTATCAACAGAAAATCAATATATATGGCGTTATCCAGTTAGAATATCAGTGGCATTCAAAAGAAAATCTAGACTTTGGTATATGAGTGTTATACTTCACTGCTATGTTGTATCATTCAAATATCTTTATTATCAGAACATGCATAACAGATTGCCATTGGAAGAATGAGGTGAGTTTTTTTTTTTTTTTTTTTTTTTTTTTGGTGTCCCACCATATAAAGGATGCCAAGAACAAGGATTGTGCCAGCAGATTGTGCCAATAGCAGGACAATGTGATTACATATTAAGGGGAATTTCTTCCTTAATTGTTTAGGATGTTCTTTTATTCCTGGTATGTGCTTCAAAAACGTATCAACGTATGAATTAAAAACACTCTGTTTGTGTATGTTTCCAATTGATGGGACCATCAACAGTTAAAAATGAAGAGTATTAAAAAACAATGTTGAGACAGTCTAGACAGTAGTGTAAGCTCCAGTATCTTCTGGTTATTTAATAATTCATTATTTGTGTATCTTTGAGAGTATTGTTGTATAGGTTAAAGGGTGAGTATACAGTGGGCTGACAAACATTTCTGGTGAAATAATCATAAGCTAGTCACTGGTTTGGAGCTGAAAAACAATTGGCTGGAGTTTAAGGAGAATGAGCTATTTTCACAATAAAAAAGCACTATGTCTTTCTGTAGTTTGTATGTAATGTAATCCATGAACTGCATGCTTTTTCTACCTTGAATTCCTATGGTTTTCTCGTGTTAGATTTTAGTAGCATGACATACTTGTCATCTCAGGGGAAAATAATAAATTGAAATTTTCTTCCATCCTTGTATTTGTTCATTAAATGGCACTGCACCAAACTCATTTCAGAGAATTACAGCAACGGGACTAATACCAAGCCGAAAGAGTGCAATTCACTGAAATAGTGAAACTGATTGCAATATACCTGCTTATTGTATCAATCAATAACCACTGTTTTTGCCTATGAAAGTACGAGAATATATCAATATATCACCCCTCCTCTCTCTCTCTCTCTCTCTCTCTCTGTCTCTCAGACACACACACACACACGTGCATGAGCGCACACACACACAGGCACACATTCAGTAGTTGAATTTCATATACAATCTTGTCTACTGTAATGAAAAGTCAATAGGCAATATTGGCAGTGAATTACTGCATAATAAATACATGCAAGGAAGTAAAAAAAAGTTTTTTTCTTCTTTTTACAAAGCAATTAAATTTCAAAAATATATTCTTTATATGAGCCGTGATGATTTAAATCCATTTCTATTGATTGCGCCTGAGTCTGAAAAAAGCATCCACCATTTGCAAATAATTAGCTTTATGCTTTCTCATCTGAGAAAGACTGAGTCAGTGAACGCTTCAGTAGAAAGGATAAAGTGTGAGCAGTTGAGTTACTCACAGATAAGACCGCGCCTGTTTTAAAATGTCAGAGGGTGAGGGGAAATGGCAGATTACCATTTCATGCTTGCCAAGCACTGCCTCCCCTGGGCGTGGCACTTTCACACAGCCATAATGCCAGAAGCAGCCACCTGATGTGACCAGCAGCAATCAAGTCTCTATAGTGAAAGGCAATGTAAGAAACCTTTTAGGTCTATAAATTATCTTTCTGCAACCCCACACCTGACTGGCAAAGAGGAGATACATTAATACAAATGAAAGGTCTTCCTGACCCTTTTTAGGAGAGTACAGAACGATGGCAAAAAAATTAAAGTGCATTAGACCTTCCAAAAATACACTGTACTGCTGGAAGCCCAAGATATATGCTCAAGAGCTTTTGATGGTAGTTTATCAAACAAAAGATTCCCAGGTCATTTAAAAAAAGTTGCTGTGCTGATTCAGCAAACATGTTGTCTAAGTTTGACTTGTCTCTAAATGCTGTAAGGATGACAATGACAGCTGTATGTACACCTTTATCTCTCATGTATATCAGAAATTATATCAGATATGCCAATTGTAAATACATTTTATTTGACTGTGCAGATGAAAACAAGTTGTATTTCAGCATTCATATTCATGGTGCAAGGTCAAAAAAATATGCATATATTATACATCGTTTTATTGTCATGTTACTAGAGAAAATATTTGGCTCATCCAAAATCAAAAACGAACTCATTTTCTCAAGCTGCTAAACACAACCGTAAACTTGCCTCAACTCTCAGAATTACCGTTTTCCTAAACATAACCCTAGCTGAATCCTAATTTGAGCTCTAAAACCTGATTGAAACCATAGGTACCTTTGAAAACATCTTATTTCCCATTTAAAATTGATGAAAAACAAAGTCAAGATCATGAATTCGATAATAAAAATGCAAAATAATATGTTTGAGGTCATTTTAAAAAATGACCAGAAAAAATATGCATATATTATATATCTTATATGGTCATATGTACACATGCTACAAACAAAATTTTTTGGCTCATCTAAAAACAAAAATGAACCCATGTCCTACAATAGGTCATCCTGAGAAGTAGGGCAGTTTGGCAGAACATCAGCACATCCCACACTTGGGCACATGTTTCTGAGAGTAAGTGTTTTGTCCACAATGCACAGTATAACATTGAGTTCATTAGAGTTCATTAAAGACAGCAAGAACTCTGCATACTCACGTAATTTTATGTTCTATTTTTTTATATTGCAGCATATTACAGAAAATACATTACTTGATCTGACTAACTTAAAAAACTTATTTTAAGCTCTCAGCTATGCAAGACATCTAAGTTACACACATTGTCACTTGAGCTATGCAATCGCTTAACTCCAGAGCTGCACTGAATATAATTAAATTAGTTCATCCCAACCTATGCCCTTAGATGGAAAATGTCAATTTGCCTAGAGGCCCATTCCATTTCTCTTTCTAGAAGAAACCAATTATTGGGTGCTACAAAGCATGGGCAAATTTAATTATAAAATTGTCGACAGTAAATACTTTTCTATGTTTTTTTTTTTCGTTTTGTTTTGTTTGATGTCTCATTCACCCAAATCCCAAAATGTAAATGTTCCTTGTAGGAAACAACAAACACAGGAACACCCTTAAATATATGTCTTACAAGCTACATTTTCATTTGGGCATTCAGGATTCAAAAACAAAACAAAATCCATGTTCAGACTGCAGACTTTATTGCTCATTTCCAGTTTTTTGCTCAGATCCAATTTTTTTTCACTAATTGTTCATATTCATCTTTGAAAACAACCCAACAGTACTGCTGCTGCAGAATTATGATGAAATTAACTAGGAGAGTAATGTAAAAATCTCTTTGTCAATGAACCACTAGGTTGGGCAATGCATGCATTTCTATCCTAATCCTGTCTTTGTTCAAGGGCATATCCTGCCCAGTTGGCACTGTACTAAATGCATGTCTGGACTGAACAATACAATTTAAGTGTCTTCATGAGTCGCATATATATGACTGCATGTGGTTTTTTGCTGTCCACACATTCTAAAACATGTGAACTGTGTCACATGAGGGAAAGACATGTCAGAAACTGTTGCCTTTGTAATTATTAGATTTATTTAATTCAATTAAGACTAGTGCAAATTTGTTTATATGACTTCAACAAAAAGTGTGAGACAAATATGAATTATTTGCCAATGGTCACCTGCCAATAATTCTAAAAGTTGTTTTGTTTGTTAGTGTCAATCATTAAGATTTTCATATAGAAAAATGCCATATTTGATACCTTTTCACAATGTCATATATAACAATATTGATTTTTTGCATTTGTGTTCTGTAATAACTCCACTGGTGCGGTCGGGTGCAACAATCTTGCAATCAAGTATATGTGCAGATATAACTAGCTAAAAAGCATGTAAATATCAAGCCAAGATTTGCATACCCAAAGTTTGCATGTAGCATATCCCATTTAAGTCACCCAAGGGGGAAAAAAAGCCCTTCATTTGCATCATAGTTTAGGGTTTTCCTGTACACATGACTATTTTCCTATATTGTGGGCTTAAGAGGATGCTGCGCCTCGAAAGATATTAAAAGTATCTAAATAAGAATAACTCAGCGTTCATTACCATTCAGGACTTGCAAAGCATACACAGAGGAGTACCAGGACTGAGTTTCAGAATCTCTGCAATAAAGAACCATGTTAACACTCCTGGGAGGTTTCTCCATTCTGCACCGAGCTGTTCTCTTCCTAAGCTTTCCCTTCTTGCAGTCATGATGACTACATTGCCGTTGTACCCTTGAGTAAGGTACTTAACCTGCATTGCTTATATAAATAAATGGATGCAATGTAAATGATATGTAAAATTTGTGTAAGTCACCCTGGATAAGAGCATATGCTAAAATGCCTATAATAATGTAATGAATGAATTTCAAATGGTGGTCAGCTGCACAATGCAGACCAGTGCAGACAGAAGGCCTACCTCTTCAAACTGATTATTGGCTCCTCTCCCAAATCTACCCATAGCACTCTGATCTGTTGTTTTATTCATCCATCCATCCATTATATATACCTGCTTATCCTGGGTAGGGTTGCGGGGGGTGCGGGAGCACTCATGCTTATGGGCAATTTAGAGTCTCCAATTAGCCTACCTGCATGTCTTTGGACTGTGGAAGGAAACCGGAGTACCCGGAAGAATCTAGGATATTATGATTATTTTTTTACTGTTCAATTGAGGGCTTGTTATGGTTGTAACCTGTTTTTACTCATGATTGGTACTTTAGTTTTTGGTTGGCACAGTTAGCTTGCATTAGTCCTTTAGTGATGTTATATATGGATTGAGTTGTTAATGTTGTTAGCTAGGTCTTGCACTATTGTTCATGTTAATCAGGTACTTATGCACATTCACATGAGTAATCTACATTGTAAGTCACTAAATAAGAGTGTCTGCTAAATTAATTGAATCTAATTACTGTACATATATTGAGGCTGGGTATTTTTAGCCTGCTACATGTGGTACATAGATTGTTTTAAATGTAATGGCTTTAATATACTTTAATTTAATTAACATGTCTACTTTTCCTTACACATTTCACCACTGTGAATGCACTTCATATTCTTGCATTTCCATACTTCTATAAGATTGTACCTATCCAAATTAACAAACTTACTTGCCTAGTCTGTCATAAGTAAAATAGCTTGCAGAAAGTAATGAAACCATTTGTAAAACTGCTCAAGCAAAAGAATCCATATACAAACCTGTGCGTCTTTAAGTCCGGGTAGGTTATGACATTAGGCTATAATTTTAAAAAATGATGCAGAGTTGACCTTGTTCTAATTATGGTTTTATGTAATCTAATGAATCCAATGAAACAATTAATAAATGAATTAATAAATGAACTGAATCAAAAATATTTGATCACCAGGATGGTAGGAAAGTAGCCATGGTCTACTTTCCCATGGTTTGATATATCTCCCTGTGCTACAGAGAACACTGAGCAGAATGTATGTTTAAAAAATACAACCCAATGATACCTTTTAGCATGAAATGGCAGGTATTTTAAAAGTGATGTGACTGATGAATAAGATCAGGAGTGACAACCATTTGGTGAGACCTAATTTTCAATGACAGGAATGTTACTTCTGTTTGCTGTGACTCAATAAAGCCGGCAAAGTGGACTTTATTGAGACATGGCTCTAAATTAATCCAGAGTATTTCATTGATTTGCATATGCCCTTATACAGCCTAAGTGCATTTGATTGAATCCGGGCCAGTGTGTGTGTGATAAGCTTAACTATTCAAATGTACTTATATTAATTAATGCTGCATACTCCATTAGTCATGACCTTTCATTGATTGTTCTACTCATGCAGGCTGTTAAACAAATTTTAAAAACCTCAGTTGATATGAGGGTCAATAATGTAGACAATGATGAATCCTCACTTGCAGCATCATTCTTAGTTTGTCATTTCTACAGCTTCAAGGTGTTAAGAGGTAGCATATTTGTGCTGGATCTGTCAATACTATCATCCAGTCAGTTGACCCTATTTGAGAAGTGGCAAGAGTGATCTGGGGACCCTCTAGGGGGAGCTGTGTGTACCAAAACAGCCTCTGCCGCCTTTCTGTAGACTCCAACATGTCAGAAACCTGCCAGTGATGAAAATAATGATAAAATGTACATACCTATGTGGGGCATGTGCAAATAAGTGTACCGCCAGTTTCAGATTTACACTCCTGTATGAATGCACATTTCATACTTTAGTAGGGGGGATGTATTTGCTCGCTCACATGAACAACATGAAAATGTGAGAATCCCAGACGAGAGTGGCTGAGAGCAAAAATGGGAATCACATGATACATTTAGTCCAGAAATCCCAGATGTCTGTTCCCTTGGAGATAAGTATAGGATTTCACTGCATGAATATTCTGCTACATACTGTGTGGCATTTTGCCCTCACCACATCATAGCTGTGTGCTCGGTCACCCTGTGCCAGGCTGCTGATCAATTTTCAAATAAAATTAAATCAAACAAAAATCTAAACACTGTGGTCATATTCAAGACCGTATCAATTTCAAACCGTTTCTCTCACAGCAAGTCTTAAGAACTGCTCTCTACCTGCGCATAACGGTGATATTATATTGATTGCAGGCTGAAATCATAAGGTTCTTTGAAAAATGTAACAGAGGCTGCCCATTCTGTTTGATGTCCAACCAGGCCTCTCCAGTAAGTGATCCCTCATTTTGATGCTCCAGGTAACCAGCTGGTGGCAGGCCTCAGATCTTCTGAGGTGACAAACCTGGGCTTTAAGATCACAGCAGGACAGCACAGAAGCTGCACTGGGCAAAGGGATGCTGTTTTACACCCAGCTCAAAATGTTCCTGTTCAGGGCTGCTCTGGGATACAGAAGTCTAGTAGAGATAGGAGGCTTTTATGGACAACATAAAAACCAAACACCATTATTTACATAAAAGGCTGACTAACATTTAGGCCGGTCCTCAACCACTGATGAGAAACCATAGCTGCTGCGTCTAGTCCAAGAACATGAGCAAAACCAGGGAGATGTAATGGGACGACCTCACACTAGGGGAACATTTATAACACTTAATGTAATCTGTCCTCTCCCCTGCACTCTGCCAATAATTGCTGAGGTTTTACAGGAATCATCAGCACTATTTAAGGGTTATGATGCAGTGCTGTCTCCTGAGGTCAGTAGTATCAGGGAATGGAATCAACCGTGTAAACGAGGCTGGCATGAGTTTGCAAGCAGAGTTGGGGTGGTACACACAGAATGCATTACTTTGTTATGAAAGGAATAAATATTAATTTACCAATGAAATTATTGCACAAATGCTTTTTGCAATTTTTTTTCTGCTGTTTTCTTGATTTGGATATCTGATCACTCCATTGTACATTCTTGTTGTTTAAATACCTAATGCAGTAATAATAAAAATGGGGTTCTCTGGCAATAATGAAGCAAAAAATGACAATAAGAGTGATTTAAATTGACAAATGTTCAATTCACAGTTATTTATTTCTGTTGTGTACCTTGCAGATACTTGACAGCAGCTTGCAAAAAAGCACAAATACATGTTTAATCCCATACCACAGAAGTCTGGTAAGAGACAGAGGGTGAGGGGATTTAGTCTGTAGCCATGGTTTCCCCAAACAGAGTAAATATCTTCAGCCAGGGAGCCAGCAGTAGGATTAGCGTATGATTGACAGAGCTCAGCCTGCATAAGGTTTCAAGGTGGTAATGAGCTACAGGGCTGCTGTTAAGGGGGGACGACTGGGTACCTTGTCCCGGGCCTATAGAGTTGCGGGCAGGGGACCAGGGGAAGGGGGGGGCAGGAGGACTGCTCTGTTGAAAGAATGAAGATGGCATGGTTGAAAAGTGATGAAAACACTGATACCATTTATTATGTGCATATTTTATTATCATTTCAGTGCATAGGTAACTTGAGTGCCAAAATGTCTTTCGTATGTGATACAAGACTAAGTTTGATGCTTCCTGTGTCTGCATTCTGACTGATTTTGTGTGCGGTCATGACTGTGGGTTGAAAAAGGGCTTGGCTGGCAGGGGGAGCCGGTATGGTAGGGAGCCCACAGGGATGATTTTGTCCTGGGCCTGGGCATTATGCACGGCAGCCTTGATGGGCCATGCACAAGGCCCTGAGCTGCCTACAGCTACACTGACAGCACAAAGAGTACAAATGTGCACTATAAAATTAATCCCACTTATAAAATGAGAGAGTAAAATCTATAATCTATGCTTACATGTCTGCCTGGGTTTCCTCCAGGTGCTGCGGATTCCTCCAACACCAAAAGACATGCATGTCCGGTTAGGTATACCCCTGCCAAGGTACTGAGGTTCAGTAAAGTATTTATTATCAAATGACTCAACATGACCTATTTCTTTTCACATGTGGAAATCTTTGTTCACATGTGAAAAAAACCAACCACATGCCCAAATGTCCAAAGAAAATTTGTAAAATTGTCAGATTCACAAGTAAATTGTGAAAAGGCAAATTTGATGTGATTTCTTTTCATAATGGATCAGTAATGTAATCACAGATCCTTTGCCTGCTGTGCTTATGTGGGGTTTGAGTGTCATAGCAAATGCAAAGAAATTCCATCATGTGAAAAATATGAATATTTTCAACATTTCAAGTTCATTTTCTACACGTAGGAACTGGCTGGAAACCACAGTTTCCTTTGTGATGTGCACATCCTTTCTGATGATTACTGCCTCTCATCAGACAAATCTCCCTAGTGCCCTGATGAAGACCCTTGCATGTTCCATGAAATCTTGTAGGACCCTTTAATACAGAATGCAGGTATGTCATTTTCTTCACTAGTCTACTTTGTATGCCAATCATACATACCAGACCTTCACACTTTTCCAGTGCATTATTACAGTAGAGACCAGCCAATGTATGTAGCAAATACAGCAATTAGATTGGCATAAGAATATTTTTATGGGAGTTCAGGAAGCAGCATATGACATGATCATATAACTTTCAACCTTCAAGTTAATGTTGCAATGTTTTGTCTTTTTCGATCAGATATTTTTAATTGACAGTGTATTGAAATCTTGGCTACTTGCTAAATCTAGGTTACTATTCATCAGAGATTCAAGTTGGCAGAGAGCTCAGATCTGTGGTAATGAATAGTACTTATGCTTTTTATATTCTTTTTAATCAAGTTGAACATGCTTAACATATTTGTCAATCAGGAGATTGGACTGAAGGAAACACTGAATCAGTAGCTCAAGGGTTTAAGTAGACTTTATTTTTTCCTGGCCTCTAATTTTAGGTGAAAGAGTGGCATAGCTGAGAGAAACATTAAAAATACACTACATGGCCAAAAATATGTGGGCACCTGACATCCAACATCTCATCCAAAATTATTGCCATTAATACGGAGTTGGTCCACCCTTTCCTGCTGTAACAACCTCCAATGTTCTGGGAAGGCTTTATACTAGATGTTGGAGAATGATTGGTTGAATAATGTACTTCCATATATGTTTTGAAAAAGTCATTGAGTCCAAATGTCTATTCCCATTAGACCAGTGGACACACAGAGGGTTCTACCACTACCTAATAGCAAAACTTAGCTAATGTTTTATCTTGAATCGGTTGGGGAAAATTCAGTCATTCATTCTTTTACATCACTGCGAAATTAATTAAAAACAGATATTTTACTTAAGTGGCAAGGCTCGACTGAAATGTATAGTTATGTAAAATTATCTGCATAAATGTGAAAGGAAATACAGTGCTCCAGATAATTTGGCTAAGATAACATAGAAAATAAAATTAGTCCAAAAATATTCCCCATCTGACACGGCACACTGTCAGCTGGATAGAAAAGAATAGTACATTTCCAACAAGCTCAATTTCTCAGGCAATTTATTAAGATGACACAATCAACTATATAAACCACTAATCTGAGGTCTAAAAGAAAAACAAATAGCTTTCATTTGAGTCAGTATTGATTACCAGTTTATGTGCATTGTCCTATTAGTGCAGTTTATTAGTTATTTAACCAGGGTATCAATACTTTGAATTAAAAGACTAGTTATCAACTTCTCTTATCAGGAAAGTTGATATGCTTATTTCTTTAAAACAATTTGTGAATTGAGCAACCTAGAAATCAATGAACAGTTTTGAAAAATAAACAAAAAGGCATCTGAATTAATTCACTTGGTGCAGCAAGAAATATTCTTCCTATTGTCCCATTCTGGGAACAACTTTTTTGTTCCCCGGAGGATGCAATGCTGAACAGGTCCAACCCTAGTTAACTTCAGCCAACAGACAGGAGAACTAAAAAATATGCTAAACAAAAATTGTGGGGAAACACAGCTTCGGAAAGTATTCCTTTCATAATATGATAGTATTTTATGAAAATGCAATTGCAGTCATCCAAAAAGGAAACACTGTCCAGTAGAAAATCCATCAGTAATGATTTAGTACCAAACTGCTGCTGTGAATAAGGCTAATATATTGCCATTTAATGAAACAGCACAAACAAATGTTGGTCATTATCTATAAGTTGCATATTGGCTTTTAACATCCCTTTCCTCATTTCCATAACTGAGGTAAATTCCCGGGTGAAGGTGTTGTCTTATTATTGCATTGTTAATTTAATTCCCATTCATTGGTTTTCCTTGAAAATGGATCAATAGAAGTGTAACAAACATAGTGCTAAACTATCGAATTTGACAGCTGATAATAATGAGGACAAATTATAAACAATATAGCTGTGTTGCTGCAGTCTAGTACTTAATCACTTCACGTACTGAAACTCCCTAGATAACAGTAGGTTCTTAGTTCTTGGACATGGGCCATTACAAATTCATCCAATTGAACAACAATTCTCTCGCACCAGTACATGCTGTGAGAAAGTGTGCCAATCCAAAGATGCAACGATGGCTGGTACGAGGATAACTGAGAGAGTGGCATACATAAGGCCAACATGTTTCTTTTCTGCAGGGACCCTTCACAGGAACCTGACAGTACATTGTTCTTGTGCATTTCATAGGGCTCACAGAAGCATTTTGTAGTTCTTGCATAGGGCCCATCATATAAGGTATGGGCTTGGTTTCATCCAGGAATCAATTACATGAAGGCTGGCGTTAGCAATCAGTAAATGGGGAGAAGATTTCTTTTACGATAAGAAATGACCAGGGGATGTCAATAACTTATCGCTGGGACACATTGCCTGGGCCAGGAGGATCTTTGGGCTGATTCTATTTATTTCCAGCTCGGTCGATGAAGACAGGAGAGGACACATCGCAGGGAAGACTGTTTCATTCAAAGCTGCAGCATGCTTGCAGTTAAATGGGTGATTTAGTTACCATTTGAATGTGCTGCTTCACCATACATGTATTGTAAATTCTAAAGACTCTTCAGTGACTTGTGAGGCATGAAAACATACAACTGAATAAATAAGACGGTTTGGATCAGAATACAATTAAAATCCAAATCCTTCAGCAAATAATTTCATTTTAACTCATGTAATTACAAATGCATAAATTCAAAATGGCTAAATACAATGAATTTAGTGAAGTTATGAGTGATGTAGGGATATGTTATAAGACTTAAACAAGAAATCAAAAAACACAAGGTGATAGTGAGATGTACGAAATTGCAATTAACAAACAAAACATTCAAAACTCTCGAGCTATGATTTCAAAATGTACATATTTGGTGTCATTTTCCGCCTTTGTATGGAATCTGGAAATAACAATAAACAATGATATCTGCATTGATAATCGTTTGATATTGCATCTGTGCATGCATTCCGCAAAAATAGAAAATCTAGACACAGTAAATATTTCTGCATGCTGTTGCCAACATAATCCATTGATCATCGGTCTAATTCAGCTCCGAAACAGCATTAATTTTATACGCTTCCGGTGATCTTGTCTCAGCACAACAGTAACCATTATATAAATATGGGTTTTCACAAGCTTTTATCTTTGTCAGCAGCTGTCTCCATTATGGTTATATAGCTCTTATCCACAACACCAGCAAAAACAAAAGCTTTTGTCATGGTATGACTTGCCTGTCACTTCATTCCTAGGAAAATGCAACTTCAGAGGCCTTAGAAAGTTATTTTTCTCTTGTCAGAATGATGGAGTACAAGTTAGTGATTGTGCATTTTACTCCCAAATAGGTATTAATTCAGTTAATGATGTCATTTAGTGGCACCCGCTGAGGCAAGAACAATAAGATGGGGCTCATTTGTCTTGTCACACTCACTGTGCAATTGCTGGCGTATCTCTGATGTCACTAATAAAGAGTGATCCAATTCCATCAAAGGGGAGGGACTAAGACTATTGATCAACCCGGGTGTCCTTCACCCACAGTTTATCAGGTCTCATAATGCGGCCAAACAGGGACCATAAAACATAAACTGAATGAATGTTGTGTCTTAAACTTTTTAACTGTATAGAACTGATTCATTTGCTGAGTTTATTATAAGAATGTGGAAAACCACCTCATAGTGTATAATCTCAGTTTAAAGTACCCACTATGGCAATACACCTGTCTCTGAAGAACAAGTTTCTCCTTGCCCTAGCCACAAGCATAGTTATACTCCTTTTCTGTTGGGAGCTGAAGAGATGAGATCATTTTGGTTTGGGTGTAATTCACTATTCACCTTCCGAAGTATAGGTAATCAGGTCTGTTCTTCTAGCCTGTATAAATGCAACTGTATCATAGTCAACATATTTGCGTGGATTTATTTTCCATTGGAATTGATGGATTGCTGTTTTCAGGGCAGTGAGAATTGTACAAAGGAAGCATCCATGACTGCATATTAGAAGACTATTTATGTTCTCACTACCCAAATATTTCAAATATGTGATTTTTTTAAACATAAATGCTATAGTATGTACTGTAGGGAATGACATTAGTGTCCATGAAATGTGTGTAATTGAAAACTGAACAGTATATACTTACCATTTCCACTGATGATTTTGAGGTGTGCATGCACATTCACATCCATATCAAGTTGCAAAACGTTTTTGAAAAAAGCAAGCTAAAACATTCCTAGATGTTGCCTTCAAGTTTTCAGAGTTGCCCCATGGGTACAGGTATCAAGAAATTAGAAAATATTTAAAATAGATTATATATAGATTTATAGATACATATAACAACATAATACTGTCAGCCAAAAGGAAAAACAAAAAAATAAATATGTAATCCTCAATAGTGCTACAACAAAGAATATCCCCATAGCAACAAATTAATTCTCCTTAACAACACTATCTATTGGTAGACAAGAAAAAAACATTGGCCAGGAGCCCCCATTAGGCAAAATATTATGACACACGATGGAGTCCCAATTCATTCTGGCCTGCTGATAAGCTAGTGGTATGACATTGAGTTGACCCCTCAGGCAGTAGAACTGTGACTCCACTGCAGGTGGAGCCATCTGTGATTATAACCATCCAAGAGGTCACAGAAAAAAAAAACACAGTACTGGATCCAGTTTGCCCTCGTCACTTGAGTTAAAAGGCTCCAAATATCAGGATTCAGAACTTGAGGGGGTTTAGATCAAATAGGCTCAGCAGTGTGTTGTCTCTGAGTGGTGGATTGTGGATGTTTTCCAGAACATTCTCCATCCAGTCCTGCATTCTCCTCCCAGCATGCCCTGAACTGGGACACAGATGGTCTGGCATTGTGGTCTAGTGTCCTTCTACTGCAGGTGAAATACAGGCCAAGTGTTTGACAACCCTTCACAGCCTTTTGACACAAAGAAGCAACAAGGGGCATCATCAAATTGTACTCTATTTTATACTCTATTTTTAACCATCATGTGGATAAAAATGTAGCAATAACTCATTACTTTTACCAAAAAAGAAAATAAGAAAGAGAATACAATGCTGGGTAACCATCTCACAATATGGATGTTTCAAATGCATAAAATATAAATCTATAAAACTTTATTTTATTAATGCATTCATTTATTGTTCAAATACTATTTATAGTGCATGTTTATTTATCTATTTAAGCATTTATTTTATTGTAATATTATATTAATATGTGAAGTGCATTCAACATTTAATCCAGCAGTAGGCATAAGCGCCACTTACTAGCCAAAGTTAGATTACGCCGCTCCCAATTATAATGGTGGCAGCGCCTGGTGGTTAAGGTCTAGTTGCTTGGTTTCTCTGGATGCAGGTTATTCAAGAGGCTGATGTACAAAAATATAACAATTTTTAATTAGGCAAAGATTGATGAGGCAATTGAATATTAAATGTTTTGTCGTTGAAGTCTAAATACTAATAAAATGAGGAAGGATATATGAATTATAGAAAGGGTTTTGACTCCTGCCATAATAACAATAGCATAAAGAAGGCTATATGGGTCATAATCTCTCTATTAAATAGAGGACAGGGCCATCAATTTTTCAGTAAAATTAGATCCCAGGGCAGTTGTACAATGCTGTGGAAAATATATGAATAAACCTTTTCAAACTGGTGTGCACATTCTGCCGACCAGGATAAAGCAACAAATCAAGTAAATGAAGCGAAAAAAAGGAAACCAAAACAAAATCACAAAATAGATTGGGAAGAAGGGGCCAAAGTAAACATCCAATAGAGGGGAGGGATGGAATAGGACGTCAGACCGAGCCCACTACCTGGAGTAGGGGGAATGATAATGGCAATGCCGAAAGGTTAGGGAGTGCACCACATGGACTGATACTTGGGCCGTGGGAGAATGGGTGGAAACTGTAATAAAAATCAATAAAATAAACCAATAGGCAAAGTAACTGAATAAATCCAAAAAAGGGAAAATACGCAATAATCACAGTAAATAGAAAAGTAATTAAGTCCACAGCCAGTAAAGGTTGCAGCTGGAGGAATACAGGTGAATAAAAGCCAGCCTGATTTACCATGTGCACTATTTGAATGAAAAACTCTGCATAGCAATTTTCAGGTCAGTCAAGTCTGCCATTTGCACCATTCGCCACTCACCTGCTCAGACCACGTCTATAGTGTAAAGCACAAACCATCATACAGCAGATATTTCCTGCTAATTTCAGGAAATTCCCATGCATTTCACACACGATCACAGCCTTTTTTCCTTTTCAACAATGGAAAATAACTGCATAAATTGTCAATATATATGTGTGGGACAAAATGCTGTTGATTTAAAAGATCATAGCATTTGACAAAAAGGATACATATGTGAGATTGGATGAGCTGTGTTTTAAATACATTATTGGGCCTTGTTCACAAAACGTGTATGATCATATTTGATCGTAAGCTGCATGTAAAAACGTTTCCAAGAACATTTCGGCATTCAACATTTTTTTCTTATCTGCATTTGGTCATGGCTGTTTCCTTATGCAAATCATATGAACAGGAAAATTTACAAACAGCCAGTATTCATCATCTCATACACCTGGGATATGCGCAAAAACAAAGGTCTGCACATGTGTCATGAATCTAATTTTTAAGAACAAATGTAAGAATAATTTAAGAAAAGTTTTGTGAATGAGGCCCGTTTTGTCTATGTAGTCATGTCAATATGGAAGAGAAAAGAAACCTTTTTTATCTTTTTCTGTGGACTGCGTCATTTGCTGGCTAGTTACTAATCATGTGTATATGTATGTTACACACATGCCGCATGGGAATAGACTTGCTGTTTTGTTTCTTAGCAATGTCTATGAATAAGCAATACAAGTCAAACCTATGCTGATTTGGAACCAGGTGATAAATTATCAAAATAGGTGCCTTAAAAACATGATGAAACCACAACTCGTCCAATCCCGCTCAGTGCACGATATGCACGGCTCTTAAAGGGAATGAAAAGATGCCATTTTATAAGCTATTAATAAATCCAGCTGCACAACACCCACTGATAAAATGTTCAGTATAACCCAGGCCTGTGTCCAGGTGTGCCACATGTTTTGCACCATGTGCTTCTCACCTCTGGTCCCAAAAATACCAGCATTCACTAGCCAAGCCGAGTGCGTTCACACAGCGTTTTATTCACTGCACCCATGCACCGTGCAACATTCATTCCCAAAAACCCCAAGTTACAATGCTCAGTTTCCTTCAGTTGATCATTTTCAGATGCTAATCATCCATTTAGTGCAGTAAGAAAGAACACTTCAAAGCAATCATTTTTGGTTTTAGCTCCCCTGAAATCACAGAAATCAAAAGTGCATTTGCAATACCACCAGCTAATTAATTACAGAACTTGACTCTTTAAAGATATTGAAAACATTGGATAAGGCACAAATTAATACCCACATTTAAACAGAATTCAAAGAAAAATGGTCAAAGAGAGCAGATTCTAAAAAATGAATGAATTAGTGAATGAGTGTATGAGAGGTGAGTGTGTTCCTGCCTCTTGCCCAATGCATGCTGGGATAGGCTCCAGCACCCCTCATGACCCTGATCAGGAATAAATGAGTAAGATAATGGATGGATGAATGGCTGGATATTTTATCTAACCCCAAAGTGTACATCAGAAATGGGTGACATTCATATCACAAACTTGTTCCTATCGTAACAAATGTTGTTAAGTGTTTGATGACCTCTGACATCAGGAAATTGGGTTCCAATTCAGTGGAGACTGCCAACAGGAGAACAGACACAATCGGAGAGATACAAATCAATTTCCTTGGCAAATCTTCAAATTTCTTAGGGAAACATAAATCAGTTTGGGACAGTTTCAGTGTTAAAAATCTGCCTTAGATACTGTGTCTATAGTCTATTCCTGCTGAATAAGCAGCATTGTTTTTATACAATTGACAAATATAGTTCACAGGGTTTTAAGAGTGAAAAAAAGCCCTTTTTTAGGAAAATGCTTTGCACAAGAAAATTGTGAAAATCTGATGAAACATCACTCCATTTACTGATCCAGCATGGTGCATAAATCATTCTGGACACACCACAGATCAGAGTAGCAGGTTCTGGAGCCTCCTAGTCTATTTTTTATTGTTTTGTACAAACCATGGCTCACAGGGATTTTTGGCAAGGAAGTTGTTCTCCATTAAGAACAGAGGAATTTTTCTAGCGTCATTAGTTAATTTATGAGAGTCACTATGAAAACGGTTGAGAGCGTTAGTTGAGAATTCTGTTATCAGAGGAGGCAACTATCGGGCTTGACCCCAAGTTGTCCATCCATTGGAAGAGTTATTTGGTAAATTCATACATTGCTGCCTGTTGTTAGCCTCCACTGGAGTGGTCTTGGCAACGATTTGGGGCAAGCCATTATAGTAATCACTGTTACTATATTTCCAGAGCCAATGTACATAATGCTGATGGGCTGAGATTCCCACATCCAAATTATCATCTACCATCAACCTCCATTTAATTAGAGCCCTTTTCTAATACAAATGGGGCTTTAAATTTGAATTATAATGGTTTATTCCCACATAGCATGGTCTTGCACACATGGTTATGGATTTAATCGCAGATTAAACAAAGCTTTGAATTAAACAAGGTTACTGAGGTTTTGAATGTGAATTTTGCTATAAATTTAAATGAACACAACAAAAGCCCTGATTGGCAGTCAAATCTATGTTTGTCATGACCTATATCTCCAAACAATAATGACTTCTGATCCTTGTATATTAAAATGTCAAACCTCAAGTAGAGTTATATATGTTAATGCGTCACTGTGGGGATTAGATTGCAGTGAAGCAGGCCACAACAGTTTACAATCATTGTTGCTTCCTACAATAAAAGAGGAACGCAGTAAAAGCATATCCTGCTAAATCTACAGTGAGTTTTCATGGAACTGCTGTTCATTACACCAGTATAAGACTGTTTGCTCTGTTTGCTTCAAATCTGAATCCCATGATCTCCAGTGAGGTATAGTTATTACACTGATGACAAATTGAATATTTAAGTACAAGGTTTAGTAAAATTATTTTCCAAGAGCACTTCATCATAACTGTTCAACTAATAGAGACATTTGCTTGCCACATGACTGAATGCATGCTCTGACTTCTCTGGAGCATAAAAAGTGAAATGAGAGATTAAATGATTGGATTCTGACAAGTATATAAATATTGATTAAATCAAAACCTTATTCAGAAAGGCAGGGAAATCGTACATTGAGTAAATTTAGCTCTCATTCAATCCAGAATTTTGAGGTCACAGAAAGTTTCAGAAATTCTGGGCCTCTGAGTGATCTGCATGTATTTCCTGGGAGATGCATGACCCAAAGAAGGAAAAACAAAAAACATTTGTGCCCCCTTTTCAGCCTACAGGAGTCTAGAGCAGGGCCTTCTATAAAACTGGAGCATTTTTCATGTGGCTTTACCCCAAGATGACAGCATGCCGTGGTTGATCCCTGAAGTCCTTGAAAGCCAGGGTGGCACTCTATTGATTTAAGCTCCTGCTCCTATGGGCCACTCCAGGTAAATACTCCATCACTTTTCTATCGCAGCAGTCCCATTAGATAAAGATCACAGCTGAGCTGTCTTAAGAAATACAGTCAGCACTTGGTAATTTCAGATTTCAGAGTCTGTGCCTTGGTGAAAGCAAATGTATGTGTGAAAAAAATAAATAAATAACTAGGACTACAACAAAGCCAGCAAAAAAAATAGAGAGGCAGGGAGGGATGGGAGATGGGGGATGTTTTGGATCTTGAGCAGTTTCTTTGGGCCTCCATACTTTGCTCCTGCTATCACTCTCATACAAATCAATCTCGGTCTCATCTGTCCACAAGACCAATTTCCAGAACTCTGCAGGCTCTTGGCAAAATTAAACTGGGTCTCCCTGTTTTTATAGCTAACTAGTAGTTTGTATCTTGCAGTGTAGCCTCTGTAGTTCTGTCTGTGTCTTCTGTGGACAGTAGTCACTGACACATCCATGCCTGCCTCCTGTTTCGGATCTGTTGGACTGGTGTTTGGGGGTCTTTCTTCATTATGGTGAGAATAGTTTGGTCATCTAGGCCCTTGGTGGTTACTGAGCCCACCAGTACTCTCATAAATAGTCTAAATGTTTTTTTTCTCCTTATTTCTCAGCCTCATAATGGCTTCCTTGACTTTCATTAGCACAACTCGGGTCCCCTTGTTAAACAGCGATAACAGACTCCAAAGGCAATCAAAAGCCTGGACTAGACTAGATACTGAAAACGGTCTTATACCTGTGCTAAGGAAGCAATTGAACACATCTGACTAATCAGAAAAATCTGTGAAGCCATTTTTTCCAAACGTTATTGTGCCTTGATTGGGGGGATGTATAAAAACTGTGATTTCTATATGGTGAAACCAAACTACAAAAAGCTGAGAATTTGCACTTTAACTACATTTAAATAGTTTGATTCCAAATCTAAAATTGTGGCGTACAGAGACAAATCAAGGAAGAAATAAGTATTTGTCCCAAACATTTTGGAGTTCACTATATACAATATATATATATATATATATATATATATAAAGCTTTCAGTATAGCAGCCTGCTGAAACTAACAAAGTAATTAATTTCCCCTTTCAAAGCCTTTTCTAGCTGTCTATTCCAGGTCAGGTCACAGTCCCCTTGACAAACTCAAAAAGTCCAGACATAAGTGATAACTATAATCTGACAAAGCTGAATAGGTTATGGGAAAATTGAAGAGTAATTATCTTTTCTTATTTCCAATCCTGAAATTTGTATTTCAAAAAGAGGATAAATTTTTTAAAAAACTTCTATGTGTTGGTTGTCTAAGGCACAGCCGATGGTGGCGGGGATGTTTTTTAGTGCTAAAACCTCTGTGGCTGATTTAGAGCTGCGGTATTTGGATTGCGTCCCTGCGCATGTTGGCTCCTGCTCATTCAGGCGATGTCCTCAGAACATCAATAAGAGAGGCTGCCCCTGGCTTCACCACAGATCACTCATATTACACTATTAAAATGGATTCTGTGACCCTTCAGGCTCTGCTGATTTAAATGGAGACAGACTAGGGATGAAATTCGCAGATTGTTTCAGATCCAAATGCCTTGCCTTGTTTTATGGACTATTTGCCACCACAGTCCTTGGATTTGGAGAGCAAAGTTGCCATGATATGCACAATCTGATTTTGAAAGGGACTGTTCATTTTATCGTGGCACAGAGATGAGTTTGTGTAGAATTGTGTTCCAGAATACATGCATTTTCTGTGCATATTTATACATACACACATATCCATGCATAAGCATTAATTTTTGTCAACTTCATTTGTCAACAGTCAAAATTCCCCATTCAGTCTCATTTTCTGATGTATTTATAAGCATGGCTATGGATACTGTCAGGCTGTGAATGTTTACATAAATGCATCAAATCATGCAGATATTGTGTGATATATTGATTTAGCCTGCAGTCAGTTAATATAAACTGTTGAACTAAAATCACATGCTGGGTGGTGTCATTTTTCTTCCTTCATTGCTTCCACAGAAGTAAATCTTCACTTGACATTCCAACGTTGTGCCAGTAAGTGACTGAGTGTAATGATTCCCTGTGCTTTGGGGTCGAAACTGAAAATAATCCCTTTATTACTTTCCTGGCTCAGAGGTGAAGGAAGGTTCTTAATAAGCTGAGTGCAAGGGAGACAAGTTGTCCTCTCCTCCTCTAGAGGACAAGAGAACAGAGGCAAGGGCAAAAGGCAAGCGCGCTTGGATTGGTGTCATCAACTTCTCCTGGCTCAGAAATAGTTACATTATTTGCCAAGATCACATACAGGCATGAAACCACTGACATAGAAGATGGCTGCTATCAGTTGCATGCATATCTTGTTTAAACAAGGACATACAGTGTCATTGATGCGAAGCACCATGAGTGCTAATAGCTCCCCCTTGTGGACAGCCTTCAGCCTGCTAAACTTGAGTGAGTGAGTTTGCTAGTTAGTTAGTTAGAAAGAAAGAAGGTCCATGAGGTTCTTTGCATCGAATAAAAAGTATTTGATCCAACCTTATATACTAGGGGGATTTCCATGTAAGGCTGAGGAAGTGCTTTACAGGAATATCATTTAAGTTTGGGTGTGGTGTGGCCACTGTAGCCAATTATTTTCATACCACAATACACTAGCTGCCTGTGCATTGGCAAAATACACTTTTTGCACAGCTGGTGCAGATAGGCTGCTGGTGGTGCCATAGCAAATTACGTATTACCCAGCTGGGCAGCTGGCTATAGTCCAGACTGATAGGTTTAAGAATCTGTACCGGACACTGGAGCACATTGACACAGTAGAACGGTGAATTGGTTAGATGAGCCATACAGTAGCCCCATGTGTTTGCTAAAAGCTTGTCAAGAGCTCTTGATTATTAATGCTATCAACCAGCAGAGCAATGTGGTAGGCATGACATCAAAGGGATGAGTGTCTGCCACAAGCACAGCTGTGGAGTGTCAAAGCTTCCTGACGTCCTGAAGGCATCTGGAGGTTAAAAAAAAAAAAAAAAAGACCGCACAGACAACAGGATCTTAAACAAAACAAAGCCAAATGAGGTTCAGGTCTCAGATGCTCGGCACATGAAGTTATTGAGAAAGATTGCAGCATTTGGTGAATTTGGGACACTAAAAGGGAAGGCTAAAAGGTCAGCAACTGAATTTTTGTCCAATTATAAAAATCAATCATTCTTAATGGACAACGCCCAGTAGGGCACACAGAGGAAAGGGGTGTCATAAAAATGCTGTGACCAATCTGAATCTCCATCCATCATGTTTAAAATGAGCTGGAAAAATGCTGGGATTGTTCGGTATATAAAGTTCTCCATCTAACCCATTGGGTTAGGGAAGCGTTTTTTTTAAACTAAAAAGGAACTTGTAATTGGATTTTACTTTTTAAAAATCTTTACAATATCACATATATTTCCCACCCTGTACAGTGAGGGGATATTATCTTTTTACTGC
This sequence comes from Anguilla anguilla, assembly GCF_013347855.1. Classification (NCBI taxonomy): domain Eukaryota; kingdom Metazoa; phylum Chordata; class Actinopteri; order Anguilliformes; family Anguillidae; genus Anguilla; species Anguilla anguilla. Next base: position 43,484,611 of record NC_049205.1, read on the forward strand.
TCACAGAGTAAACTAAGTGGAAATGTTCAAGACATCAGACTCATTGAAAATGTATTTTCCAATTTTCTTTCATAATGCAACAAAAGCAGCCTGACTAGCAGTTCTCACCTTAAACCACGCAATATGTTGATAATCGGAAATTCTATTTTCTTGTTGCTATGAATGCAATTTATTTTAAATGGCTCATCATTTCTGAGAACAATTCAGTGATTTTTTATTTTTTTAAAGAAGGGCAGCTACCACAAGCCCTTGTGATACAGAGTGGTACAGGACTCTTAGGCGTGAGGAAAACATCTGCTTTGTGTGAGCAATTCACTCCAGCAGACATCCAAGTGGAGAATGGAGGTCTTTAAATCCAAAGAGTAAGCAACATTCCAATAAATATGTATGATGCTTTTAGGTATATTTGGAACGGTTAGCCTTTAGTTGTGCATAAAATTGAGTTCACTGAGCCTCCAGGATGGTGTGTTCGGCTAAAGCACAAAGTGTTTGTTGGATCCATCACATGGTCTGAAATAAAGTGCAGACTGTGGTAGTGCAACATGTGGCAGGGAGTTTGATGGTCTGATGGAGAACTGGTCATAACATTACTCAGGGAGGGAGGGTTTGCAATTAGCATGTGTTTCTTCCAAGAGGGAGCCTGCCTACTGCAGTTGTTAATTAAGTACCCTCCTCCACTGCAATGACAATGACTGTGGTGTGTGTGTGTGTGTGTGTCACACACACACACACACAAACACAAACACACACACACACACTGAAATAAATGCCCTCCCATTTTCATCTTTAAAGGTAATGAAGGGTACTTATGAAACCTAAAATAAAGAATAACCTAGCAATGACTCTTCTATTCATTAATCTAATGGGTAAACCAAGAGGGAGAGGTATTTTAAAAGTTATGGTCAGACAGGCAGAAAGTTTGAAACAGCAATTCCAGTGATTAAAATACTTTCAAGAGGCTTCCCAGCAATATTTTTTAAAACCTGCAAAACACTGCATTAAAGGTACATGTTTCATAAGCAAGATAAAATAAATAATGTCTGCCATTTTTTCTTATTTACTCATTTATTTTTCTAATATATACTATACTGCGGTTTTAATACTTTTCCTCTGACAAAGTGGATAAGAAGGAGGAAGTTCTGTGTCTTTCTGTGTTCTGTGCATAAATGGAATGGCAGTAGCAGGTGCATCATCACCACATTTCCATACTGGATTTTTGTTCCTACAAAAGGAATATAAAGCAAAAACACAGAAATTTTTACAAAATGGGCATATTTATTTAAAGCATTTTTTCCCCAATATATAAAAATATGATTGATTTAAGTTGACAATAATAAATAGAGAGTCTGTCATATCACAGGCTCTGTCAGTAATGTATAGTGGTACAATCATTACCCAGTTTCACAATACAGCAAAGGCACTAGCATTTACCGCACAGGCAGGGTGGGAGGAGAGGGTTTCGGTGGGGAAGAAGACTAAGGAGGTGCTAAAGTGAATGGTATGTCATAATTTTACCGAGGTCATTACGATTAAACAGGGCAGAAGGGTAATGTTTTTCATTCCATTAATCTGACCTCATAAAAGTAAAGTTACTATGGATACTCTCTTTTATTTCCTTCCTGCACCTCTGTTTAATCTCCTCTAGATGGTAGGTGGCTAAGTTGTTCCAAGGCAGTGCTGTGGCCAACACTGAGAATGATAAGGGGCAAGTGGAGATCACACTGATGGCACATACAGAACATCATATTGTAACTTGGCACAGAGTATCTTTTTAGGCCATAATGCATGTATACTGAAGAAGAGAGACAAACAGAATATATTTCATGAAAATCAGGGAGTCTGATTTTTCAGTAAAACAGAGATGAAATTGCCCTTGGTGACTGCACCAGTGGAATGATGGGTCCAAGTTGCTCCACATGCTAATTCAGACCGAAAGGTAGAATGTGCCAAAAAGCATTCATCATTCCTCACAAACACTCACTCTATTAAATATGACCAATAAAATTTAATTCCTCTGAGGGGCAAAAATATAATAAAAATAAAAAATAATGCAATTTGTATGCAACAGCATAATCAAAAATGTTTTTTTCTTTTCATTAATCATTTACATCATAAAAGAAAATGTTTTAAATATTTTAAATATCAAGAAAATCAGCCTACATTTTATCCAGTTCCACTGACTGTTCCACTGAAAAGTCTGCGAATTAGTTTAACGCATTCAACTGTCCTCCAGAATTTTCACACAGGGGTGTGAGAAAGGGCTGTTTACCTGCATATTTCAAGCCAGCGACTGTTGTAGTAGTCATCAAAATGGGTGAATTCACTTTTTTATGATGGAAAAAAGCTCACGATTGTCAAAAAAGAGATCAATCCTCAGTCATTAAAGCAAAATTGCAACAGCAAAAAAATAAAATAAATCCAACAATTTTTGTTGTTAAATAAAATCTAATATGTGGACAGTTTGGTCACAAATCTCAGCAATCTTCCTCACATTACTTGATGTTGGTTTATTCCAGCGAGTGGCTTGTGATATGGGAAACAGCAAAGAGAAAGGGGGAGAATTCAGTGAGTACACATCCAATAGTTCTTCAGGGCAGTAAAGCTCCATCCTCAAACCTGCCATCGAACAGCAGCTCAGAAACACTGTTTTCTCCCCGCGAGATGGCACGGAAACTGGCCACGCCCTGGTTCACATGTTCCTCTCCGCAGTGAGGTATTTGAGGGCCGCGGCGCCGTACTTTCGAGACAGGTCCTGGTGGAACTCCTCTTTCAGCGTGGTCAGACAGTATCTGTAACTGGAGCTGGATCGGAACTTGGAGATGTCGAAGCTGGGTGCGTGGGGCATGTGCACCATAAAGGCATTGGGCAGGACCATCAGGTCATACTCCTGGGAGGAAGGGAAGGCAGAAAAGATAGTTTGTTTTCTCCAAAGTGTTGATTCAAACTCCCGCCAACATTTTTTTTTTACCAGACTCAGACCTGGGCAAAATACATATTTATTTTGGATTCAAACACTTTTCTACACTTTACTGATCGCATCTGGTGTATTGGAACCAATGAAATACTCTCAAAAAGTGCAAACCCCACCTTCTGGTCATATTGGCAGGCTCAATTACACCAGGCACGATCAATAGGGCGCAGAAAAGTATTTGAATCCAAAACAAATATGTATTCGACCCATGTCTGACCAGACTGATATTTTTTGTTACATTTTACAATAACATTTTACAATAACAGACAACACAAACTGAACAGTTCAACCACCTTGCCTGAAAACGAATGAGAAAAACAAGACTGAAGCCTTCAATAAAGCCCTCCTGTTTACCTGTGCATCGAGCTCCATGATGTGGGACACTTTGTTCCAGCCAAAACCCACAAACCTCTGGTCATATTCAGGACAGTCCCTTCTCACCACCACATAGGGCTCAAAGTCAGACTCCCACTCCACCTTGTATGGCGTGGTGGCCGTCCTCCACTTGGCGTAGTTGGTCGGCGCATGTCCTTTGGTCCAGACATGGTACCTGGCAAATCAAATAGAAGACAGTCTGTATGTCAGTTCTGAATGTGTGATGATGTGACTGACTTGAATGACCAGACCTGAGTCAAATACATATTTGTTTTGGATTCAAATACTTTTCTGCACTTTACTGGTCTTCTCTGGTGTATTTGAACTAATTAAATACTCTCAAAAAGTGCAAACCCAACCTTCTGGTCATATTGTCAGGCTCAATTACACCAGGCTAGATCAACAGAGCACAGAAAAGTATTTGAATCCAAAACAAATACGTATTTGACCCAGATCTGCTTATGATCCACATTTCCTTTATTGTAACAGCCTTGCATGGTACATAATTTAATTGGGCATATTTTAATAATGGAGACCCGAGTACTCAAAATAAAAAACAAGTTGCAAAAAACAAGCATTCGTTAGGGATACAACTACAAAAACGCATACTACACAAGTAATTACTTGTTTCCTAGTTCTAAATTTACCCTCTTACGGAGAAAATGGATGCAACTATTTTAAATAGATTTAACAAACACAAAAGAGTGTTATTTTTCATTTGGCAATGAAAGAAATTGCACAAACTATTCATCTGGTAAAAAATATGTGCATTTTTATCTTGGATGAAGTTCCCTTTGTTGGAATGAAAATGCTCAATCCAGCTAAAAAGGTTACACTAGCTCAGCACACCAGTAATATACCGAGTTTTACCAAGTTCTAATGCAAATAAATCAAAAACATGCTGGTTCATAAACATGCTGATTAGTCAATCACTTTATATTACAACTACCATATATTATTCCTGTAGCCTATTTAAGTTCATCATAAACCATAATTTCTTCTTTCAATATTTGAATGCATCATCCCTGCCAATGCCTTGCTACACATTTCTCAAACAAGTGCTCACAAAAATTGTCCAACTGAAAGAAATTACAGTTATCTGTATCAGTAACATGTATTCCTTCCTTAATCCTTTTCCTCCTTAAAATACTATTACAAACATAATGTCCAAAAAGTCAAATATAGTAAAATCATTAAATAAATGATGAATTTCTGTAGAGGTGAATGTTTAAAGGGCAATCAAACAACAAACAAAACAGATTAAGCGTGAGAGACCAGCAAATACGCTGGACTGGGTGTCTCCAGAGAGTGCTAGACACTGCAAATGTGGGATAAAACAAAATACTTAATGCTAAATTTGAATAATGCATATGTATAAAATGATATCACATAGTGTATTTTGAAATTTGTGCTGTAAATTGTGAATGTGCTTTTACAATCTTTCACCTAGCTAAAAATAAAACGATACAATGGATGGATGAATTAAGCAACACTGTACTTTGTTGCATTGTACTTTGCAAGCTACAAATAGGGTGCAAACTAGTGAAAGTAGTGCACACTGACCTGAAGGTGTAGAGGGTCCCCATGTCCAGCATGGAGAGTAGTTCAGCTTTGGATTTGGGGAAGGAGAGGCGATAACGCAGGGTCTCAAAGGCCGGCACCACCAGAGCCTTCCTAGTGTGAGCCATGTCCAGCTGGATCATGGTTTTTCTAAGGAAGAGACCACAATAAGTGCAAATTTCCATTATAAATTTTAACCACCATCATTTGTGCATTCCACAGTATTGGAATAAAATATTGAGATTGGGTTTTGTAAATTTTGCACAGATCCTATGTTAATGATAATATAATTATCTATTATCTGAATGTTAATAAATGAATTGAAGTGATTTGTTCTTGCTCCCTGGAATGCAAATGAATACAGCAGAAGGGTTGACATTTTCATGATGATAATTAAGTCTCTGCAATGTATAGTCTCTGAGGTAAAACAAAGCATTAATACAAACCATAAAAAGATAAGATGTGACTCAGTCTTCATGCCCACTGAATACAATGGGAAACTAATGTGCATAAATCTTGTAAGTGCTCGGTGTATCTCAATAAAAAGCTAAAGGTACAATAAGGCCACGCTGAATATGTGACTTTTAAATGGAATGTATTGTAATCAACTATAACATGAAATGAATTGTTAAATAATTAGGCTAGCAATAGCTTAAGCAACCATGAAAGGTAATACAAAGTGCTTAAAGTAATTCATGACAGTACCAAGGCAGTCAATGATTCAGTCTGATCCAAAAAGTTTTGGCTTAAAAAGAGCCAAGGCCGCTTCCACATGGCCCGCATAATGAATGTGAGAATAGAATGAGCTTCATCGAAATGCTTTGGTGGATGAGAAATGGGAAACACAAAAAAATGTTAAATTCAACCTTGGTAACCTTGGTAACATGTTCATTTTTATTGTGGAGACTCTGACCTAAACTGAGACCTGCAGATTTCTCCATCTTTGAAGATAAATACAATAAAAACCACTGTAGAAGGTCACTGAAATGACCCTGATAAATTTTCAACGGAGCAGGATGAACCTCTCACTAACAGAAATGTAAGAGGGAACATTTTGGAAGCATCAGTAAGGGCTGTTTAGTCCAATTAGTTTCATAACCACAAAAATCATTAAACAGTTGCAGAATATGGGGGACAGTAAAAGCAAAACCTTATCAGCATACAATGAAATATGATGATCAAAACCTTTTATCAAAATTAGGGAAATGGTTTTATGGTTTTACTCTGCTTAATGACCTAAGCCAGCAGCTCCACAGATAATGCAAACATGTGGGGAAGTTGGCGATAAATAAATAAAATGCTGGAGACTGACAGGCACCAGGTAGCACTGTAGAAGTAGGAGTTCAGTACAACATTATGATCATAGAAATGCATTTAGACCCAAACCCATTATTATGCAATGGCACCACCATTCAGGGTGACCAAAAGCATTGGCAGCGTCAAAAAATAAAACATAAGTTTCCTGAATGGTGTTAGCCACATTATATTATTATGGTTGGTTGTTTGTCACTGAAGTTGCGGGTGTCAGAGATTCTGTGATTTTTGCCTTTTATTTGGCAGTTGTGTGATTTCCACCGTTTTTCATGTTTCCGTGATTTTACATCACGTTTCATGGCAACTTAGTGTAGCCTACAGGCCTGTATTTTAACAATATTGCCAAATTCTGGGAGAAATTCAGTTTCTTTAATGTGCTGGGATGAAGATTCCCATCCTTGTCAGTTCTTCCAATCAGATATGTTTGATGGGACCTTGATACCATTAAGAAATTGATGCATGCAGTCTTATCTAGATTCACGTTGGATCTGTATAAATGAGCATAAATGCCTTAAATATGTGATTAATTGCATGTGGCTACATTAATATAGTATCCTCTTTGGTTTTAATACTGCTGATACATGCTTTGGCCTGTCATAAGAGTGCTTTAGTAAGATGGATAATAAACTTGGCTCGAGACAGGGCTAAGCATCGTATGCTCCTTTAAAAGTCCAAAGTGTTTACTGTGCTCTGAGAAACATTCAGCCTGTTGTTGGCCCAATTCCTTTATGACACCTTCATGTTTAGTGAAACGTTTATTCTTAATGAAATGCATTTTAGAGGAGAAGGCAATGCCGTTTCCCCTTAAAAAAACATTTTGTTGCCTCCCATAGGACCTGAGGATGAGAACATTGACAGCTATTCCGTTCAAGAAATTGAATTAACAACTTCCTTAATTGACCTAAAATTCAGAATTATACAGCAGAGAGTCATTAAAACACCTCCTCCTGGAACCAAGGCAATCAAAGGGTGGAGAGATTATTTATAGGACTGGGGAGTGATAGGATGCCCTAATAAGGGCATAATATCCTTCTGTATAACTAAATTAAGAAGGGATGAGCTAACCAACGGCATAGTTGTCCTGAGAAAAGCCAATGTTGACACATTCAAAAGTTGCTCACCTGAGGTAATCGTAGAGGCCGTACATGGGTAGAAAGTCTACATCAGTCAGGAACACGTAAGGTGTCTTAGCGTTGCGGAGGGCTACGTTTCGCAACAGGTTGACGGGGTAGAACTGCCCCTCCTTGTAGACAATGTGGTAGCCCACGTTCTTGCGGTTCTTGAGGACCTCTGAGGCCTGGGCGTACCGCAAGAACTGCTGGGCCTCAGCATCCGACATGTAGAGAGCTAGGCTGATGGGGCCTTCCCAGTGGTTGCAGATTGCCTCCAACATCTGCAGTCTGGAAAAAGAAAGAAGGCATCTATGAACGATCCCTCTGTGGCTAGCAAATATCCATAAGACCCTAGCCAAAGAACCTTTTACATCAGTCAAAACAGTCTGATGTGGAAGCATTGCAAGAACATAGGTAACTTCTGTGGTCCAAGCAGGAAGACTTTTAAATCCAGAATGGCACATTTCTGGTAAGAGAGCTCTCTTTGTTATATCTAGGTCCCATACACAGGAAACCATTGATTGGCATGACTGTAGAGATGATGTTTCCATTTTTGCAAGCTCATGTGCATATTGAGTTCTGCAACACACAAATCCAAGTCAATAAAAATAACCCTTTTAACAAAGAGCACATTCAACTTCCTGTAGACTAAAGGTTGCCAAGGCCAGAATTAGTGCTGACAAGAGGATATTTTGCTCATGGAACGGAATTACACAACAACAACAAAAAGCACTGGACACCAAAGAGCTCTGTGATCACTGCGCCTCAGAACATACATCAGCTGAGAGTTCTTTGAAAGCCAGCCAGTCATAAAATTCGGAAGTCCTGATTATTAAGGCACAAAGCTAATACAGAACTCCACCGGCAGCTGCAAACATTCCTTTGATTATGTGTGCTGTTTACTGGGCTACCTTTTTAAATTATCATTACTGTGTAGATTAAAGACTTTTGTCATCACAAAACTCATTTAGCTTTTTCATTGTAAGCATTACTCAACAAAAAAAAGAGGTCAAATTCTAGCCAACAATTACTGAATTTGATTCTATTCAAATTCTTAAAACAAATCTGTGCTATTTGTTATTGGTGGGGATCCAAACCATGTATTTTGTGTGATTTCCCAAGAGAATTTGATGCAACATCAGTACAATTCTGATTAAAGTTTCTTTTTTGAGCAACCCTCCAACCCCAAGTAAGAAGGACCAGGGGGCTTAACGTGTGGAACCAATCTAATTACTGGCCAGGATCACGGACTGATGAGCCATGCCCTTTTCTTAATGAGACCTGCAGATTTCTGCCTCTGGAAATCCTTAAGCACTAGTCTGAACTCTTTAAATCCATGCAAAAATCAGACCCTTAATTGGCTACAAAAGTAGCTTAATTAATTATCAAAATAAATTCTGGAAGCTAGAGTTTTCTCCATTTTGTGGTGAATATTTGGAGTAACGGGGGAAGCTTTAATGCATGACCTGTCCATTGAGAGCTGAGCAACCAGGGTGACATCGTTGTCATCCTCCGTGGGCGTGTACTCATACTGCAGGAAATAGAGGTGCATCCGGTGTACGGTAATCCGCTCGCGGCGGAAATCATAGCACTGGTCATCCTCATCCAGCTCTTCAAGGGCACCCTGTAGCTGGGGCCAGAGACAGAGACAGACAGAGGGAGGGAAGCAGAGAAAGGGGGATGGTTAGAAATGGCTGGCTCGAATCTTCTGAAGCTGAGATGCATATTGGCCTATTTTGTTAATTTGATCATATGCATTCATTTCTTAGTGAAATTTGCTACTAAGTAGGCATATATTTTGTCTAATTTCTGTAAAATCAGTGAGTGCAGTTTTTTTAATTTCCATTTTAAAGTGTTAAATTGAACTGAAACCTCATACCCTACTAAACCTCAAAAATAATTGCATTTTGAATTTTATTTGTGAATATAAACTTTCCAAATAGTTGTAGTATTCAAATAAATATGCCAAACTAATGCTGGTATTCAAATATTGATTCCAGAAAACAATATTATTTGAAAATATCTAAATATGAATAAGCTTAAATATATTTAAAAAATGCAAATATATTCAGTGGTTCCCAAAGAAGCACTTCAAGCTGGTAATGAATGCAATTACGATATGATGATTGAGGAGGATTCAAAATGGGGACCAGAAGGTTAACAGGGACACATTTAAACCTCCTTTAGAATTGGATTATAATTAAGCAGCTGTATGCTAAATTTAATTTATTGTAGTCATTACAACCGCTTCATAAATACAGTAGAACCTCTAACATACAAATGTTGACATGTTTGAAAGTAAAACATTCTTAAAATATATCTTATTCAATAGTGGTAAACCCCAAATTATAATAGCATTTCCAGGTTTTCATGAATTACTCTCAATGCTTGCCTTGTGCATTGCTGACAATGGGATGCTTGATAATGCATAAATTTGCTACTTTCGGTTTCCGGTGCTCACCCGGACGCTCTCAGAGCTGGGCTGGCTGGGACAGCCAAAGAGCTCTCTGCGAAGCAGGTTGCCATCATACTCCAGGAAGGTCAAGTAGAGGTTCCGGAAAAACTCCACGTGCTTGTTCTTCACCCGAAGCTTCTTAGGGGAATTCCAGTGGATGACCTGACATCACATTGTAAACATGACTTTGTACATTGTACTTTGACTCCGTGTTCCACGTTCATATCAATGTTAAGCTTTCGGGACCAAAACCTAAATTTAGCGACCAGGAGGTAGATTATGTATTCCACAAAGAAGTGGCAGCTCCTAAATATTCTTGACATCTGGTTACCATACCTCTCTATTCTCTCTGGGGTTAGACCAGTGCAGAAATATGCGCAATCAATACACTAGACTATGGTATCTTCAGTCTTGACTTGAAGAGGGTGAATAAATCAGCCGGGTATGAGTCCAATATCCAAATAACTATTGCACAATGTAGTCTGATTGGACCCTGGACCTACCTTGAGATCTGACACCTCCGTGTAGCACTGCTCTGAGCGGGTGTGGTCAGACAGCTGAACATTCCAGAAGCAGGGAAGTTGATGAACCAGGACAGGGTTCTGTTTGATGAATGCATTAAAAATATCCTGCAAACAATTAACAAGTCAACCATTAGACAAAGCACACATTCCATACTATTTATATTTTGCTTACAGAATCTCAATTGTGATTAGGCAGGACTAAAAGGATGGCCATGATCAAAAAAATCCCAAAATGCTCTCAATATTTTGGCATAATGGATGTTAAAGTCCAAATTGGTTAAATGTTCCATACAACATACCATCTGAAAAAGTCAGTTTATTAATGAGCTCCGTGTACAACCTACAGTACCTCACATTGCTACAGTAGGGTAACTGACCTGGTCGGCCAATGAGGTGGAGAGCATACTCATGAGCTCCCTCTCCGCAGTCAACCTCCACATCTGTTCCCAGCCAATCCTACGCAATCTCTCCAGGAGGAGAAGGATAACGCCTGTGACAGAACCAGGAAATTATCCATAAGAAATAAGCAGAACTACACAGTGCAATTGCATCTGCTAGCACACAAATCCCAGCCCACTGCATAGTCAAATTGTCAGCACAAATATCAGTCTGTTCCAGTAATACTGTATTTGGATGGACTAAAGCACAGACCTGTGTTGAATCCTCTTCCTAATGCTGGCCAAGGTTTGTGGTTCTTCCAGAGGTTCCCCAAGTACCAGTCACTCTGGTTCTCCACCAGCCCAATAACCTGCTTTTCTGGAACCAGAAAATTTTCTGAGAATGAGGACCGTGGCACTTAGTCTGTACATCATCTGTCATACAAAGTCATTGCAGCCCAAAAGTCAGAGATACTATTTTAATAAAATGCATAAGCAAAATAATTTATGATAAAGAATAAATGTATACAGATAAATACAGGATAAATCATTTTAAAAGTACAAATCAAAAATAAACAGAATATAAATTAAATATTTTGAACAAAACTAAAGTCTCCAACAGTAAGTCTTCCACATTTGGGAGTTCAGTATGGCAGCAGCCATTGCTGTGATATTGTATAAAGAACAAAAACAGAGCAATGAGTACTTCACACCCTATGGATGGGTGTGCAGCAGTTAGACAATCCAATCGCACCTGTGAACTTCCTGAAAATTGCCCACAGTTCAGCAATATCTGTGGCGAAGGTGATGTCTGTATCCAGGACGATGACCTTGGTGAGGTCGGAGGGGAGTGCTTTGGTCAGAGTCAGCTTCATTAAGCCATATATCCCAGAGTAGTGCTTATTGGGGATCCAGGCTACCTCTGACTGAAATCGAAGAGAGGCCATCATCAGAACTTGGCTGTACACATGCAGAGTTTAACTTTACAAGATTAAACATTTCGGAACAAAGAATGGCCTTTGTAAAGCTTCAAATTTATTCCTGGGCACAAAGCCATGTTGCATTCTCTTCAAACAAACAATAACTAGAGCTTTAATCAGGAATTCCATCTTTGCAGAAAAAACCTCCACTAATGCTATTTCATAACATTTGTTTCATGGCATGCGGCAAATGCCCATAATAAGCATTACAATATATTGAGAAAAAAGTCTCTCTCTTTCATCTCTTAAGCTGGGGGTCACAGCAGGTGAGTGCTTTTCAAAAAGGTTCTACTGCAACTAATTGTAAGGAGTCAACTCTGATAAGGGGAGATAGTGGATCATGAGGACAAATCCTGTTGGTCCACACCTAATTTAACAAGGCGTTAATGAAGAAGGGGTTATTACCTTCAACTCGTCCGCGTCGTAGAAGCTGACCTGCACTGATGGTACCATCCAAGACTGGAAAAGGGAGCTGAGGATCTGATTGGCCACAGCATCTGTGATGAAGTGGAAGTGGAGGGGGTTTCTCCTGGGAGGAAATGGGAGGAACAATTAGTCTGTGACTGCTTATTGCATTATGGACTATTTCTTTGGTAACACTGACTGTTAGGAGTCTTTGAAATGCATGCACCAGAGAAATGTAACTCTGCACTTTGAGGTGTAAGACGTTGGTATTCCTGTCAATGTGTTCATCAGGGCTGGCGTGCATGCTCACCTGTGGAACAGAATGGACTTGACCAGAGTGACCACATCTCGACTGGCATTGTGACCAGCACATACACATGCCACGTGAATGAGCTGGGCAGGGAAAAAGAGAGGAAAATGTCAGGGTCACCATATTGCAATTGTCATCCATTATAGCTAGAATCCCACACAGATTGGGCTATGAGTTGCCATATAAACTCCGTATCCTTCTCAAATCCAGGTGTGAGAACATATTAGAATATACAATATCAATATATAGATTTTAGAAGGTCGTAATTCAATCAGTATTTTCCCTGCCTGACAATTTGACAATTACATTGCCCAATAAATTCAAGTGTTATTTTTTCTTCACAAACACTATATTATAAAAATTACATAAGTATGATTGCCTGCAGTGTGCATTCCAGTTAAAATTCTGGCTCACTGGCACAACATCATAATGACATTTCAGTCTCTGCCATTTTCATTATCCAGGCAGAGGTTAGTCAGTCTGTACTTGGCCGGACTCTTTACAGACACAGCTTGGCAAGATAATTCTAGTAATTCAACTTGGCAACCTGTACTGTAAAGAAAAATATAACACCTGCATTTATTGCACAATGTAATTGTCAAATTGTCAAGCAGGTCAAAGACAAGTGATTGAATCCAGAAACAGAAGATTTACAGGACAGGTGGGCGAATCTGTCAGCAGTGCTCACCTCACATCTCTCCACCACTGGCTGCCGAACGCACTCGGTATGGTTGGACCCCTCCTCTGCTGTGTTTTCTCCGTCCTCAGGCCCGGTATCCGCTGATGCCGCCCACTGCTGGTTGCCGTAGTTCCCCTCCTGGGCTGGCGCCGCCGCTCCTGGCGATTGGCTGAGCTGCTGCCGCAACTGCAGATTTTCCTCCTCCATCTCTCGCACCCGTGACTCCAGCACATACCGATCCAAATAGCGTGGCTCAGATTGATCGACTAGGCAGGGGGAAAGCAGCAGGGATCGCCCATCTGGAGGGGACGCACAACACTATTATATTTTGGCGACTTTTATTTTAAAATTTGGCTTCTAGTTTATGCTTTCTATGAGCAGAATTAAGTACTTGTTTCCCTTATGGTATTAGTCACCAAAGTATCTCTTTAGAGATTTCAGCACATCATGCTTTGACAGTCTATGAAAAGACACAAATGTGTCAATGAGTTTTTATCACATTTTTTTTAAAGGTGCAGGAGAACTGACCTGTGATTGAGAACAAATGGAAAAATATTTCCTCAGAAATTAACTTTTTTTCACATGTAGCATTTTGCTTCCTTGCTTTACTAATGTAGCTGGCATTCTAAAAAGTAGCCATTTGCTATTTTGAAATTTTACATAATTACATTTCTTTGAAGCAAAGTAGCACTTAAAATCTCTCCACTCTTTTTGTGATCTGTAATTTCTTGCTTTGAGAATTACAACATCCTACACTCTATTTTTACTCTCAGTGGACACTGAACAAACTGGAGTCAAGCAAGGACCTCTCTGAAAATGTCTTGCATGCATTCCAGTTAAAATTCTGGTTCACTGGCACAACACCATAATGACAGTCATTTTTGTGTCTGCCATTATTATTAGCCAGGCAGAGGTTAGTCAGTCTGTACTTTGCCGGAATTTTCATCTTAGATTTCTGTAGATACTTTGTCAATTTAAGTTTTCAGTTTAGGACCTAACACTCTTTTTATATTTACTCTTTGCTAGTAAGCAGTTCCCTTTTGGCCCCTAGAGCAAACGGGAATCTGGAAAAATGTTCTCTGCCCCTAAGTAGAAAGAGGTTAGGACACAGAGGATGGTACATCTCACTCATATTGCTAGTCTTGAACCGTTCTTCAGAAATAAAACTATAGTATCCTCAAGACAAATGGCTTTGATTTGGACATGGGAGCTGGACTTCAATCAAAGGGCTTCAACACTAAGCTCAGGACATGATGAGTAATATCCAGTGCAGGAACTTTGAAACATGATGGAGAAAGGGCTGGAACTGGGCTGTAGGGGCCAAGGAGAGTGCATCCTGCCTTTCACTCTTCACAATGTAAAATAGCATCTCTTTGTCCTGTGTGTCCAATAAAGTAGTCATGAAAAGATCAGGGATTTATAAATAACTCCACGAACAGCTTTCTGCATCCAGTAGACAATATTAATCATACAGGTTAGTCTTGACACATATACATGCTTTGGTAGGATTGAAGGTATTAAGTAGGGAATTGAAGTAATACATTAAGTTGAATTACCAATGATTCATTCTTGCTATATGATCTGATTAATTAATTACCACACAGTCTGATGCACAGATTGCATTGAACCAATTTGCTCCATATTGTAAGCACTGTACAACTGCTAATCCAACAAACTCACAGTGACAGCTTGGAACATATTTTAATGGATAACCACATGACAATTCTGGGTTCCTTAATGCATAATTGTTTTCTATAGTTACTTGAACAGAAATTCAAAAATGAATTGAATGCATTCTGCAAAGGTATGTGTTTGTGCCCAATACGTATTTGAGCTTAGGTTGTTTGGGTGCCAGCGACAGCTGTGGTAGTTGTACAGTCTTATGGCATGATCCTCTGCACAGGCCAAATGGTGAACTGCAGAGTTTAAAAAACAGCCATTGACTGTATGCTTTTTGGAGGACATATCTACTCATTTGTGCCCAACTAATTGCAATGGGACAACTCTACATTTGCGATCAGGCATTACAAAATTTAGGGGTGTAGCAGTAAACATAGCATGACATACGGCAGGGCACAGTGATACTCACTCTCCAAGTTCCCAACAATAAGGTACAGCCAAGTCAAAAGCAAAACAAAAGTCACAGATGCAACCAAGAGCTTCAGCTTTGCACGGCAAGGGCAGGGCATTGTGGGAAGGTGAGGGTGTGAGGATGGGACGGCGTTCAGGTGGGGGTCAATCCCACTCTGGTTAGCTGCAGCATCCTATCATCTGCTGAAGGAGAAACAGAAAAAAAACAAGGAGAAAAGATAGAGTTAACTGTTCTTACAAATTCTTAATATTCTGAAAAAATACATATTTTTAGAGAGATTATTTTCCATTTTGGGGATATTATTAATATAACCTCATAGATATACAGTATGTACACATTTACAGTCAGGCCAAACATTACGTTTGGCATGGCATAAAGTTGTTATAAATATTAAACAAACCACTCTAACGACAATTTAATGTGCACATAAAAGCTTAATGTTATCCTTAATGTTATTAAAAGCTTAATCATGAAAGCATCAGTGTAAGTTAGGTGAGAAGTGAGGTTCTGTAGCATTGCACATAGAACCATAGTTTCCACATATTCAAATACTGTCATTGTTCTTATGGAAATCTTGTGTAGTGCATACAAGTATACACTGAATACTTTATACCTTAGCAGTGACCCACATAGCATATGTACAATATTATGTGACAACTGCTAAAATATATTTCAGAATAAGGGTTTCAAACCTGGTCATTTTAAACAAGAAAAGGGGGGCAACACACATGTGTGATGAGACCTGCTGTGACATACAAACATGACACAAAACACACTAACACTATAGTTAGACTGTTATTTTTTTTTATTAATCAGCAGTCAGGGCAGCCTGAGGGTTGTTGACCAAAGGGCCAGGCCAGAAAGTGTTATAGTGTTATGTGCCATGGTAGGCCCAATGTATTGTTTGCATTACATTCATTGATGTAACTTCAGCTTGGGGCAGTTTATTTACAGTATATGCATATTGTGTATATTATACAATATATATTCAAGGCCACCTTTGCAAAATTATATATACATTTTTGTCAAAAATAATCACGATAAAAGTTTCATGGGGGCTTGGCCCATTGAAATCTAGATTTTAGATGTTAAACTCATTTTTTGGTGCGCTTCACTGAACAAGCAACCAGGATGAAAGCACAAAGCATTCAGATTAGTCTTTGCCAAAGGAAAAAAAAATAATTCCATCAGTGTCTAAACCAGCAAACATTTCAGACAGCAAGATGAAAACACCATTTCAGTGCCAATATGACTTAATGATTTCAGTCCTTAATGGCAGTATGTCGTACTACCTGGTCCAACTCACACTCCCTCACTAACTATGTCTCCCAAAGACATTCTAGATGACATCTTTATGCACTTGCTCAGAATATTTATGGAAATAAAATTTCAAAAACCCCTTTCACACTTGCCTTAACTTGAAGAGTTCTGTGGAAAACCAGGTCATAGTCAAGCCATGGGTGCAAAGGGTTGAATATGTGAAGAGATTCTCCAGACAAATCTTATTCCAGTCCTGCCACATTTCCTCGGGGATAAACACCCTAATAAATGTCTTCTCATCTCATTTTTCTGATATCCTCAAACAATAAGAGGGGAAAATTCAAGGGGGACGGTGATAAATCGGCATAAAAAAGCCAGAATTGCATTTAGCCCTGAGGACCTTTAACCCTTCCTTTCATGCATGGCTAACCACCTTTTTCTGATCCGGGGAGTCACATCTGAGGAGAGCGATGAGGAAGCAATCACGAGGTGGCATTTACCATCATGTCACAGCCCTGCCTCCGCTCACCAATAACACTTCAGATGCCAGTCTACAGTAACAGGGTCCCTGTGCCATTAGCACCTGACAATGTTTTCATTTGGCAGTGTGCCACCTACTCGCTAACACTTCAAAGGCCAGTCAATATTAATAGGGTCTTTTTGTCACAAGTGCCAGACGGTGTTTCTTTCTTTTTTTTAAAATCTGAAAATAAAAGCAACAAGAAGAAAGCACATGCCCAGGTTGCCTGCCAGCCAACAGCCCACCTAAATTTCTGAAAGGAGTAGACTTGTCGTGAAAGTACTGTCAAAAGACATTCAGTGTCAGGCTATATAACAGCTTTTATTGCAGAGCGGTGGTTACAAGGACAACATTTTAATTAGAGGGAGCAGTCGACAATTGCCCCAATGAATCTAAGGGCCACTGCTTCAAATTCAAATGCCCTGTTGCTTGACGGTACAATCAAATTAAATTCCAGTCGCTAAAGGCTATGTTTTCGCTATCCACAAATGTTCAGACTCCATGTCATCCTTATTAATCACATCTGGTCATACAATGTCTGTTTCACTCCCCCTCCTCTTATAGATGGTGTGTTGTCGTGATAGGAAAACCATCATGTGTATCTCCAGCGGTTGATATCATTCACTGTTGAAACTATTTTACAGCAGGATGGGAAAGTTTAGCATTTTAATCCAGGCTCTGTGCTTTAAAGCATGAGGTGTTAAACGTCACCCCAGGGATGCCCTGCTGCTCAGGAAGTGATAATAGTAGGCAGGAGGAAATGGACTGAGTAAATACATGCCCTCAAATCCTAGTGCAGGTCACTGAATGGCTCCAGAGTTAACTGTCTCTCCAGGAACCCATCACCGCAACCTCTAAGGGGCCTTTGGGATAGATTCCGAGTTTACTTTGTAGGCAAAACTTGCTCCAAGCCTGGAATTAATTTATAGAGTACAACTTCTCAAAGTCTGCAAAACTGTCATTGGTCCCTCTTTTGCCATATATCTTTCTCTCCTGGTGCAAGGGTGTTATTGCACACATTTCAATGGTAAAAATGATCTACTGCCTTTGTGCTGACCTGATATTACAGAAACTTCAACGATGTCCATAAGCATTTCTACAAGAAAGAATTCTCTCTTCATTGTGGGGACCCCAGCTTATAGCAGAATATATTTGTTTACTGTTCTACTTCTACAATATTTATTCAAATCCACTCATCCCAATTTTTAAAAAGTTATCACAACATATCACAATGATTTACAAAAGTACTGCACAAATGAATAATCAAATTGATCAAATGAATGATTCCATTGTGCTTTACATTAGATTTTTACTGCAACCAATGACTCTTGGGAAAGTTCAGCACACATTAACTTTTATCTTCACCTTTGTTTGCCAAGGTGATTGTGCAAATCAATTTCCTAAAATCTCAGAGGGTTTTTGCATATTGGGGAAATTGCAGCATAGCAGGTAATCTCCAGCAGGCCTATTCCAGATTGTATGTTCTTCCAACTGTTACTGATGTCAATGCAGTGTAAGACTAGGGAGGAGGAAAACAGCCAGGTGGGAAGCACTGATCTGTGACTACGGGCAATGGCTGAGAGGTGAGACTAGTGATGCTGAACAGCTAGTACCCACTTAGAGCCAGTGCAGAGGTTCATGCAGGCCAGCAGCAATTTCTCCTGTCTCAGTATGGAATCAGTGGCTACCAGCTAGCTAGTACTGTATGTAGCATGTTTTGTTTCTGTACACATAATTGACCAGAACTGAGGAGAGGCGCTTACTAAAAAGCACAATACACCTCCACGATACACAAACAGACACAGACAGACAGACAGACAGACACACACACACACACACACCATTCGACTGCTGCACACCGCTAGGCCCACCGCTATTTACTTGGGCCTGTTCTGATGGGGTGAAGGACAGTGCCAGTTCTACATCCTATATCTAGGATTATTAAGTGCCTTGACCCACTGCACAAACAAGCGGGTAAGTGTAACCTATTAAGACATTATGAGGGTTTCTAAATGGCTCAGCCAATATATCTCAGAAATAAAAAATGGGACAAACATGAAAAAATGATTACACCATTAACATTTATTGCAGTGTTTCTTTTGAAGTAGAGATTGCTGACATCTTACAAATCGATTTTCCAACAGTCATCTAATGCTTCATTACACTAACTCGTTCAAGTCATTTATAGCGGCTGAAAAGTGTCTAAGGCAGGCAGTGTAAAACTATTCCAATAACAAAGCTAAGCCATTCGTTTATCTCACAAACATTAATAAATGCTAGTACTGCAATAATGCATTAGTGGGACCTAAATTTAAAATGTTATCAAAAAGGCGATCACAGGGGATAATAGATGTCTGTGTTGTGAAACAATCTGTTCTGTTTCAGGGGGTCATCAGCTGCAGGATACTAATACGAAGGTTCACAAGTTGCTTGCACGTACGTTGCTTTCTCCAACTGAACGCACACAGGGTTATGCTTAATTTATTAATTTGCTTTGTGTTTCTTTGTTAGTGCAATTAGTTTGAGAGCTTTTGCTGGTGAAATCTGGAATGGATTCAAATGATACACTCCGGTAGGCCCCCGCTGGCACAGTGCCCTGCTTCCTGCCAACAACACCCAAACAGATTTCTTTTCAAGTAACTTCCAGAAATGAAGTAATGCGTCACACGGAAGAAGCATCTTTTGAGCCTTCAACACTTAAGAACACAGGCTGGAAAAGGAAACACTGCAATGTGGAAGATGGGCAACAGGGTCAAAGCATTGGTTTGGCACAGCTACAGATATGTTTTAATCTTCAACAAGATACTAAAACCCAGGTCTTTTCTTATCGCATTTCAAAATGAACTGCAAAACAGTCACCGTGAGTAACCCTGAGTAAATTAACAATGTGCATACAAATTATGTTTTATTGAGTCAGACCTTGTACTCATTGTTAGCCCAGGTTTCTGTGCACTGACTGCCCTATTTCTTGCAAGTTGTTTTTTTAAACACAATTCATAACAATAGCTTGCACTCTTGTATTCACTTTTTGTTTTGCCAAGAACAAAGCGTATTTTGCTAGATGTTTACCTTGGTTTTACATCCCACCCAAAGGATGGCATCATTGCAACAACACCAGATTTTATTTTGCCTAGAGGCAAGAGGTGGACAGGTTCACCTCTTGCCTCCACAGGTTCAGCTTCAGTGAAAAACAGGTACTCTAGATAACTTAAAATATCAATGCTTTACTTTGAGTTAGTGAAACGTGCACAGACCTGAAGCCACTCACTGTGTGTGTATACTGATCATCAGAAGGCATCGTCAGCCTAGGTTAACAATGTGAGGTGTTCAGTTGTACCTTGTCCCAGCATGTGTAAAATTAAATGGAACAGGGCCCATGCTCTTCATCTGAAAAACCAAATACCCAATTATTCTGAGCTGAGGGAATGGAAATATAATCCTATTGACTTTTATAAAATCCAGTCAGTAGACAATCAACACATATGTGTAATGAAGTAGGACATGCTGATCACAGCAACAGACAAAAGAAAGTAGAGACACAGACCTGCTATCTATGTTTGTCTTTCTCATGTGTAGACAACCAAAATGTTCCATGGTGTACAACAAGCTATGCATTGATTTTAACATGACAAGATTTGTAATTTGTCCTAAGAATTGGTGTGATGTATATCCAAGACTGATACAGCCATGGCTCTGGAGAGCAATCTATGAAGTCCCTTCATAATGGCAGTGACCCTTTGATATCATTCAATTTGTTACTTACAAGAAGGGAACAAGCTGTAATCGCTTCTGTATGTGAAACTAGAAGGTTTCAGGTTGAGTCCCAGTAGTAAAATTGTTTTTGTACGCCTGAATGAGTTGAATCTGCATTTCCTCAATGGATATCCAACTGCATAATATGCTAAATGTAGCTTGCAGGGATTCACAACCCTACACCACGCCATCTGGTAAGCAAATGATCAAATGATCAAAGCAAATGGCAAGCAAATGATATTAAATCAGCACAATTGGCTAATTTAATATTTCACTCATGAAACTGACAACCAGTTAAAATCAAATGTATTTTCCCTCATTGGTGCCAAGGTCAGGAAACATAATGAAATGACTGGCCAAAATCACTGCTTTGGAAATAGGCTTCTACAACAGAGCAGCGATAAAGCTTGATTCATGTTCACTTCTATCCCCATTAAAACTAACACTTGCCGAGCTGCATTTCCTCATCTATCAGAGATTATTTCTTCGAGCATAGAGCTGTTAATGCGTGGAATAGCTTTCCAGATCATGTACAGTAGTAGAAATGGAGACCTTTGAAATGTTCAGTACAAATCTTGGCACAGTGCTAGGTGCTCTCGATACACTAGACAAATTGACACACCTAGATGGGTTTAATGACCTGATCTGGTAATCAAGAAGTCTTACATTCATATCTCGCATAGGGTACCTAGTATACTCCTTACTTTTATTTTGTACACTGTTCCAGGGATGAAAATCTCTTCTGATACATAAATTCCAGTTGTACACATGGGACTTATTATTATTGTTGTTGTTGTTGAGTCTATTTGCACTGTCAACTCATAGGCCTGTATTCAATCAACATTCATCTCAAGGTGGGGATACATTAGTATTTCCACACACTTGGTTATACATCCAAATAACTATTATAAATTGAAAACCCACATGGAAATGTTCCTGGTTTGAAGTGTTCTGATGAGACTAGAGGATGTGTGTGCTTAAAACAACCAAATTGTTCAGTATTTTTTGCTTCAAAAAATACTGATCAAGGAGACCTTATCAATTCAAGCAGTTACCATTCTGTAGCTCTGCGGTATGCACAGAGAAACTGCTTCAAATTCCGTAGCATGATGGCACATGTAAACAAAGGGATTTTTGGTCTTCCTTCTCTCCTTGTCTTTTACTATCCCCTCCCTCTCACTCTCTCTCCACCCACTCCCTTTCTCTGTGCTCCAAAATCACGGCCTGTCTCTACCTGCACTCAGAATGACATGTACTGACTGTATATAATTATACTGCATAAACATCAGACCTGTAATGAATAACAGCGGAATGGTGGATGGGGAACGCTAATGGGCCATTCATTAGGTTCCACAACATCAGCTTCGAAATCATCACCCAGATTCTCAAAATCTGTCCAGCGCATTTGCAGCATTGAGGGATTTAACAGAGTAAGAGAGAAGTAAAAGGTGGCACCAATCACTGGTGAAAAATGTGAGCGATGTGATAGAAAAAAGCCAAAGAAAATGAAAGATTTCATTAAAATTATATTACTATGATTCTATCCACATAATAACATAAATTCTGAAAGAGAGATGATTAAGCCTCATGAAAAACATATAAACCACAAATTCAGAGGAGTTTTTTTTTTTACAGAAAATATCTAACAGTATGGAAGCTTGATTTACATTACATTGATAATCATCATAATTTGTCAGTCACCAGTTATTTTTGAGGTATATTAGATAATATGCATGCACACAATACATATTTATACAGATAGCAATGCTGGCTTTCAATGAGTTGCAGGTGCAGGAAGATTGCCTCAAGTGGAAGCATTACAAAGGTAAGTACAGTCCTTAGCACTGTTTTATCTGACAAATAACATGCCGCTGAAAATCTATTTTGTCTCCCTGGCTGTTGTTTTTACCAGTGAACCTGATCTCGTAAAAACTGCATTGTACGTCATACAACCTTCTAAGAAAACAATGCATTATATCGAAGTCAAAATCTTTAGAATAAGTTTGGCCAATGACCTGATTCCACAAATCCTTTTACTGTGAAATTAAAGGGGTGACAAATCATTTTAATTGTGGAGCCTTCCTGGCACCTCCTTCTTTTAAATGCAGACCTTACCTTTTTAGCAAGCCATTAATCAGAGGGAAAGATTTCACTGATTAAAAAATAATCAGCCTCACGCTTCCTCCATTAAAGCAGCTTCTGATAAGCAAGTCTAAGATAATGAACTTCTTTCCAGCTTGACCTTGGGAGTAGTGTCTCCAATAACCATTCATAAGTTACAAAAGAGTAAATACTTGATCAGGAAACACTTATCCATGTCTCACTGAAACCTGATTACTGGCAAGTAATTGTGTATAGCATGGAAATGGAGCCATAAATTATGGCGATGGCTATTTTTGAGAAATCGGTGCGATTTGAAAGTGCCTCTGATGCCTGGAATTGTCCTCTGTGGAGTTTAAGTAAACTGATACCACTGCCAGAAATAGTCCTTTCATCAAGCACTTTGTTCCTTCTGGAGATTGGATGTGTGTATGCACTCTGTAATGTGTCAAAAACACAAAACAGTGTTTTCAAATTATTGGTTCCCTCTGTCTACCAGACACACAGCTGCATAAAGGAAAACTATATAATCTATGATAATACCAGTGAGGAATGTTGAGTGGTAGGTGAGAAAGCAGGACAAGCCAGTGCAACTGCAAAGCACTATAATTACAAATGGCCAGCTACATCACAAAGTTAGGTGAAGGTCTCTCTCTCTCTCTTTCTCTCTTTCCCTCTTTCTCGAACTCTCTCTCAATCTCTCACTCCCTCTCTTGACATGCAAGATGAATCAGAGATCTCAACTCTAAGTTTATCCCAGAGCGTGACAGCAGAACAACCAGGAGCTGATATTTTCAAACCACTGAGCATTGTCTGTTCTTTCTCTCATTCTGACTTTCCACAGCAAAAACCCTGGCTAATCTACTTCCACTACTCTTTCAGACACCCCAAAATCTTCTACAATCTTCCATAATCTCTTTCAGACCAAAGAGACCCAGCACACACTTACACTGGGAAAAAAAATTGGCTGGCCATGGTTTCCACATATTCAATTTCATTCTCCCTCAAAGACAGTCAACCTCTGGAATCCTCACAGCAGTTGTTAGGCAGCCTTTTCAATTCACATAAAACTGAGAACAGGAAGCAATGGGGCTTGCTGTGTACTTAACCAAATTAATCTCCTTAGGTGTTACCCCTAATCTGTTTCTCCAGACTCCAACTACAAATGAACCAACATGGACGGGAGCTGAGGTGATGTTAGTACACTGGAGTTCTTTCCATGGAGTTCATATAATTATTTCCAACCAAGGGAACCCAGTAAATTTGAGACACAATAAACAAGATACGCCATGTGCCCATAATAATTCCTATTATATCAAAATCGATGTAATAAGAAAACTAATAAGGGCGTGACTCTGCGTCTGTCTCTAATGCACTTTTAACAAGGTCACTGCAGTGGATAAGACCAGTAATGAGATGCCAGGGGTTCTCCACACAGCCCCCAAACAAGCGAACAGACTGAAATCTGGCTCTCTGTCCAGCTCTAGCAGATGGCAGTGCTTATACAAAATGGTCAGAACAGGTCTAATGTGACCCTCTGCTCCTTTTCTTGTTCTGTTTATTTTCCCCATTCTCCTCTGAAACACCCATTGTGCCTTTGTTCAGTGCTTTCCAAACATTACTGTGTTGGACTATTTATATACGAACAGGAGTAATATTGATAATTTGGTTACTCAACTGCAACAAATAAAAACCTAAATCCAGGTCCTAAAAAATGAGTCTGCGTGGCTTGTATACATCTTTAGCCATGTCTTTCTTCCATAATTGTTTGTTCCCTTTATTGTTTTGCTCCCCAAAATGGAATCATAAGCTGTGCCTCCTGAGTTACTGCTAGGCCACCAAAACCCAGATGAAGTGTGTGCACTCCTCCACTGCACTTACTTGTGCGCCACTGACTATTTTTCTCCCTGCAATCTATATTGTGTTAGAGCAAAGAGTCGTATCTCTCATTGATGACAATTGGTAGACTGTGAATGTCTGGCTTGTCCTTGGGCATGATATCATACTTATTTCAACTGCCTATTGAAATGTATTGATAGTAAAATATTTGACGATAGTAACTACAGTATTAATTCTAGCACCCTACTCATTTAAAGATAGAACAAAAGATGGTTTCATGGAGTAAGGAAGATGTGGCCAAAAAATTACACAGCTAAAATCTAATGTCACCTTTTACCATAGTGCCAAAACCTGTCAGGCATAGAGAAAAACAGCTTCAAGCAAGAGGATACAATTACCAGAGCATGCCAGGTGACAACAGTGACTGACCTTCTTAACCAGTCAGTGGGTTTATGCTTGAAAAAGTCGATTTATTTCATTAGTCCAGCAAAAACTGGACTTTTAAAAATCATGTAAACGTTGTAGTCCGACTGAAATCGTACTAATTCAAATTTTTCAAAGTCGGACTAACATACCTAGATAATGTGGTTGGGGGTTGATTTACTACGGCATGTATACGCTTCAATAGGCCAAAAATTGGCCTAGGCGTTCTGCACATGTTCCGTAATTTACATAGCAACTACTTTGTGATAACGTTTCATAAAATATATAACTTTAAAAGATTTAATTCAATCTTCAACTGGGACTTCTGCAATTTATTGAGGGTGTGAGAGAAAATTTTTGTGCCGCTGACTATAAGCGAATGTTTTTCACATTTACCGTTTGATTGAGCAAGTAGCCTACCATTCAAAGTACATTTTTATGGGTTAGTGCTGTCCGATTGTGCTAGCTACTTCACATTAACCTTGTACGGCGATCAATAAAGGCTAACAGCACAGTACCACTTAATTATTGTCACTTCTATCACCACTGTAATGAACTAAATAAAGGTGACAAACAACCTTTTCTGTGAGAAATGCATTGTCAAGCTCATGCACATACACTGCTGGCAACATTCTAAAGTTCCGTTTTGCCCTCCCTAGTATCATGGCGAAAAAAAAACACATTTCTTGACGGACGAGGAGACCAACTTCATGCTATCGCAACTAAAGGAGTTAAATATCCCAAAATACATGGATGGAAGGAAAACGTGGAATGGCGAACTATTCAAAAAAGTTGCGATAAAACTGGAGGAAGCAGGATTTATAAGAAGCCTTCGTCAGACACACCTCCGGTCAATAAATCGATTCTTTCCGAGTCATGTATATTGGGACAACGACAATAATCCAATTAAATCTCATCTTTGGCCAAATCGAGCTAATAATATAAATTGATTTCAACTGTGCATGTAAACGCACTGACTGTTAAAGTCATTACATCCTCCATCTGTAGTTCAACAAAAGTCAAGCAGTTTACGTACATCTGGTGCTGTACGGAAACTATTAGCCCTGCCATGATACTGCAAACAAGCATTCTGAAGTACTTTAATGCGTGAAATAAACCAAATTGTTGGTAACCATGTTGACAAAATATTTTTAAGATCACAGAGAAGAAAACAAATTGAACACCTGCTTTCAATCATGAGAAACAGTTATGGACAAATGTCCATCTAGGGTTGCATCTTAACATTTAAGATGGAATTGCTGGAATGAATGATAAAGTAACTACTGCAGTGAAAGAACAAACAGAATGGAATCAGAAAGTAACATTTTAAAAACATGATGCTCATTATTTTGTTAACCTAGCATAAGGCAAGATTACTGACCACAGTGATAAGGGCTTTTTTATTTGCTACCCTTTTCTTGCTTTTTTTGTTTTTGCATGAAAATTTGAACGGTATTAATAGGGACAGTGCAACCATAAGAGATTGTACTGAAAATGTCTAAAAACTTGGTTGAGAAACTTGTAAGTTCTCACTTCAGATGGACCATCTGTTATGCTAGCCCAGTGAGAAGACTAAAGAGATCAGCAGGCCTATTTATTCATTCAGCACTGCGTGACGCATCATCTGGCTGCAATGGCCAAGGGTGCTGAGTCATGCCCAAATTTACAGAAGACACAATCAAAGTGGCACATTTCCCCAGAGCTGCAGGGAAGACAGACTATAAGCACATCTGTGGGTTGAACTGTGCTGTGCAGAGGACAGTTAGCCTGTAAAGCCTGTGTTGAGAGACTGAAGGCATTGTACTGCTATATATATATATGTATATATATATATATATATATATTTTTTTTTTTTTTCTTTTGAAAGGAAAGGTTTTGGAAATGGAATGTGCTGCCAGGATACCAATGACAAGCTCCTATCGTCCACTACAAGCATTCTCTAGACACGCCTCACTTCCATAAACAGGGATTGTGCAAATTATGGCTCCAATGAATTAGAATACAGAGAGAAAACTGGCCTGCGCAGGTCATAGTGGACTCAGCAAGGTAATTCAGAAGCCTTTTAAATGCCAGCTAAAGTTACAAAGATGCTGACAGAGAATGATGAGCAGGATTATCTGACGAATTCACAGATAATTCCGGTAAAAGCAACATTTTGAAAATATGCAGAGAAAGAGCAGGCATTCAAGGCCAGGGGTCCTCAAGCAGGAATCAGCAGGCTTCACTTGGAGCCTTACACCCAAAAAGTAGCCAAATATATTTCAAATCCTGCTTCACAATTTAGAAAACCACCTTACTGACAGCAATATAGTTGTTTAAAATGTGTTACACATACTGTCAAAATGATGCTGTCAAGTCACTGTTTTGCTCAAGTCAATGTTGCGATATCACCGAATTGCAGTGCCATTTGTCTAAGTAAGACGAGGACAAACAGAATGAACTGGAATGACTGTAACATCAAAGCAAATCACTTCAAAGCAAACCAAGGTCATGATTGAAGATTCTTTCTACTAAAATGCAGGGCTCCTTTTGGAGAAAACAATGACTGAAACAAAAACAAGGTATTATAATGACTGTTATATACATGTAGCCAGAACAACCCTGACCTACTTAACCTCAAGGGAATTGTATACTGTCACTGTGGACTCCTGATCATAGTTGGCTGATAGCCTAGCCCTGAAATTAGCCCAAGCTCCACTGAAGCTTAGGAACTTTGTACCTTTTGCTCAGTGTGTCTACCAAATCTAAGGCAGTGCCTTTCTGTAATTACCAGAAAAGCCTAGTTGAGAAATACAGGTGTGGGGGAAGGTATTTTATGGACATTATATGAGCTATTTAGAAATGAACAAGGGAGTGAGCAAACCTACAGCTCTACTCAATGGCCTGAGCAATTCTCATAAAACCATGAAACACAATCTGAGTCCTATGGGTGATATTTTAACTCTTAATTGACTTAATAAATGTGCTGCTCTACACAGGCAGTAGCCACAAGCCATTATTTCAAAGCAAAAATTATTTAGAGAATAAACAATTACCTAGAAAAGCAGCCTTTCAGATTCATAATAACCTACTTAATTTTAAAAACTCCCATTGGTTGTTGATTTGAATTTTCATAGCATAATAAAATTGGCTGTAGCAACAAATTCAGCAGGACTCCAGTCAGCATTAATACACAAAGCACAGTGCCAACCAAAGGGATAATTGCAAGCAGAGCTCAATTCAAATGTTTCACCTATCAGACAGTTCAGGTAGCTTAAAATATGTGGGGATATTAAGCTAACGGGTCTTAATTTCATCAAGCTGTCTAAATAATTTACCATAATATATGTTTGTATTACATATTTAACTGAAACAGAAAAAGGCAAGTATTTACATCCCTCCAGTTATCGCATGATATTTCAGTATTTTTATGAGGGGTCGATGTGGGGCACCAATTTGGTCACAAGTCTCTAAGCAAAAATGCGCAATTTCCTGCACGTGTAGCATTCCACTATTTTACCTGTACATACTCGGTCTACCCACACTCACTACTTCAAATTCACTGTCTGCTGCATGCAATCCCAGGGCTTGGTCATGTTGTGTTCAGTCAACTGTGGTTGCGTATGATAATCTTTTGTTTATCAAAGAGCTTGTAAATTGGTGATGAATTCCACTGCAGCTTGACAATTGACCAGCAATGCAGATAGTTTGCCAAATGTAATAGTAGCGTGCTGCTGGGCCTTGTACTGTTTGCTTTCCTGATGCATCATTGCCATAGTTTGTCTGGAGGGTTTGTTGATATTAATAACACATATCTTTCCCAGTTTGGGCTTCCCTGTCAGGTCCCTAAATGCCTAATGCCAGGCTAATCTGTTTCTAATATAGATTAATAAAAATGTAGCATTTTTGTTTATTCATGTTTTTAAGTACCTTGTGATATACTCTGCCCTGGACTGGCACCCTATTGTGGCCAATGCATTCTGGGATGGGTTCTAGCCCCATACAACCCTGAAATGGGTAAGAAGGTATAGGTGATGGAAGGATGGATGGATGGATGAATGGACAGATGTTGCAAATGGTTACTGACTGGCTACATAGAACATGATTGTTTTTTTTTTTGCACCAAGAAACTATTCCACTTAATGGTAAATAAATATATTAAGGCCATTTCTGGTCTTTACATTCTGTGTTTAATGACATGGTATTTGCTTTTTTGCCTAAGATATCAATCTTGAGTCCGTGCACAGTGAGAGCTGGCACCATTCACTGACCTTATGAGCAGTAAGGTCTGTAGTTGCCTTAGTTGTTAGCTAGGGGGCAGTAATAAAGTCATAACTCTAGGAAGCCTGTCTGATTTAAGCCCACCCTACTACAGTGGCACACAATTCTTGTCCTGCTGCAGCCATCTATGAAAGTATGATGACATCGTTGTTGCTATATCTTTTAGGGGGAAAAGATAATATTCAGAGTATTGCATCAGCACAGTATTTAATAATTAAACAACATGTTTATCTACGTGCACTTTAACATTTTACTATTTAAAGAGGCTGTTCTGTTAAATATGATCAAGAGTTCACCTCATTCATTTATCATACACATACAATTACAGCTTGAAATTCTTCAGGAATAGTCAAATATAAATTCCAAGTATATCAATAGGGTTCCTGTCAGTGCTGATATAGAAGTTCTTGGTACACCAAACCAAATGTATTTGCTAAGTTTATCTATCTCATAGAGTCACACTCTGTCCCTTATATCCCACTTAAAAAATTCCTGTCAAATGAGGTAAGATCTGACAGGAACACCATTCAGAGGAAACCACCAACAAGACTGATTTCAAATCACAATCACAGGAACAAATCTTTCGAAGGAATTACATCTCTTAAGCGCTTGAGGGAGAAAAGCTAGAACTTGCTCAAGCAGTGCAAGTTTTTGTCTTTGACATGCTTGTCTAATTATCGCCTGGGTTATTTTTGATCTCACAGCTCCGTGATTGTCTAAAGCCTCGAGAGCCGTTTGATGCGGAAATATAAACTGCAGGTTTTGGCTTACAGTTTAAGAGCTCCATGTTGGAGCAGCAGCAGTATGGGCCCATTCAGCATTTCAACAAAATCAAACATTTTTAAGTTCAAAGGTTCTAAAATGTCCATCCATTGGGAACTGCGTCAACAACCTTAACTGCACCCTTGCAGTACAAAATAATCGATGCCGTATCTTTTGCTCTTGGAATGCAGAGATATCATTTGTAATACGAGGAGAAGTTGAACAAGCCAGGGATAACTGATGCAGAAAAAACACTGCTTTGGTCACAGTACATGACTCTCACCGCTTGTGTCAATGCGGGACTGAATTACTCTACATGCCTTTAATTCTGCTGCCCTACATAACGAGAAACCAAGGTCACACATACACAATACAAACTATTACCACACAACACCAGAGAAAAGGGGGAAATGGCAATTTCATGCATTACATGCACATACAAGTGTAGTTGACTGAGACTTGTACAAAAGAAAATGAATGAGCTATAGCAACAACAAATCGAGTTCAGAAAAAAAGCCGTTTTATGCCCTTATATTAATGGTAAATTCACCATCCCCATCTGTGACGTGTACTAAAGGTGAAAAGTTAACAACAAACAAAAAACCTTATAATTTCTGGTTTATAGATTTCCAGACAGATAAGATTATTCCCCCCCTGCCCCGATAATTGGTCTGCCCTACCTGCTCATTTCCTGTTTCCCTCCTCTCCTTTGTGTACAGCCGCAGGTCGACTTCAAACGCGTGTTCCGCCACGTTTGGCAACAAAATGGTCTTACGCGGTCACAAAATCAGCCCAGTTTCCCTCTGCCCTCTCTCATTTCCATTTCCCAAATCCTTTCAGTGCTAAAATATCTTTCCCCCTGCAAAAACCTTTAGCTTTAAAGGTTCCTCCACGGCTGTCCTCCAGTGACTTTCCCTCGACTGACAAGAAACTTCCAACTCCCTCTCAGTAAACACAACGGCTCAGTGCACACACCCCCTTCGCTGACTCTCCAATTTCACCATTTTTTTCTCCTTTCTCCTCTCCCCCCTCTGTTTCTTGTACATTCTACTTCATGTCTTCCAGCTATGGGCAGATGGTGGGTGGGGGGAGGTGGAGGGTGGAGGCGTGGGGTAAGGGTGCAATCTTGCAAATGATTATCCATCCATGACAAAAGACAGGAGCTGAACTTTGAGAGCAGGTCTCAGGAAAGAATGTGACCCGTCTCTGGAGCCTGCTGCAAGGTCAGACGGAGTCTGGTTTACTTTGCTGTGCTACAATGTGACCTCCTCTAGAAATGATTAACAGGGAATGTGCATTTTAATGAATAGGGGGGATGGGGTTAGAAAATAGATTGTAAATGTGAAATCAACGGTCACACATAGCATTTAAATAAGGATAAAGGACCAACTGTCTCTTTATAAGTGTAATGAATCTGGCTACTTAAGTAAGCAAAAAAGACCACCTATATAAAGGAGTCATTTTGAAAAGAAATTAAAAATATAAAGCAGTGTTCAAACAGAAATGAGAGTGATCAAGCAGGCTTAGTGACATTTTAGAGAGCATTTGCTTGAAATGTCAGAAAACATTGCTGGGCTTTAATCCTCCACACAAAATATGGCTTTATCTGGGAGAAACTGGAGTAGCTTCAAAACACAAAGCGAGCTGAAAACTGTAATCTTATTACCGTGTCCCACAATGCCACCTGTGTTTTACAGGAGTAAAAGGACAGAACAGTCGGAGGCTCACAAAAGGCATCCATCTCAGCTGTGCAGGCCAGAGCGGTGGGCTCTGACCACAACTGGTACAGAGGTGCAAATCACATGCTAGGGTAAACCAAAGTGAGCCGTCTCCCTAGACATACAGAAGATTAACACCCCTGCGTTTCATGTTAGAGGTCATTCCATTTTCCCCGCTGCTGCAAATCCGGGGAAATGTAAACTTGTAAAAAAAGGAAAGCAATGCAGCGACAACGAAACAAGATATCCTTTCACAAACAAAGACAAGGCAAGGATTGTGTGCCTTTGGTTTCCATGCCCACCTGTTCTTTCCACATAACCCTCCAGGCATTCCTGGAGAGACATTGATAATACTGCAAACATTCCAGAGCTGTGTTATGAACACTGTGGCATGGAACACCTGGAACTCAAAGCTTGGATCATGATCCCCCCTCCTCTACCTCTGGTTATTGGTGCACGGGGTCATGCAACATGTTTGCTGTGGTTTTTTGATATTGGTTATTGATCCATTCGCCTACATTTCTTCTGTCCCAGAACAGCTGTCTGGAAGCATTTTATGGGTAAGATAAGCCTTGGGGAATAGAAGCGGTAAGAACGAGTATTGGATCCTCACAGTCGGGGGGGATTTAATTTCCGTGAAACCTGTGGTGTGCAGGGAGCTCTGGGAATGAGGAGAAGCCATCCGCTGTGCTGTTCTGAGATCATCCTTGCGTGATGCACGCCTGTCCTATTTTGCCAAGGCCCCTTCCCGGATGCATGTGCATGCTGCTTACAGTTCTCACAGTGCTTTAGCCACTTACCCATTCCCTCAAGCTCGAGATGGCTCCGAGGAGTTTACATTAATCCTGCCATCATTAGCATCTCTGTGTCATTGTGCATTGTTAACATGTGGGACCGGACCAAAAGCAAGTGTGAGGAGTGTGAGCAAAAATCCAGTGACTCAGAAAGCATCACTCAAATCAGGATGAAAAATGAAACAGTCAACCCAGTTATCAACAAGGTTTACAATAGTTCCAATTTATGCTGCTGCACAGATTACACACAGATGCAATCAAGGCAGAGATTGCTTCCTCTGTTGCTGCAGGATGAGGAAGTAAACAATATCAGTAATGCTGATACTGATGATAGGAAGTCTCGCTATGCCTTATGGAGTGTTTAGGGGCTTCTAGAACACTCGGGAGAAAACCACATTCAAATCAGCCAAATGGCTGCTGAGCAATAGCTGATGCAAGAGAGGGGAAAACTTTCTAAAGTGTTTCAAATCCTCAAGCAGTGGGGATGCAGATGCCTGCTTGGCATGATGATAGCCCCATCAGGCCTTTCAGGACACAACTCGCATGAAACATGAGGTGACCACAAACAAACTGTAACTGCCTTGAGAAGGACAGGAACTCTGGACCTTAAAAGAAAACACACTGATGGGCTGAAATCGATATATAGCTTTGTGTGATTCGTAAAGGGATGCATGGTATGTAATTTATTTTTTGTACGCAAGTCCTTTTTTGATGTATTGTGAAATGTTATATAATCAATACAGTTCCTTAAAAACCCTAAGGCAGCTCAGGCCACACCAAGAAACATGGATGAGCCATATGAAAATGTATTTTGCTTTTCCACATACTCCTGTCTTCTGTCTCACACTGAGCAGTCAGGGTGTATGAGTGTCAGAGGACATCAGAGTTGGGAAAAGCTAGGTCTGAAGGACACAGCTGGGGCTTCTGGGAATATTCTAGTGCCAGTGATTATCCACTGACCAGGATCAACACAGAAATGTGAGTCTCTTAGTCTCTTGCGTAGTCGCAATATGATCCCCTGTAATTTCTTAAGCTAAGAGGAAATAATAGAGTCTGACAGCTTTTACCACTTGGTAAGATTTTTTGTGGAATGCTTGGGGATATAAAGTTCATTACAGTACTGGAAATAAGAGGCTCCATCTCCAGTGTCAAACAGTCGTGGTGCAGTCATGAAGAACTAATTCTCCCACTAATGTGGCACCACTGACTGTTTCAATTGTACATGTATATGTTTGGGAGAAAGACATATTTTTTCTTGATTTGTCTCTGTACTCCACATTTTTAGACTTGTAGTCATGCAATTCACATGTGGGTAAAGTGCGGAATCTCAAATGTTGCTAAAGTTTTATACATTTTGGTTTCACCATGTAGATATTACAGCACTTTTTATACAAATCAAAAGTTGAGGAGTACAGATAAATGAAAAATCAAGTATGTCTTTGTCCCATACATTATAGAGCTCCAATATCATAAGGAGGCATATATGAGACAGCATAACACATTCACTGGCATAATCTTATGAATAATTTTATAATTTGATACCAGCCTCAGGGGCTGTTCACATGACAAAAGAATATCTTACAACAGTGGGTATAACAAAAATTTCAGATTATGAACTAAACTTTGTAACTAGAGCCTGCTCCACCTACTGCCCCGTTCAGAGGATATTATATCTGTGGAAGACAGGTGAATATAGGGATTGGCTACCTGCAGGTTCTGTCCAGGTGGATTCAACTAAACAAGCTGCAACAGATCCCCCTGTGACTCACCCCGACAGGATATCTGAATAAACTCGGAATGGGTCCTTTCTATAGCTGTTGAAAAGGAGAGGCCAGCTTCATACTTCCTAAGGAAAAATACATTATTTGTCTCTGTCTGATCATTACACATAGCGTATCATGTCTCCAAGCCAGCGAATCTGACAAATTTGTTTGAATAAAATTACTTTGCATTCCTGCTCTGTAGATTAATTTGCATATGTATGCACTGCATCAACTCTCACAAGTAGCCTGGAGAACTCATTAAAGAGCAAAAGTCATGCATATACCAACGTTATATGTCATGCAGTATGTATCATTCCCATTAAACCATGTGATTCCATTGCTTTCGTTACCCAGGTTACGGGGTTGTTCAGGGTGTGAAAAGTGAAGCGATAGACGAGGGAAAATGTTGGGTGAAGACCCTGAAGGAAACTAAAGTCAATGTTGTAAAAGAGCGGAGAATTCAAGGGCTCGATTTTATAGAATCAACGTCACACGGTGCATGTGCTATGCTTCAAGAAATAATGACAACATAGCATCTTGAAGTTTTATTAAACAAAATAAACCAGGGAAGATCATAACAATGCCAATGATGCCATTTACAGCAATACAATTACTTGGTAGATCAACTGTTGTTCAAACTAAAAAGAATAAAAGAAAAAATATAGCTGCAAGCTGCAATGTTGGGGGCCAAACACCAAGTGTGAGCCTCAGAACAATAGCTGTAATGCGTTTCTTTCTGAGATTTCTGCAAAAAAATATAAACACAATTCTGCAACAATTTTGTTGCCTTCATACCACAGTTGTGTGGCTGGGGTGCACTGCATGCTGCAGTGGAAGAGGGAGACAAGCAGAGAGTGCAAGAGAGAGACAAGCAGAGAGTGCAAGGTCCAGTTGTTTGTTCCTCCCAGCCTGGCATATGCACAGATAATGTCCTAATGGTGCTGGAGAACCAGCCCATTTGCCCCTCTGGAGTAAAATGGGCTTTGCTGTTGCTGATTTATTATCCCACTGCCTGCTGCTGCTCATCCTTTCCTTTC
The DNA here is from genome assembly GCF_013347855.1 of Anguilla anguilla. NCBI lineage: Eukaryota > Metazoa > Chordata > Actinopteri > Anguilliformes > Anguillidae > Anguilla > Anguilla anguilla. Next base: position 43,519,994 of record NC_049205.1, read on the forward strand.
TGCCTGCCCCGTTCTCACCCACAAGTGCCCATGTAATGGGAAGTAAAGCATGCTACCCCTAAATAAAACATATAGGAAGTCTTATGGATTACAACGGATATGTTCCCTGGGTTCAACCAGAGTTGGTTATACCACGCGGAACACTTAATGCGCGCAGTAACAGTCACTAATGCTGAATCCTGCTGGCACTTGATTACAGTCTTTGTGCATGCATTGTAGCTCTAGCCAGCATTTAGTCCAACTTAAGATGATGGTGATCATTGAGAACAATTCCCTTCCCCGGGTTAGTTTAAGATAGAGAAGTGAAGTTGTGGTAGTGATGCTATGAATAGTTTATTCAATAAAGCTTTGACACATTAATAATCAGGACCATAATATGAACCACTGCCCAACCAAGCTGTCCTGATGGAAAATTTATTTTATCAAATAGCCCTTATGGATTTTACATTTCTTCATGTTTACAAAATTGACCTCCATAAAATGTAAAAGCAAGTTACAGTTACATATTGCAGTTTTTGCAGTAATTTGTACAGTTACAGCATAAGATGCATGTTTCGAAATTAAATTGTTTCCAAGTTAACCAGCTTGCAGTTGGATTTAATGCCTTTTAAAAAAAAAAAAAAAACAGGTGATTCTGTTTACACAGAAGTAATCTGGGGAAGATAAGGGAAGCTGATGAGTGACCGAGGTAAAAGGCAGACTGTCTAGTTGAACTCTAGTTGAGTTCCATCACAAAAAAGTCATCGTTCAGCCATCATAGCAACTTGTACTTTGTCATGGCCTGCTGTGCTAAGTTGCCAAGTTTCCTTCGCAACTTAGCACAGCAACATGCTGTAGATCATGCGTGCAAATGGTGAGAGTTGGGCAAACAAAAAAATGCAATGTTTGCACCTAAATTGCAGTGTGCTGCTCAATCCTGACTGACACACTCCCGATAGTGGCTCTCCTCCCACTTTGGTGCACGGTGGCTGGTCATCAAATTACCAAACGGCCCCAGGCGTGTCAAAATCTATGATGAACATGCCGTTTCGCCAGAGCGATAGCTGGCAACATGTCATGCGCTGGCCACAAAATAGAGCCCCGAGAGTGGAGGGTTCCTATCAGCAGGCAGTGGGATTGGCTAGGCTCTTTGGATCAGTTGTGCTCATGGCTAATTTATGTTGTAGGCAGAAGCTGAATTGACTCAAGTTACTTCAGGGTATAATACACAGACAGATACACACATACACACGCGCGAAAGTAGTTCCAGAGTTGTACATACACTCATAAAACCTGAGTGCATATAAACAGAGCCACTGCATTTATACTTGCCCAAGGACCTGCCCCTTGTGAGCACATAAATTTCATTATAAGACATTAATCGTCTGCCCATAAATAATTGTGATTCTTTTTTATAACAAAACCCTTATGGGTGCAGGGATCAGGTTTCTGACCATAAAATGCTGGAACAGTTTCAGCAATTTAAGCATTTAGGTGACATTAAGAAAGATGCTGAAGAAAAGGGAAAAAGAAAATCTTCCTTGAGACTTTCACTTTGTCTAATTACTTGGCCCCTTTCTGGACAATGACTATGGGCATTCTATTCACTCTTAGGAGCACCAACAACTCCATTTGCAGGATTGAGATGATGGGTTTTATAAGCTGTGACTTTCAATTTTGAGTCCAGGGCCAGTTTGAACGTAAACATATACTGGACACGTTAAACCCACTAAAAAAAGGCATCAAGACTGACTTTTTCACTTAATTTTGTTTCTCAGGGCACTATGTTGAAGCAGTTTGGTATAGGACTATTTAAACTTTATCCTCTTGTCTTTTTTGAAAACAAAAAATAGTGGCAAGCAGGTGTTCAGCCAAAGGTTCTTTATTTTTGGGACCTTGGTGGACGGCCTCTCCTCTGTGAGGAAAGTTTGGAGAGACTCTGGAGCACTTGAAGCATCATCGATATAAGAAGTCGATAACACATTTGCACTCAGCTGCATGATTTTCACTTCATAGCAGAGTGTATTTTCAGTTCCATTTTATGATGATGGAGCTTGCAAATTGGTCTAACCAAATTAAACCCATTTACCAAACAGCTTATCGAACAAAAGTGTAACTGCATATTCTGAACCAAGGAAAGATATTCCGTTACATTAATCCATTTGCGTGGAGTGCATTGAAAAAAAATAGGTAATCAACACTTACAATCTATTTTTTGGACTGTCTAAGTATTTTAGCAAAATGCACAATGGTCACATATACCATTTTTCTCTCAAATGCATCGGGTCAATTGAACTATAAGTCACATGCTATTTATTTTTATAGATTAGAAGACTCACAAAGACATGAATACATACTTTTATTCCTGAGGATTAAAAATTACTGATCAACATGGGTATTCTAAGGCCTTGTTGCACACATAATCTATGTTTTAACCTTCACAAGAGAATATATTATTTAGAGTGTAAAACATTTTTCTCTGAAAAGGCAGATGACAGGAGTTATCTTGTCCTTAAAATAGGATTCTTAAAAGTATTTGTTCCACTGATTGTTTGGAAATGAAAAGAATTTTCCTTAAAAAAAAGTAAGGCTGATGTAAGTTTCAGGTATATATATATACACACACACACACACACACACACACACACACACACACACACACACATATATATAAATATATATATATATATAAGCTTTGTTCCAGTCCTAAAAAACCAATTCCAACCCTTAGGAATATATGTAATCAAGGAATAACATTTAAAGATTAAGCTTATTACTTTTCCCCCAAATGTTCATGCTCCTGGTTACATCAGCCACCACAGGGCTTTTACAAATTTAATGGGTAACCGTTTTTTTGTTTACTTAATCATAATCACTGACCTGACAATTGCTATTGTTTTACAACTAATTTAAGTTAAACAGCACACAGCCCAAACTGAGTTTAGCAGGGACAGAAGCTACTTGGGTTGTTTATTTGGGCTGAGAAGGAGCACACCATTGCTTGTACGCTGTAACTCTGTATCTGTCACTGAAAGAAACATCTAAATAGACAAAGAAACTTTACTTTTACTCCCATCAAGAAAAAGACTACTTATTTTATCATTACGTTATCATCATCTTTTCATCATCGGCCAATTCATCTATATTTTGTAGAAAGTGTCACTGAGAAAGGCACTTTACTCCATGAAAACATGGGATTCTGCTCATTATGCAGTCAGTTTCTCAGATTTATTACAGCCACATTCAGTCTCAGTGGAACCAAAGTAGTCAAGCTGTAATACTGTTTTGTGTAGTGTTGGTATAAACGGAGAGGGAAACAGTAGGAATCAACAGGCATGATGTTTCATAATAATAACCTCTGTTTCACAAGAAGGTGCATGTTTGCATGAGTTGCAGTTCAAGGGTTTATAGCTGGATCAAAGGCTTTAAGGATTTATGTTTATATGAAAAACACAAAGAAAAGGGGATATTTTCAATAATAAAAAGAGTTTCTGAACGAATTTCTGCAGAACTCATACTACTGAGTAAAAAGAGAGAAAAAAAGTCTACCATTAACTTAAATTTGCCTGTCAGGGTAAAGGACAAAGAGCTTTGTGGTGTGCCCATTTCCCTTTACTCTGTGACAGAGATAATCATTTCTACTTCACTGCATGTCCTGGAGTGAGACAAAATCTTAACGCTTAGAAAGAGAGAAGGTTTTTCATGGAGGCGACGGCACCATAATTAGGAGATTCTTCCAGGGGGTTCTTTCTTCTGTTAACTGAATTAGGGAACACATAAATGTGTGTCACAAAGCACTGTAGGGCCAAGCGATTCGACAAATTGTGTGCTGCTTCTCCCTGTAACATTCATCCTGACTGCTGTATGCCAGTACTTGGGCTGAAATTGAACTAATCAATGAACAATGTCTGTGGGAACTGAACAGCATAAACATGTGGAAAATTAAGACTTGACATTTTCAGTGATAATCATATGACTAAATAATAGCTAAGTTGGTTGTGACAGTCAACATATTTCTTCCGATGATTTAGCTCTATTTAGCTCTTCTAGTTGAGAACACTGCGGTAGATTTCTGTGTTGACATGTCTCAGCTTGGACTTGATCCTTCAAAATGTGCAGCACAACACTGCCTGAGCTCCAGGTTTTGACGTCGTCTTACGCTCAGAGACATGATTTATTTAAAATGACCATAATGAGCTACTCTTCCCTCCACTGCAGGTTCTCAATTCTCCGTTTGGCAGTCTGAACTGTCAGTGGTTCAAAGGTGTTCTCATCCCTACAGGCAAAATAATTTGTTGTTTATGTCCCTGACATCCTTTGCCCTCTTCATTTGCAGGTCATGGGACTGGAAAGAAAAAGAGGATTGTGGGAACGACTCTTCCCCACGGGTCAACGCTATAATAGAATAGCTGGATCCTCTGGCAAAAAAATGAACAGGGAGAACCTGTTCCCTGTGCTGAAATTTCTCATTTTACTCCACATTCCTTTCATCAACCTTTCTCTCTCTGTCTCTCTCTGGAGGAAGCGCAGCATGTTCTTTTGTCTGCTTTACCAACCTCACACACAGCAAGTTATCATCGGTTAGCTTAACGATAAAAAGAGCACAGAGGAGTGATTTGCTCCTACGTTTTAATCAACAACATCGTTTAAGAATCTCTTACAACACACCGCCAGGTTCCACCAATTCAATGTCATTGCCTTTGTGTAAAAAGAACCGCTTCTGGTATTTTCCTACCATTTTGATGCCAAAAATAACACAACATGTGAATATTCACCGAGGGCAGCCCTATAGTATGTAATGATCACCTATACTTGTATACACACTGTGCATGTTCAAAAGACGCAGATCTCTTAAGGGTTTGAGCCTCTCTAGAATGTAAGAAAGTGCTGTAAGAGGATTACCAATAACAGGATATTCAGAAACTCAGACGTGCATGGTTAACTGAGGACTTTAACATGATTATCAAGGGAGACTGAACGCACTGCATGTTCAAGTTTTATTTGTGTGCATGTGAGAAACAGAGAGATGTCCAAATCAGCAGATTTGATATTCCATTTGTTTCACTGTGTATTTATCTAATCAACAGTTTCATTTACACAAAATGTTTTTAGTATTGTTTTGTCGGTATTGCTTCATCTCCATTGGAGAAGTTAGTGCATTAAAGACATGAAAATACATAAATAATGTGCAAATAATGTGCAGTAAAGTTTACAGTTCAGCATATTAATGGAAATGGGAAGTAGAATTTTTCTCTTATTAAATATGTTTGCTCGTAGGGTAGGATACAAACAGTGAATCGTGAAAATAATGCTTCCATTGCTGTGTAAATGCATACATGCATGCTTTGAAGTACAATTACCTGAGCATTCCAATGATGACAATGTTATTTATGGGATGATAATACACTTAATATCCACCCAGTACAGCACGAAATACTGTGGATACTCACCAGGGTTCTTCCTGAAAATTTTCCACGAGTATTCTGGGGAACTGCAGTGAAGTTCGGATTTCTCAGACACTCTCTTCTCAGTCTATTAAGGACAGACAAAAAAGATAGTTAACTAACCTGCTTATTTTTAAACTTCTAAACAACTTCTAAACAAGGAAGAGGGGATGCCGGGTGGCTCATCTTGAGGCACTGTTCTAGGACATGGATGGGCCGCAGGCTTGGGTTTGGAATCCAGATGGTGCTGGTGCTAGGAGGTGCACAATTGGCCTAATGTCCCTCAGGGAAGGGAGGGTTTCATTTGGCAGCTGGTCAGTCTGGCACCAACAAGATCGCTTATTTAAGCCGCACATGAAGCATCGTCCTCCATTCTCACATCTGTGCAAGACCGTAACAAGAAGCTAAAATCATGTGTTTCCGAGGAGACCACCAATACTTTAGAATGAGTACTGGTCATAAATACTGTCAGAATTGCAAACAAATCTATCATTTTCTTGGTCCTGGTTTCTTTTCTCTATTCTTTATTAGTATGTTTTGCTTTTGTACTTTTTATTGGTTTCTTTCACATGTTGACACTATTTTAAAACATTACCTCCACCAATCAATAGTTCAATGTCCAGGGCCTTGGGACACACCCAGCAATGGCCAATATGGTCACACAACATTGCTTTTGGAAAAATATTTTTACAGGTTTGCTTATTTAAGTTCATGTTCAGCACATTTGCTTGCAATGCCAAGGCATTTGCAAGCTACTTTTCACTGGCCTAGGCAATAAGCCACACCCATAATGATTAAGATCAAGATAATTTTTCATGTTAATGTTAAGCAGCACATTCAAGTCATCCATGTCATACATGACACAAACTACTGGTCAGGGGTCTAGGCCCCCCTTATATACCCAGGCATGTCCCAATTCAATAAACAGTACTATTACCCTTGCAATAATCAATTTTATTTTATGTATATATACATTTGAAACTTTTCTTGAGCATTGTCTGTGAATGTACTCTTGACTGTAGCGCACAGACTTTCAGCTTTAAAGCTTTTCATGTTTCCTTTTATTGTATCATTTTAAAGTGACATTATACAAGCTAAGCCAAACCGGCAGTTTGTTTAAACTCGAACAGACTATGACGCATGAAAGGATTTCATCTGAAAAGGTGCTTCTCAGTCAAACACTTAGATCTTGAGCCCAGCTGGTAATTAAACATGACCTTTTGAAAAATCCATTAGTGAGAAAAAAAATCCTAAAAAGCCAAACTAACTACTGTATATTCACAGGGAATCCATAGAGGCACCATGAGAGGAAGGCTTCCACAGGCATATAATTCACAGGGGGTTTCTGAGGACCAGCAGACACTCAGTTATTAGAACACACACCCTAAAATGTTCCTACAAACACTCTGTGGTAGGTAATATTGAGTGAACACAGCACTGGGCTCTATTCTCCACTGTGTGTGTAGGCGGGGGTGCTGTAGGGACTTACAGGGAACTATTCCTGCAAGTCCCCAAAACACAATGGAAGCAGAAAGCATTAAACAGCGGGGAAAGAGGGCTTCTGTGATGGCTTTTCATCCTAATCTAATGCTTCTCTGAAAGGGCTTGTGTTCTCGGCTATTATGCGACGGCTGATCAATTAAAGCCACAAGTCCAATGGTGGATTTTTACAAGGGTGCCCAACAATAGACATCCAGCAATGCTTTTCAGATTCACATGTAAGTAATTATTTCAACCGGAAGGGAGACTGTCAGAATTCCACTGTTATTATAGACTTATTTATTTAAAAACTCAGCATGTGAACATAAAGACTGACCTCAAAAAGTCACTAACTAACAAAAACATTGTTTTATCTCCAAGTATAAGAGTAATTATCTTGTTAATGTCTCTGCCACTTTACATACAAAGTTCCAACAGTGCAATCACAAACTTCATTGATTGATTTTTGGCCCTTACATTCCATCTTACACAACTTCCATCTTGTAAAAGCCACAGTAATGTCCCTTTTTAATTTTAATGCACATGAACAGTAAGCACTTTGGTAGCCATATAACTTTTCATTGTTTACTTGTTGTGAATGACATGTCTTATGATTATACATTACATTTTTAATGACTCACCTATCTCTGAACTCAGGGAATCAGCTACACTTCAGGGCTTCAGGGATTTGAGACAGTTAATGGTACTTTCATATTTGAAATTCCACTTACAGTCTATTGCGATTATATTTATTACCTATATAAAGGTCTGAAACAAGGAGAATATATTTGCTTGCTTTAAAATTGGTTAAAATCTATTTTTAAATCAGTTCCAGCCACTGACATACATGCCACACAGAGTGTAGCAGAATCACGGGCAAGTGAAAATTCAATTTAGCAGACAGAATTCTGAAAACCACCACAGAAAATAATGTGGCTAGATAGCCAGCTCTGGAGAAACTGTATATATGATCTTTTTCTTGGATGTTTTTAGGGTGTTGGATGAAAAACAGAATTAATTTACAAAGTCACCTCCTCAAGAGACGTATGGTAACTGAATGCCATTCAAATAATCAGATAAACCTTTCAGGTACTAGCACTAGCATATATACTCAGATGTGATGCATCATGCATCCTGTGAAAATGTTTGTGACATATGCTACATACTGACAGCACCATAGAAATCATACCATTGTCAAAGTCATAAAGAAAAAATCTAACAAGAAAGCATGGGGACTGAAATTTCCAGGTATTACAGAGGAACAAAATATATAATAAATATGTATCACCTTAATATGCATGTTAAACCTACCATACTGCATGCAGACTAGCCATCAACAGTGATCTATGGGTCCATTCAAAAAATATTGGAAATACTGAACTATCTGAACTGGAACCTTATGGTTAAGTCTCTTGATTGTGAGAGGTCTAGTACAAGGGTCATACCTGCTCTGATCTCTAATAGAGTATGAACCATGTATGCACGTAAACCCCATTAGATTACATTACAGGCATTTATCCAGACGTCTTTGTCCAAAGTGACTACATAGCATTTACATTGCATCCATTTATACAGCTGGATATACACTGAAGCAATGCAGGCTAAGTACCTTGCTGAAGAGTACAACAACAGTACTCATTTTACTGCACCACTGCCCCAATGGTTTGTTTGAGAAAAAAAAACGCTTTGGATCTGAGGTTCTGGAAAAAAAAGCAACTTGGCTCTTTCCTCTATTCTTTTGGTAGAATAAAGCCATTTCATTACTTCTTGCTTAGTTTTTACTGACCCATGATTATGTGGATAATTCAGTTGGTAAGTGAATGGCATTAGTGTGTGTATTTTTGTACTAACCCCTGTTTTAAATTAGCACTCACTGTATGTAACCCAGTGATTTACACAGACGTTTGCACAGTTTTTACTTTTTACATTTTTGCGAAAGATTAAGTAGCTTGTAGCTGGACTGTTCTTCTGCCTTCCTCTGAAGAGTAATATAACTGCAGTACATTTTTGTGCATGCATAGGGATGAATTGAGCAAATAGTGGAGCCATCCATTGTATTAAATCCTAATTAAACTTTGGGAATTGGCTTGAACAAAAAACAAGCATGCACAGAGCTCCATGACCCTTGAGGAATGTACCCTCCCCCGCCCCATTCAGTGGTGATTTACACTTCTCAGCAGGTAATTGTTGCGGTAATTGTTATTTATTTACCTGTCTCTGGCAGCCCCGCCCTGTTTAGGCGCAATGTCAGCGGGTGGCCTGGAGCAAGGTGATTGATGAACCCCCTGTTTTCACCCAAATTTCTCACTGCCTCTGCATAGAGCACCTTTAAATTTCTACATTATCTCTCATTTTACCATCCCTACTCACATTTGTTCAGTTTGCTGTTTTGTCAACAAGAGAAATCTTTATGAAAAGGTCACAACACGTGTAAAAAGAGAAGAAAAAACACAGTTATGTAAGTCCTCAAAAGCTATTTATAATCTACTGAGACATAAGCAAACAAATGAATATAATACCATTTCGTGAAGTCTTAAAGATCACTGGAGCACTACAATCCTTTCTCTGCTTGAAGCCCCAATGGGCAAACAGCTGGCTGGTGGCACATGTATATCCCTGTGCAGAGGAGCATAGCACATGCTAACTCTCCATCTTGAGTGCAGTGACAAGACCGCCAATAGACGCAAGACTGCTCTTGCACCAATAGGCGCAAGTCCTGCATCATTTTTCCAAGGTTTTTCCCATCGTGTCTGGCCTAAACACTAACTTGTTTTAATGGAGGAATTTGGCAGAATCTCAGATTGTCCTGTGTTCCAAAACGGGGTGATTTTTAGATATATATACATAGAGATATAGCTGTAGTACACACTTTTACTTTCCGTGCATAAGATACATGATATGCAAAGTGAGAATGTGGATGGATAATCTCCATAGGTGCAGACAGAGGTCCCAGTCCAATGCAGGGAGGACTAATTAGCAGAATAATTGTAATGGAATTATAAATTGGCCTCCCATCAGTGTATGCACAAATGTGTTCCTTCATTTAAGGTGCATTCGTTTCGCTGGCCAATGGTGGCATCAGTAGGTGACCTAGTTTTCCCCCTCTCCCGCGCCTTAATTAGCTGTCGGCACTTCTCCGGAGAGTTACGCTGATCTAATAATGAAATAAACTACAGTGATGCTTGACTAAATAGCTACAGATTCACACAAATGGCTCTCCTTTCAGGTAGAATGATCACATTAGCAGATAAGAGGGGGATCTCCGCAATGGCCAGGGTGATTGGGATGTTAAAGGATCTTCTCTCGCCTCATTACTCTTCCCCACTGTGGCTGTTACTGCCACTCTAGCGACTTTGTTACTGCTGGTGAAGCAGGAATGCGATACTTAACTTCCATTTTTACTCCATAATATTCTCCGTAGGAATGTGTTCTGCTATGCATTTTAACATGTGATGCTTAACTCTCACCCTCCAGATAGCTTGTATTTGGTGTAGAAACTGTTATTTGCTGGAATGGAACCGGGAAAGACTCACTGAAGTGGAAATTATTTTTTCATTTAAACATTTGCTTTACAAACAAAAAACAAGCACATTTTTTTCTTGTGAACTATATTCTGCTGACAGTGCATTTCATAATATATTCAGGCAATCAATCAACAATAAATATTAGCTGGAATTAGCATAATGTGATGGAAGTGAAGAATAGATAAAAAGGTGAAATATAACTATGATAGGGTATATCTATATTGAGATCCACTCAAATTTGCATTAGATCTTCCTAGTATTATTATAGGTTGAAGGTGGTGTATTCATATATGGGTATGAGGCAATACAGAAACATCCTCCTGGTGTTGGCTAGGTGCATTCAATGAAGCACATTTTTTGCTAACGCAGGTCACATGAATTGGCATTAACTAGTGTAGTTGTTAACATGAATTCATTATGTACAAATACATTAATTAAAGTAATAATTACGAAGATTTTTATTAAAATAAATGTCTGTTAAGTCACTATCTATCGCTGAATTAGGTAACACAATGGTGATTGTGCCTATTATTATATTAATTTATATTATTATTATTATTATTATTATTATTATAATCTATGATTAAAGAACTGGGTGTCTGTGGCGACATTCCTGGGAAAAAATCACAAGCGGCGCATAGATAGTGACGTGTTTTCCATCACCCATCAGTGGTTGGTCCGCCAGAGAGGGTAGGCGGAGCTAACGCAACAGGCTTGCTCTTCACCTCACTTGTGTGTGAGCGGCGTACTGTTTTTTCCGGTGTCTGCTAGCGTTAAAGGTGGGGGGGTTATGGAACCCTAATGCGTTTTTTGTGTAACATGAGAGGTCATATTATTTGTTGATGTCGATTTCATATTACATTTGATGACAATGTAATGTTACTAAATTGCATAGCTATTTGCACAGCTAACGCTAGCTACCGGACCATGTCAATAAAGGCAACATTAGTTTAGAAAACGTTGCGCACAGTATCAATCTCTCATATCAGGTAACGTTGCCTTAGCTAGCTAGCTAATGTAATTAACACAATCCAATGTCAGCTAACAATTAGAAAAAATGCTAGCTAACGCCAACGACAGGTACCGACCTCACAAACCGTCTGATTTCAGTGAAAAGATGTCAAGCCGGAGAAAACTAAATAAAAAAATACGGCAGTATGGATTAGCGTTGTTATTATTTTATTACGCTTCCTCATGTTCCCTCAGCCTTGATGCCCTTTTTTGATGAAATATCCTTTGTTTTTGTTTTATTCTTCTTATTCTGATTGCTAATTTAACGCCCAGCTCAGCTTTATTCTCGCACAGTTTAGCTAGCAAAACCAGAAACAACAAGGCAGCTGTTTCAAAAATATCACACAACAATCATTCACGATGATGATGCACGAGATACATAATTGCACGAGCCACAGCGAATCCCGCGAATTCTTCTCTGCAGTGTAAAGATGTTCATACCGAGCAAAAGGAAGATAAAGAACATTTGTGGAAATTGATCATCACTAATTCTACCCCAGGTCTGCTACAGCATTTTAACCCAGCTCGGCAGTGTAAAGACAGCTTAAGTTAGCCTAATGTTAGACAATGAATGAGTATGACATAACGTTACTTGTATAACAACCATTTTTTATTCAGTAAATAATAAGTGTAATAGTTGGCGTGGCCCAGGTGCCAACTGACTGACGTCACACAGGCGACACTGGTTGGATCCGGTTGAATCTATGGGAAGTGAGGTCCAAAAACACACCTGCAATTACCGATTTTCACCATTGGTACCGCCAAAGAGAACGAAACGGAAATCTTTGTGATTGTAACTTTAAGCATGAAATTTAGTAAATAGTTAACAAATACATGAACTAATGTATTAGTTACATTTTTATTTATACATGAGCAAAACATAGGATAGACGTATAGTTAGTTAATTAACAAATACATTAACTGTTTTAAAAAAAAAATCTAAATAAGAATTGCCATTTAATTTAATTGAACTAATGAAATACAAATACATTAACAAAACTGTACAGACTCACTTTTCAATAGTTAGTAGTTAACTACATTAGTTAATGCCGATTCATGTGACCTTATTGTAAAGAGTTACCCATTTTTCATCAGTCTTCTGAATTCTTCCAATACCACTGCTTCTACACGATGCATGGAACATCATGCAAAGCTTTATGTCTCCCATATTTTCTAGGCTCACAGGGAGCATGTGAAGAAATATGCTAATCTCTTCCTCAGGACTCTCAGTAAATTGATTGTGCTCCTCCATTTCACAGAATAGTTTAATTTTGAGTCATAGAAAACACAGGATTATGCAGGCGGCATGAATTCAATTGTAAGATTCAGAGAGCAAACCTCACACTGTGTTCCATAAAATGTGTAATTTAATCTAATTTAAAATGAACATTATGATAATTTACAGACAGCTAAATCAGTTTTACATGCACATCAGAATTACGTATTAGATGCTGGGGATAAATCTGATAACAAAACATTTGTTCTACAAGCAATGCATTTGTTCCATTTGTTTTTATTTGATGAAACTGTGCTCCATTTAACACACGCTTAAAGTCATATTGGTGATAAAACATCTTTTATCTGGCAAGAAGATACTTTGGATGGATTAAATATTTATTGTTGTTGGTTTTCATGTAAATGTTCTGGTGAAATCTTTTTCAGTTACGGTGCCAACTGGATGAGAGCAATTTGAAATATGAACAGAGGGAGCACATTTACAGGGCAGTAAATCAACAAAAAAACAGTGCTATTTACTGTAATCAAGGTATTTCGCCTTTCTGCAATCTGGTGTCTCAGGAATTTATGTAGTCTCAAAGGGTTACTTCCATCAGTGCATATTAAGTCAAGCCCTCCTTTAATTACCTGCCAACTATCTCGCTCTCTCCTTCTCTCTTTGTCTTCAAGCACTTTTTGTGTTAAACTGTGCTTTACAATAACTTGGTTGAACCTTACCTCAAAGAACGAGGTCTAAAAAGGAAGCTCATCCCCAACACTACTACAGCTACCCAGGGATATTTTGAGACCAGGTCACCAGTCATTTGGGTTAACACATAAATCATAATCATAAGTTAAACGTAATAAGAAATTAAAATGTTCTTTAGCATAAGGTCTGCACCCTGAAGCTGAAAGCACACAGTATAGCTTTAGCTTTGATTTCACCATTATAATAGCTATGAGATACAAGTGCAATATGATGGAACAACTCAGATGATTCCATAATGTAACAGGTGCTTGCAGGCTAATATAATTGCTCTATTATCATATCACTCAAATGTTGAATCCCAGCTTAGGACATTTTCTCCAGAGTCACGGTGAGTTTCAAGCTTCGTGGATCTGAGCCTACAGGAAAGACTGGCAAAGTGAAAAAAAACCATGGACAATATAATGTTCCAGCCTCATTCTACCAAAATGCATCCTATAGAACCCAAACAACAAAGCCACAGGGTGTTCAGGAGGAAGAATGACACACTAAAAAGAAGACTCAGAGTACCAAAAAAAGTAGACTGGACAGAAACAAGAGCCAAGGATCTTACTCAGCTGCAGTGAGAACAACGGTGTGTATTTTTGTTTATCCACGGAGATCTAACAGTAGAAATGCCAGAAGTACAAGTACACTGACATAGCCTTATGATTTGATAATAAAGATTGCTGGTTTTTTATAACAAACTTCCTGTAGTTTTAAATATTAAAACAAATAGCAAAGTAAAAACAAACAGCAAGCCTACATAATCAAATAATAAAATGACCAAATAATAAAATCACAGCCATGATGTACTAGTGAAGTAAGTTATGAGTTTGAGATTTTAAATATATATATATGTATCATAATAACTTCAATTGTTTTCTGTTTACTAAAAGATGTAACATAACAAGATACAGAATAATAACTTGTCAGTTATTGACAAAAAATGTAACCTGTCTCGCATTATCAAATAACATTACAAAAGTTATACAGAACATATGTTAATTATAAAGACCTGAAATGAGAAAATGAAACAAGAAAATAGCTAGATAGAAGAATAACTAATACACTACTGAGCTAATATTGACCAGACTGTGAGTTTAAAGAAACTGAGAGGTGATACACACTGTATTATATAAGACTCAGCATCAGTAAGCGAACTCTTAAAAGAGAACTTATAGAATTGTTCATGAATAAAAGATTGCATAAATGTGTTGAACAGTGCATTAAAATGCATATTTTTCTGTACTACTCCAGAAGGAACCACTGGTTTGGTTTCATTATATTGTTCCCACAGAAATGTGCTGATTTTAAATTAACCCAAGGTTCAGTTAAAGAGGGAGAGGTATTTTTCCAGTTTTTAATCTGTGGAATAATCTGTGGACATTTTTCTGTTTAATGTTCACATTGTTCACACAGTGATAATAGCAGAGATTAGACACTTTTAGAAAATGCATAATACAGTACTCCCAGGTTCGTACCCTGTTCAGGTGACCTGTCAGTCCACAAATCGCCTAAGGTTTTACTCTATATTTGTTCTAGATTTCAGATGTCTCTACAAATTAAAAGTATTCTCCTACATTCCCGACTCAATCTAATTGTATGGCCAAACATGCAGCTCCTGCCAGCAAAACTTATGAAACATAAATTAACTGTTTCACTCATGTCATTTTCTAATTAGGCAGCAATCACACAGTCACGTTGCTCTTCATTTAAGCTCAGACACAAGCTGTGCTTCTTATTTTTCTATAACTAATGGTCTGCCGAACAAGCACTTTTGCAGGTTCATGAGACATTTTGAAAATGTAGACAGTACTTTACTTTGGTTAATTATTATAATTATAAGGCTGTCAAATGATTCAAGCAGGCAGCATTTTATGTCAGCAGAAATGATCTTTTTTAGCTGCCATATTGGAAAGAAGATGCTGGTTTCCTGCTTACTTGAGACCCTGGATTTGCAAGAGAACATAAAAATACCCTTTTATTAGTTCACTAGCTCAAATCATTTCATGCTATTGTTTGTACAAAAAGGGTTTGTAGAAAGAGTTGCTTCATTATTGGCTAGACCGCAACAGCAGGGCCAGCCCTACAAACGTGTGTGTTAGGTCCAGCCATATACTAGGTTTTAACCTGGTCTTGTTATATGTATAGTAGCTTTTCAATAAGAAATATTTGCCCAACAGATCACCTCATCTCTACATACAGGTTATTCCAATCCCTGTAATGCTGCATGAACACACACACACCTTCACATACACACAATCTATGTGGATTACAGCCAGCTACAGAATGAGTACCTTGACCTGATGCTCACTCAGTAGCCTCACTGTAAAACACCTTAAGCTAAACCAGGGAAGTGATGACCATTCATTATTTCTATAGACTTCTACAGTAGTTATACTGTCCATAAAACATGTACTGTTGATCAATATTTTCAATAAGACATTTTTTTTGCCCTGATGACAGACCCTATTATTTCCAAATACAAGGGAAAATCTGAGAAAATCTCAATGAATAAAATAACAGAGAAGGATTATACTGAATTGTTGCAAAGACAGGTTTAAAAAATGAATACGGATATGCACTAAATAAGCCGCTTTGGGAACGAGGAATCCATAATAGAAACAATGCAAATCTGAAACAAACTCGTAACAGCCAAAGCTTCTGCTGTCCTGTTTTTGAAAACACACACTAATCATTGGAACACCAAGGATTTCCCATTCTTTGATACAGACATTTTGCCATCACCAGCCCTCACTCGATGCTCCAAACACAAGCCATTCATAACAAGCTGGATTCTGAGGAGTTATACAGGGTTCCCACACAAAAGCCAAATTAAATGGTGTTTCCCATCAAAAGTGAATTTCGTCGATACCTCCAAAATATGTGTTTAAGTAAACATATGGCTTCACCTGGAAAAAACAACATCTGGCAGTTTGTTTTTATTTATTGCTATTATTTTATTATTGTTATGATTACTTTTTTGGTTTAACATGGATAACCTACTAGGCTTGGGGAACCACAACTGATTGATTTTCCCATTACAAAAAATATGATGCAATTACTGAAAGCACACTGGTTCAAATGTGTAACGATATGCGACTAAATTGTACAATTGAAGACATTTAACTGAGAATGGGGATATGTGTTTCTGAAAAAGTTTTGATGTATAGCAAACAATGTGATAGGGCTGGTATGAGCGTTATATTTTCAATGGTTATTTGAGTATTAATACTAAATAATGGGGAAAAAATGGAGGCAAAAAAGTTATTGCAATATTATTCAAACTCGGAGGCACTGTGTCAGATTGAGCATATTCACGGCATATCATGATGAGTTTGGAGAGCTGCGCTGAGAACTCAAGGTCATTGAGAATTCTTCAGTTCAACTAAAATGCCACCCCTAGTTTGTCAAAGAAATAACATAAATTAGGAATAAGAGTAAGCATCTAGATGGTTTCCGGAGGGGCTGCAATTGCTTTCTACATGGCATTCAAATGGACAGAACAAATCTTCGTAAAGCTTCAGAGAAACTGATAAACTGGAGGGAAAACCAGAGGGGAATTTCCAGGGCCCTTTTGCAATTTTTTTTTCTTCAAGTTCAGTTGGATTCAGCCTGCAGTAGACTAAAGTAATAAAAATAATATAACAGTGATACTTTACTCTGCATGTAGTACTACTGCAATACTACACTAGAAGTCGTGTGATCCTACTACTGTGTGATCCTTTATTTCAGATAACACACCATTATGTAACCACTCAAATAAAGTGACAAATAAAACAATACTGCCCAAGTCTTTTTGGTTGACTATGTGACCGCCAGTGACGAGAAATCGGTAATAATACTTAATATGTAATAACTTTGCTCTGGTATTGTGTAGACACCTACTTTAAATTGCACTGTGAAGCTAAGCCCTGTAGCTACAAGAAGAACCTACCGTGTTTATAAAGCTATCGAACACTTCCATATTGACAAGCCAATTGGAGTTTTTCTTTGATGCAACTAGTCACATACAATGCAAGGGGATAGGCTATGGCCAGCGCCTTTCATCTCTCAAAGGTGATCTACGGCAATCTATACTGAAGGCTTTGGCACAAAAAACATTGCTAGAAAACATACCACCACATACGTACAGGATTCAGGAATCTGGAGGTGTTGACACAAAGTGCACAATCCAGGCATTTTTCCTTTCTATTCTATAAACATTTTTTAATTTATATTTAATTATTCCCAGCAGGAGTTGGAAGCAATTTCAAAGAGCCATGGTAGCCGCAGAATCTGAGAAAGTTTTATTGCTGTTAAAGAAATGGTTTATCAAGACCAATGGTGTGCAAGTACATTTATTTACTTACAATTTGTGAAATGAAAATGAAAATCTATGGCTGTTTCAGTAAGGAAAATTTCATATATTTTGTTGCAGTGATAAAAACCTACCCTTTCGTGTGCATCTGGAGACACCATGGGATTTTTATAGATATGAATAAGAAAAAGGTGCTAAGCACAATCTTCATGAAAAGTATTGAACAATATTGTCTAGAAAAAAAAGAAAGTGCTTGTGTGAAGTCCGAGCTCGACAAGACTAGAGAAAAACTTTCAGCTACATGCTTCTAGTTTTTTTTTTTTTTTTTTTTTACGAGAAAATTGCGACTAGATTAAACTTTGAAGATAAGATATTTTGGTCATTTTCAAATCTTTCACTTTGTTACATAAGATCAGTGTTTATGTATAGTGTTTGCAGATGAATTTGATTCACAAATGTGCCATACAAAAGATTCCATAATGTACTTTGCATTCTTGATGGTATGAATGTTGGATGAATGTCAGTGTACACATTGCACAGTCATGGTCGTTGCTTTGGTGTGCTGTTGTTTTCATGTACACAGCAGAAAAAAGGTTACCCTTTAAATATTTTATGACAAAACTATTTACATAGAGTCTCCATGCACTCTGTTGTCTGCTTCTTTCTACAGTATATTTCAACTGATCTGCATTATACAGCTAAGAAACAAAAAAGGCTGTAAGTTCTGTAATTGCAATCATACCACATAGGTTATACCATAAAAAGTGTGGAGTGCTCAATACATTATGATATTGAAAAACAGCTGCAAAATATATTATGGGAGCAAATGTGTTTTAACAATATTATTACTGCATTTCCCGTGATTTTTCCCCAATTACACTAACAGCGTTTATGGAAGAAATAAAAATCACAGCATGCTTGGTGTCACCTACAGTCAAAAAAACAAAAGCAATCAAATCTGAATTACTATGACTGCCGCAAGTGCCATTACAATTAGCCCCTAAACAGTAGTATCCCCATTGTATCACGGTATACAAAACTACTGATCAAACTGTTTCTGGAACAGCCATCTTGGTTGGCTCCATATAAAGCCAAAGAAAGGGGCCCTATTTTCCTGTTTCTTCATAATAAGATGCTTGCATGTGTATGTATCTAGTGTGAAAAATGACATTGAGAATGCTTGCCAAATCAAAAAACTGCTGAGTAGAGTTGTATTGCACTTCATAACCTTTTAAAAACCTGAAATGCACAATATCTTTAACATGCGCCCGGTGGCGATACATATAAATAAAGGGGAAACGCTTGCGTCATTTTCTGCCTGCTTCACTAAACACTATTTTCCCACTCCTACCTCGGTTCTGCCTGAGTAGCCCTTAGCCATTGTGTGTGTCTATGAGCTGTAAACATGCACATAATTAAGGCTGTTCCCGTCTGGGGGAGTTAATAATGAAACCATTACCATGAGGAGAAAAGGCCTGAAACAGAAGGCTGCACCTGACCCGTCACCAAAAAGGGTTCAACTACGAGCACAGGCCACCAATTTAAGAGAGGGCACCTCAAACTGCAGACTGAGGCTTTCACGGATGCTGGTTTTAATCCCAAGCATAACTGCAAATCCTGAATTGTAACCAGATGTTAACGTTCTTTTAATTGACACTTTTAATATCTCTGTCGCATTATGCCACATATGAAAATGCTTGCATTGAAGATTGACTGTCCCATATCCACAACGCAGATTTTTTAATCAGTCAGATCAATTTTCAACGGCTGCTTTCATTTTCTGTAATGATCGGTATGACAAATGACTCCTTTAGTAAAGGTAACCTTTTCCAACTGATGAAATTAAGACTGACAGCTGAAATCCGTGGCATCCTAAATACTGAGTATAGACTCATTCTTGGAAATTTGGGAAGGCAAGCCTATAGTATCTCAACAAAAAACATTTTCAACGTACAAAAATGCCAAGTTACTCATGCATACAAAGTACTATCAATAAGTCATTAGTTAAAACCGGCTATACCTAGGCCTGTCGTTAAATGCATTGATATCAAAAAGAGGCCAAGTTACAATGAACAATATTGGCTTTCTTATCTCACAGAAATTAAACAAGCTATATTCAAAAGCCATGCCGGCCAGTGTTTCCTAAATTATTTCACTTGGCTCCTGTTTTTCATCTTATAATGTGAAGAGAATGTGGTCATTCAACCTGTATGTGTCATATGGCCTACATTGTAGTCTTTTAGCCGTCTGAGTCTTGAATAAGGTTGGGCACCAAAACCCGGTAGCACTATGGCATGTGTTTTCATGCAATCAGTACCTGCAGAACCAAATTGC
Source organism: Anguilla anguilla (assembly GCF_013347855.1). Classification (NCBI taxonomy): domain Eukaryota; kingdom Metazoa; phylum Chordata; class Actinopteri; order Anguilliformes; family Anguillidae; genus Anguilla; species Anguilla anguilla. The sequence continues at coordinate 43,540,028 of NC_049205.1, forward strand.
AACGCATATTTTGGTGCTTCATTTCGGTGCTGTCTTCACTAATGTTATATTCGCTCTGTCGAAAAAGTCAGTGAGAGCAGGTACCATTAGCAAGCTAACTAACTTTAAATTCAGTCAAAATGCCAAAAGAGAAACTGTCTAAAGTGTGGCTGTATATTACTCAAAAGGATTTGAACAATGGGTCTTGCCTTTGCAATTACAAAATGATCTTCTGTTATGTTGTCATTTTCTGTGTATTTGAAAGAAGGTTCAGGGCACCATATCATTTTAAAAATATCATTGTAGGACCTGTATCACCAAAATCTAAACGATACCCATCTCTAGTAACGAAACAATATTATGTGGGATTTCCATATGAAATGATAAAGAACGCATTCCAGAAGTATAAATGAGCTTCCTACGGCTGTATAAAAAAGTTTTTTGGCAATTATTAGCTGCAAGCAAGCTTAGCTTCCACATAAAACAAAGATGGCAACCACCAAGTTTTAGATATGTTCCATTGGCTGAGAGAGCGTCACATGTCCATTTCCCTGCAATCGGCTACTTTGATCAGACTACTTTTATCAGATGTTGCTATAGGCATAAAATGTAGCAAAATGTTCAATGGGGAGAATGACTCCTTGTGGGACTGGAGCATTCGTGATGACAAAATCAGCAGGAAAAAAAACCTAAAATAACTAAAGTTTGGAGTTTTATTGTGCAGATGCATGAAGTTGTATCTGGATTCTGTGTGTGTACATCAGTTCAGGTAAGGTAAAATACACTTTATTGGACCCCTTGGGGGTAATTTGTCCTCTGCATTTGACCCATCCTAGTTACTCAGGAGCAGTTGGCAGCCACAGTGCAGCGCCCAGGGACCAACTCCATTTCTGAGGCCAGTGCCCTGGTCAAGGGCAATGGCAGGAACATGCCTAACCTGACATGCATGTCTTTTGGTTTGGAAGGAAACTGGAGTACCCAGACGAACACGGGCAGGGGGACTGTGATTGTTATGGTTATTTCTGTAGGAAACCCTCAAAAGTGCCAAACTCTATGCACTGTATAAGTATGGGCCAAGCCGTATGGAATACCTGCTATTCCAATGTGAAAACAATTTCAAGGAATAAAATAAAAGAACTCCAGCAGCCTTAATTGTGGTGGCAGTGCAGCATAATGGTAAGGGAACTGCACTTACAACTCCAAGGTTGTGGGTTTGATTGTCAGCTGGGGAGCTGCTGTTGTACCCTTGAGCGAGGCACTTAACCTGAATTGCTACAGTCAATATCCAACTGTATAAATGGATTTTATGTAAAAAATAATGCAACCTGTGTAAGTCGCTTCGGATAAGAACGTCTGCTAAATGTCTAAAATGTAAATGTTAATTGATCAAGAGATTGGCTGCAAAAAAAAAAAAAAAAACACACACAGCAGGGGCCCAGGACTGAACAGAGGGCCCATGATTTTTAAGCTACTGTTTTTTTCCCCCTTCACCTTTCTCTTTCCTGTAGGACATCCAAGCTTTAGTTGCTTTGTGCATTGGTGCCAAAGAACAATAAAATAAGCCACTTCTTCGGGATTGGACATCTTCAAATAAAGAAATGTTAGCAATAAATTTCACAAGACTCAGGGCATGTGATTCCCAGGCTGTGTTTATGTAACACTTGAGGCTTTAGAGGCGCCCCGGTGTTTCTCCATATCCCAAGCAAATGAAGTACATCAGCCGGGTTTTTATAGGACATACCTGGGGAATGAGGAGCGATTAGAACTCCCCACGTGCCACGCAAGCAGCCAGAGCGGCGATCGTTGCGGGTGATAAATATTTAAGCCGGCCCCCCTGACTTTGCGGGGGGAAATATTTACTGTTAGGTGAGCGTTCCTTTATCATCTTCAGGAGCGCCGGTGCACACGACTCACCGGGAACAGAGGACTAGACACCCCCACCCCCACCCCACCTCCCACCCCCACCCCCCTTCCTTCCTGCTTATCGCTGCAATAAAAGGAGGAACAGCCTATTTCCCCTTCAATAACTTTGCGCTGTCACACCTTCCCAGATGTTGATTGCATTTGAAGTTTTACTGAGGGTCAAGGGAGCTCGCAGTGGAGTCTGATAATTACAGAAGAGGTGGGGGCTACGGTATATAACGCAGCCAGGTTTCAAGTCATCTGGGAGCAAAAGCTTCTAAGAAAACAGAAACGGCTCAGAATGGGGACACTGTTGGGCTTATACATGATTCATGGTGTGACACTTGATTCATCTGGATAACCAGCCATGTGGCTGTCTATTTACAACATGACTAACTCACAACACGACACAAGCACCACAACGCAGGAGTTTTGCTAGCACAGTCACCAAAGCATACTACAGTAAGCTTTCAGCACTTTTGTTACTCATTCCTGAACAACTGAAAAAAAGGGGATTTGTGGGGCTACAGTCTTATTGGAGGGACTGTGACTTTTCTAGCACCTAGGTGTTTTGTTTTGAAATTACACAGAACGACATTACAGCAGACAACAGCAAGTCAGGGCTCACACTTACACAGCCTATCGAAACTTGGAGTTTTGGATCCGTAGTTTTCCCCCGCAGTCAGCTGAAAGAGAGCTTCCCAGTTTCCAGGAGAGTCCGGACCGAGCCAAATTCCCAGGTGAAGCCACCCGCCGTTTGATCTATCCCCACCTCGGCATGAGGTTAATGCTGGGTGTTAGCCGTAGATGCAGACCAGCGGCAATGAAACAAAGCAGGTCAAACTCTGTACAAATGTCGGCTTCCAGAGCAGAGGCAATGTTACCCAGGTTTGACAAAAAAACCTAGTATGCCGGTGTGAAAACAAACAACCCAAGATCAAGGAGGAGGAAGAAAAGAATCAGCGTAGGGTCTCCCCAGGCAGAAAACGCTGGCTGCTCATGAGCTCCAGAGAGCTGGTTCAGCAAATGGAGTAGGAGGAGAGCAGAAAAGAAGGAGTCTGGGGTTGTGGACAGCCAAACCCATGAGGCAGGTAGGACAGAGTAACCGCTGTCTCTCTCTCTCTCTGTCTCTCTCTCTCTCTCTCTCCCTCCCTCCCTCTTTCCACTTTCCAGCTGTATCAGCCTTTGAGGACACGCCGAAGGATCTGTGAGCACAGGCGTGCTCTTGAAGAGAAGCCAAAAGAGCTGTGATCACATTTGAAAGGGCTGCCACCTCCCCCATGAGCCTTAGCTCTGCCCCTTGGGCCCCAACCCCCTTTGACATGCCCAATGGGGAAGACCTATCCCAACTCCCCCGCTACCACCCTCCCCCAACATGACCCCTCCCCTCATTCAATTGCAGGTCAGATGTTGTAGTAGTGGTACGTACAAAGCAGCCTGATCCCACTCAGCAGAAGACAGAGAAAGTACGCTCACATTTGCTTGCACATAAACAAAGGAAAAATACAATTGCCAATCAATTCCAGTAACGTTTACGCCCACAAATACGATGGCAGTAAGTGGCCCAAATTGTCCTTCCTAGGCTCTTAAAATGTATTTTCATTTGCTAACCTGAAGGAAGGAGGTTAGAACTGCAATTCTCTTGCTGAATTATTTATATCCCTTGTTTTCTTAATTTTGTTGCCCCACAATAATCCCAAGGGCTATTTTACAGCTTCAATAATTTCTCTCAAGCATACAGGAGCCAGACCATGTAAAATATACTTTAAGAATATGCATTCCATTAAAACTGCATTCAGACACTTTCATAGTATTGCCATTGGAATCACAACACAATGCAAAGCATTGCAAATGCAGCAGATATGCAATGGTGCTAGCAAATGCAATACAACAATTGAAAGGAAATAATTGTAAGAATGGTCAGATCTATGCATTCAGCAATTATGGTGTAGAACACACAGAATTAAAATGCAGCTTGCAAATTAGCTTGACAATTAATTTATATTATGTTTACTATTTATATGTGCGTGTGTGTGCGTGTGTCTGTTTGTACACAGTGCAATATGTTAGGATATTGGCAGTAGGAATAATCTAGAAGTAGATGTGAAAACTGTAGGCTGGATTTGTTTAATTCCAAATGCTATTTATAAAAATAAAGCACTCTAACAATTCTAAGAATTCTAAGCTTCTTCATTCTGTCATGAAATACTCATAGAATGCACAATTTAATAATGCCACATCATTATTTCTACTTGCTTTTCTTTTTAGAACAATAACAATAATACACATTTTAGTTTGAAATCAGAGACAATCTGCTATGCTTTTGCAACCAAATCGCAAAATGAGGGAGTGAAACAGCTTGTTTATGTATGAAAAGTTTAGGCAGAATTTTTTGCTGTGCATTTAGGGGCAATGCGAAGGTTAAAGTAAAATCATTTAGTTCATTTCATGTTTCAGCTGAGTGAACTCAAGTGTGTGCTGCCAATGCATTCAGTTCAGGAGCAGTGTCATACTGTAGCTTACTGTGCGCAACAAATTCTCATTTCTTCTAAAATATGGACAAAGATTTTTCTTTTCTTGTACAGTACAGTAACAACACTAGTAAAATGCTCTGTCAGAACAAATGCAGCATTTGGCGACTAATATCATGTTAATAAAACGCAAGCAATTTCTGAATACTTGCAAATCATTTGATTCAATTTAACAAACTCCACATATGAAAATATATTGCCTATTAAAATAAAATCATCTGGGCTGGATGGTTTTCTTACAAGCAGATGTCACATTATATAAAACACAACGCTATAAAGAATTTAAAAAATTAAAATGATGAACAGAATGAGAATTGGTTTTGCATCAAAGTGATGGAAGTCAGTAACATGACCTTGGGTTGCTCTGAAAAGTACATAATACCTTTATTACTTTAAAGAGTGGTGTACATTTGTAGTACTGATATGCTCCCTCTGTTATTACTGCAAAGTACAGACAGAGAGAGAGAGTTTCCCATAACAAAATATTTCATTTGCAGAGCACATTCGCTGCCATAGTTCCAGATGATGAAGGTAATTCAAATGAGCTTGTGTTAAAGGCTTCATATGGCTTTATGCCCTGTACCAGCAAGGATAGTTTTCATGGTGCTGAACCAATTGCTGTCCAAGCCCATCCCAAACCAGGCTCTTACTCTCTCTGTCTGTCTCTCTGTCTGTTGTCTGTCATCTATATCCACCTTTTGTCCTTTGCCAACTTTTTCTTTGGAATGACCGAAAGGCATTATGCTCAAGCAGACAAATGTGGATGCTTGAAGGGAGGATACTTCAAGTTCTATGGCTGCATACCAGGTGAAGTACTCTTTGTTTAAGTAATGTACCCTGGTTTCTCAAACGTACTGCACACCAAACCTCCACCCCCCCCCTCCACACTCCTACCTTACCCATCCATCACACCATGTTTCTCTCCCCTTCAGACCATGCATCTGTCCTGTTTGTAAACAGCTGTTCAATGAGAAAGTAGAGTATTGACCCCACCCCCCAACCCCCAGCAGTGGCTGGTAGCTCTAAGAGTAGGTAAGGGGGTTTAGGGTTGTGCAGTGACAGCTGGGACCATAATGGAGACCAAAGTACATTTCCTTGATACTCGATGAAACAAAGCTCCAACCAACTCCGACAGAAGGAGGGTGGATAGAGCTTGCCCTGGTCTGTGACAACACTCCTACCCCATACTGCTGATAAATTTTTCATGATTTCTCTAATGTAAGTCTTTCAAACTACACAGGAAAGAAGAAAGTGCACTTCAGAGGCCAGACAGAAGTCTATATGTACTCCACTGGATACAAATGCAAAACTGAAGTGTACTTGCAAACACATATTTGCATATATATTCACTGAGGATGAGCATAAGAAGTCATAATTGGCAATAATGGGCAGCCAAACCAACAAGAGTCTACTAACGCTAGGAACTATACATATGTGGAAATTATGAAGTACTACATGCAGCCTCAGAATGTATTTTGCTCGTGAAGTCATTCACCATTCTCAACATTCAGTATCACTGTGGAATTCAAAAGAAGTCCCCTGGAAATAATGCCTGGAGAAACTAAATTGTTGTTGGCAGTTAAAGACCTTTTGTATTGACATCTTAGGAAATATTGTACAGGCAAAAACTAAATATGACATGCCATTTTGTCAGTCTAAAAAGGATTCAATGGGAATCAGTATTCAATGGGAAGCACTGATACATAATTTATATTCATCATGAAAAAGATGGAAAAGCTTTGAGGTATGTTCAAAGATCTATAAGTCACAAACTTTAAGGACAGCATGTACGATCCCCTACCCTGCTTGCTATGCCTGCAAGCCATACAGCATATTAATATGAGGCAAAAAAGTCAGTGATTATGAAAAAATAATGGGGAAGTATATGGAATAATTGCTACAGAAAAAAAAAAAGTTTTTGTGTCCCAGCACTTCACAACAAAGTAGAATACGGTGCATTTTAGATGTTTCTGAATGAGCTGAATGTTGCTGGCATGCAAGTGCTATGAGCCTTTCAAGGTCAGACCGTAACAAGAAAAAATTGAGGAAAAATTGTGGAATTGTGAAATCAATGTGTGTACTGTAAATGGGCGAGCAACTATAGCAGCTAACAATTTAACCCAAAAAGCCCATCTCATCTTCAAATGTTTGCTAGGTATGGAACAGCTTTAAATGCTGAGTTTTTGGGACACTATGTCTGCCGACTGAAACCAAGAGTCTGAATAGTGCATCCCCACAGAGATTTAAAATTTCACCAACAGTTACCTGCAGAAATAACAAAGGAAAAATAGCAAAGCAAAATAACAATGGTCCTGATGGAGGTGCAAGAAATGTTAGCCTAACTCAATTAGCAGTTAATTCATGGAATCTGTTTCATAAACCCATAGTTCAACAAACACATTAGCTTCATGGTTACTCACTTTTTAAACTTTACAATAGCCTCTAAGCATGTCAAACCTATGTACCTTGACAGTTCTTTGACAGTAAATCTAGTATTGTCTTTTCTAAGATTGTTTGGAAATATGTCTGTGTATATTGTTGTCAAATGTCAAGTGTCTAATTTTTATCATGTAAAGATGCAGAATGACGTAACAGTTAGCCAGTTTTGGCTGTGAAATTTTAAGGTCGGGTAACAACTAGATAGTGAGGATGAGAGTAAAGAGGAGTTCTAGCTACAAAGAAGCAAATCAGAATGCCTTATAGTGAAACTCAGAAAAGAGAAAATGGATGAATTGATGGCTTTTTAAAAAAGCAGTCGCTGACTCAACTGTGGCAAAATATCTGGCCTACATAAGGAATATCGATAACCTTCGCCTCTCAACTGCTGTTGTTCACACACTGCAGTATCTTAAATAGCGAAAATGCCAATTGTGAAATACTAATGATTACCTTCAGATGAGGTGTACAGGCTACTGTACTGCCGTGACAGCTGTTCACCGTGACAACAGCAGACTGTTCATTTTAAATGAACCGCTAAATTTAAATGAATCAAGAACTACATGAGAAGAATGATAGGGCAGGAGCGACTGAATGAACTGGCTATACTAGCAAGAACACAAGAGCTCGGGAGCAGAACTTGAAGGAGATTTCTGATGATTTTACACATCAGAAATCTCCTGGTCGAATGCCCTTCAAATTAGTGAGTAGATAAAGTTCTTTTTAAGAAACTTTGCAAACTTTGGTAAAGTGAATGCACCAGATAATTTTCTAGCTCCAAAACTGTTAGTAGGGTGGGGGAGGTTGTGTTGGAGCAACCACAGCTCTAAAACAGGTCACGGTTGAATCTTTTTCATCTTGAAAATTGCTTACTATGGATAAGAAATGGGTTGTATGGTGATTTTTTTTATGATCCCCCAAATGCAAAATCAACGAGGTAATCAAAATCTACGAGCACTGAGCAAAATCCAATAAGAGAGTCTCCACCTGTGAATGGCAAAGCGCACCTTTTTAAAAGCAAATAACCGGAGATGGAAATGGCCAGTCTGATGACTAACTGGAAGAAAATCAGAGACAGTCACACACGCTGCACAGACAAACAAATGCAATCACAAAATTTATGCCATAATACAAGAGATTGTGAGGATGGATGAAATAGTGATGAATAATTAATTATTAAGTAATTAATTAAAGCAAATAATCAAAGTTTCCACCTGATGAAAACATACTGCTCTTGTATGCCCTGCCTAGCCTATTTTTCTGAGGTTTGTAATAAATAAATTACATTTTGAAAATACAGGTAAAGTTAACAAGTTTTGAAAAATACAGACAAGGACAGTTTCAGTTCTAGATGAGCGTCTGCCAATAAATAATTTGGGATGTTTTTTGAAGGACAGATATTGTTAATGTTAACTCTGATGATGACGTGTTTGGTAACATTTGAAAAATAGCTAATAGTAGCCAAATGTTAGGGTATTATATGATAAGCTTCTGAGCTAATTAGGTATATTATGTACAAAAACAAGTAATGGAGACAGCACATGAAAAAGCAAGCACAGACAGCCATGGTTTATTTAAATTCAAGAATGCCTAAACAGGGGGTTGGACATACGTCTTTTACCCAGAAAGCTAGCTAGAATTTCAACTTTTAACATACTGTGGAATTTTAATTGACCAAGGATCTAATAACTTTATCAGCTATCTCCTAAAATAATTAGCAAATAATCACTATAATAATGTACATAATGGAATGTTCTCCAAATACGTTTTGAGCCATTGATCACCCACATATAATCTGCCAATCAGTCATATACTCTAGAAACATCTTCCAACAGCTCCTTCTCTGCCATATTTTTTCTTATTTCATACAGATGGTACTTATCAGAGTACACAGTCGATTTTTAACCATGCTTGGCATAACTGCAAAGTGATTAACAAGTTAATTACAATGGTACAGAATTAATTCTTTTTCCAGATACAACAAAGATACAGTATAAGTTCAGTACAGTGTGTTTTTTTTTTGTATCTACTGAATCTAATAGACACGCTTAGCTAGAAAATGGAATAGACATTTACTGCATTTAGATTTCAATGAATAATGATTCAATATGGCTAATTCGGACTGTTCCAATTAAGTACCTGCTCAATGACACCCCTTATAAGGGGAGCATGAAAAACACTAGCATGAAAGTTCCTTTATTAACACAAGACCATTCAAAACTGCTGTAACAATGATCGATACCACCAATTCAAAATGTTGAACCTGACTGAACCAAGGAGCAAAGCTTACTTCTGATTAAATCGGAATGGGAAAGGAGAAACATTATACAGAGAAGTAGGGCCCAGGGTATAAGAAAATTTGAAGGGATCTCATATCTCCAGTAACTGTGTGCATTAGGGATGTATCCTTTCACATTCAGCATGCCACTGGGGGAAGAAAAAAGGACTGAGCCTATGTCAAGTCACTGACGTAAGAAAGAAATACTGTTTTCTAAAACTTACAGTCCTAAAGTCTTAAAATACCCCTGGATAAATATAGTACACACAGGAAGCATTCAAAACCAGACCATCAGCTATTGAGTGCTCCCTGTCACTGTACTGCTCTACATGCTTTTTTTCCTTTCAAAGAAACCACAGACTTGACATTCCCAAACTGAACCGTCATCTCCAAGACTTAAGCATTCTTATAAATGGCTGCAAAAACCTGAAATCAACCTGGATTTAGTACAATGAAGGATCAAATATTTGAAGAAGACGTTTCAAATCCATTACATATGTAAAGCTCTGAATTCAGACAGGCAGCAGTGACTCAGACGGGCAGTGGTGAATCTATTAAAAGCAGTAAAAGTAACCAAACAAGTTTCCGTTTATTTGTCTCATATTTGAGGATGACTTGTGAAGTCTTACTATGCCATAAAAATCGGAGAATCGTTTTGGAAATAGCAGATTGAATAAATGAATGAATCATGGATCAAGCAGATCCTCATCCTGGAATACACAAACAGCTACCCACAATCAGTATGTGGCTTGAAAAGTTTAGTGCAGCTGTGCACACAATAGAGTTGGTTAACAAGGTTTATTGAAATACACAAAAATGGCTATATCTGGTTAATGTAAAAATAAACCTATATCTCATGTTTGTATGCTGAAGGTTGACAGCCCCACCTGGTGTTAAGGAGGATACCAGGAGCTGGTGTGGTGAGGCTGCTTGGTAAGCAAGGTAAAAGTACATGACAATACAACAAGCCAAATAAAGAGGGTAAAATTACTTTTAACAATATGCTAGGAATAACAATCACTATCTCAAAGAATTCTTTTACTCTACTGTTTGACATTCTTTTTGGAGATCTGGATCATTTTCCACGGTTGAACTGCAGAAGCAGTATCATTATGCTTTCTCAGTAAAGGTAATTCCTTTGGTTTGAAAAATAAAACACAATGGCTACACATACAGCCATTAGGAACGGACGTTGTACATCTGAAAGTTGTTATCACAGCCTACAGCAGGTGGAAAGTACAAGCATTTAAAATTAGGTACTAAGGGAGCAAATAATAAATAAAAAGGAAAGCCCACACTAAAACTACAACCTCCATTAACCCTTGATCTGTACCTTATAGCTGATTTTCTCTAACGTCAACACAACTGTGTGTGCATAGAAAACCCAAACACTCTTACAGTATATGCAAGAATGCATACACACAAGTGCACACACACACACAAACGCATACATCTAACACACATGTACACATGCACAAACTTCTAATTTGATTCTCCCATATACGATAAAGCAATAACTCAGAGCAGCTACATATGGATCACTCCAACATGCTGCTAGAGCAGTGAACCATTAAAGAATCAAATAAACAGGATTTAGTGGTTATTTGCAGGGAATTGGTTTAAAAAAAGGTTGCCCGTGTGATTATGCATGTGTATGTGTACAGTATGCATGTCTGTGTGTCTGCACATGCATGGATATGCATGCATGTGTGAGGAAAGACCTTTAAATATGATAACAGAGGGGCTCAATGACCCCTCACCCATCCTTATATATATAAAAGTAAGCAGCACATATGTTGCTACATGGAACTGCTGAACAGGAGTCAGAACGCAATAAGTCATTTAATTCACACATCGACAGACCTTGCTGTTGCCAAAGACAGGATCAGAAATGTCTAACTGTGTAGGAGGTTGGAGTCCGCACCCTCATGCTGAGAAATCTCTTGTAATCCTATGTCATCCTGATAGTCTGATATACAGAGAGCTCCATAATGTTTGGGACAAAGGAATATTTTTTATTTATTTGGCTGTACTCCATAATTTTAGATTTGTAATATAACAACTGTGGTTAAAGTCCACATTCTCAGCTTTTATTTTAAGGCATTTTTACATACTTTTGGTTTCCTCATGTAGAAATTACAGCAGTTTTTATACAAATAGACTCCAAAGGCTATCAAAGGCCTAGAATCAGAAACACCACCTGTGAAGTCACTTGAACCTAACATTATGGTGCCCTGAATTGGGGCAGGGTGGAGGGGGGTATGTATTAAAAGGATCTGTAATTTCTACATGGTGAAACCAAAATATATGAAATATATGAATACCCTTCAGTAAAAGCTGATAATCTGCACTTTAACCACATGGAAATTGTTCGATTATAAATCTAATTGGGCACACAGCCAGATCAAGAAAAAATATACTCAGAGACCTGGGTCAAATACATATTTGTTTTGGATTCAAATAGCAATTTTCTGTGCTCTACTGATCTTGCCTGGTGTAATTGAGCCTGCCAATATGACCAGAAAGTAGGGTTTGCACTTTTTGAGAGTATTTAATTGGTTCCAATACACCAGACAAGATCAGTAAAGCATAGAATAGTATTTGAATCCAAAATAAGTATGTGTAAGGTGTGAATTATATATATAATTATATATATATATATATATATATAGTAGCATCCCACAATTCACCTGCATTATAACACGAGAAACAAGAGTTTGGATATAATGAAGTCCCATGCGCCCAAGACAAAACAAACCCCCCCAAACATAATACAAACACATTTATTACAAAGGGATACACAAAACAAACCAAAATCTTAAAGAAATACAATAAGTTGTAGGTGTTGGACAGGAAACAAGGCAGGCCAAAGTACGGCCAACAGAGGACTACTACCGCTGATGTAACATAAATAGTTATTCTTTTCCCGAAGAAAAACAGAATGGCGAGTCTCCTACAGGATTCCTACTCCGGCCAAAAACCAAAAAGTGCAATTAAAAAGAACAGAGCAACACTACCCGTCCATGGCAACACCATGCAAAAATACTGAAAAATCAGGCAGTGAACACAAAAACCACCAACAATCAAATAACTATACAGTCTACACCAAATGTAGCCACAGCCACAAACATTTGTTCAGATTCCCCTCCTTCACCTGCAACAGGGCTTATGTAAGGCCACGGGCAGGTGGAGGCAACTCAGCAGCTTATTAAGGTGGAGGTCCAAATCAGGGACAGAAATGCACTGCATCACCAGCAGGGGGCAGTAAAGTCACCACAGTCCATAACATATATATATATATATATATATATATATATATACAGCTTGTTTATTTAGTTCAAAGACAAGCAGTAGCATTTTCACTGGTGCGATTCTACCCTGCTGGTGACGAACATCTGAAGCCAGGTTTGGTGACCTGACGTGGGAGTGTGCCGGAATGCTGAAGCAGATGGACACAGCGATGGGGGCAGATGGTAATTTATATTCACTCTCAACATGGCATCTCATTACTGGCACCCTAGATTGAGTCTCCTCAATTAAAGAAAAAAACAGATGCATTCGGAATATTGCTGCTCAAAGTCCAGGACCAGAGCATTTTTCCTCGTACTAGAGAGCGAGAAATTGCGTGAGTCTTCACAGGATATTGGCATTTTCAGTATGGCATAGGATGTTTCAGTGTGAGTGATACCTACTTTCTTTTGTGGCTGCCTATTTATAGTTGCGAAACTGTCGATCTGCATGCTATCAATAACAATCAGTCGGTCTTATTAAAAATAAAAAGGTGATTGATATAAATAAAGCGGACAAGCCAAGCAATTACAAATCAACCTCATAATGCATTTCTACTCCATGTATGCTGGTTGGTTTGTTCAGTCATTTTTAAGGTTAATGAAAAATTAAGCAAAATTTCTAATTATAAATACAAGCCAAACTATGATAAACTAAACAATGAACAATGTTTTAGAGCATAGCCCAAAGTCAACTTATAATCCTTAAAGCCCAATGGCTGTGAAACTAGATGCCAGCATCTAACAATAACATTGACTTAAATTATTGCTTGAATATGCATTAATTTACTATGTTTTTGGATGCTTTATGTGTATCAAAGAATATAACTTTTTTTTGTCTCCATCATGAATCTAGCTATTGATAGATTTTCTGTAGCTGGAATGCGTTGTAATGTTTGCTGACAGTATCAGAGTCTGGTTAAAAGAAGAAATGGCCCAGTGGCTAATTTAATGGTCTTCATTTCATTTATTTCCAGCATTCCATCATCCAAAAAAGCGGCAACAAAAGCAGGCCAGAAACGGATCTAGTCAAACGTTTCACCTGGCGCAATGAAACATATTACTATGTTTGACACACGTACACATTACATATTTACATGGTACACTGAACGGTATTTTGGTGATGAAGCAAAATAGTGTAGTTTTTTGTAGACTGCATGTCTCTAATCTGCCTACATCAGCTAGTTGTACAGTCCTTTGATAGAGTAGTTGCAGTGGTTTAGCTGGTGTATCGCAGTGTGCTGACTATACGGGTTTCAGAAGATGTTCCCATGCGAACTGTCAACCCCCCTCCCCCAGAAATAATGTCACTTTATAACTGTTACGTAGCTGTACTCCAAGATCTGTTCTTTTATAATGTTATAATTCTAAAATGAATTTGTGAAGCACTATAAATTATATTTTGTAAATACAGAAACTTTTCACCATCTACTCTAAGTGCTAGGCTGCACAGACCATCATAATGATCTATTGTCTATTGATGAAAACCAACTCACAAATATGGCAGTACCTCCAGAGATTTGTGCTGTAGTCTGTACCCAAACATTAGCCACTGCAGTTTGCAGGCCAAAAACAAGAACAAGCCCTCAGTCGGCCGTTATACAGTCTCTGGTGAACAGATAAGATGAGAACAGAAACTGAAGACAGTTTGCCAATATGTACTTTCATTCTATTTAAGAACTTTTTTTCCCAACAACGTAAGTATTGGCTAACTGTCACTATAATATGGAAAAATAATACCACTAAATGTCATCCGCTGCAATATGGTTGAACTTGCCGGAATAAAAACGGCTTTGGCTGAAACAGGACTTTCTCCAGCTTTCAAACAGGAGATTTGTTTTCCCTGGCACATTTCCCCGCTGTTACTGAACAAGGGAGAGGAGAAAGTCTTTGTTTACCTTTCCGTACGGTTTCTAAGATTAAGGCAGTGCCGGAAACGATGACTTTGGTTAAATAAAACCCCTAATTGATTGCATTTAAAAAAGAAAATTTAAATGGGATTAAAGAGAGGGACAATGGGTTACATTGTACACAACTATTTTACTTTAATTACAGGTCTGTAACAAATCAATTTTGGCTTTTCTGTTTCTCTAGCAAAGTCCCCAAGAGGTTCAGATAAAGGAATGCAATCACGGCCTTGAACAACAGGACAAATTAATGTTCAGGGATTTTACTCAAACCATCCTAGTTCCCAGGTGCTAATAAAATTCATCAGAAGCAAATTTGAACGCTTTAAATAAATCAGGGGTGTAATTAACAGCATTAGATCCACAAAGCTATAACATGATTGCAGAACGAAAGATGTGAACCAATACTTCCACGGCACCATCCTGCTTTGAAGTCTGGGTGCAGGGGAGAGTAAATATTCTTTGAAGTGCAAATCAAGTCATACATACAATTATAGTAAAACACAATTATGTGAAGTCATTCAATGACTTCAGGTACATTGCGTGTACAACTCAACAGCCCTAAAATGCATTCCAATCAATCAAGTTATTTGTTTGCAGTCAGTGTCTCTGGGCCAAGACTTGCGTATACATTAGTTGTGATGACACGTACCCATGAATTATATTACCCATGACTTAAACCTGAAAACACTTTCTACCTTTCTCTAAAACTCTGATAGATATGATTTCCAAAAGGATTCTGTGAAGTGCTTGATCCCCAAGAGAATCTCACCATTTGTTTGTTCAGTTAACATACTGAAACCCAGTGAAGTTACAGAATCATTGTTTTCTCATGTATATATTCTCACTGTTTTACATTTCAATAACATCCAGGTTTATTATTGTAGTAAATACCAGCCTATTAATAACACATTGTATACAAATAATACATTCACCATGCTCATTTTCTCGCTATAAGACACTTCAGAAAGATGTGAAGGGTTAGGGTTAGTGATGAATACCCTCTATTTTCTGCCAATTTCACCCTTTTCACACCTCTTTAAATGAATCGGTGTGGGAAGACCGTCAAGTGCGGTCGGTAGGACAGCTAACTCACAACCCATATACAATTCCCCCTCTGTGACTGAGGCTTGGATCCCCATGATAATTTCTGTACTGTGATCTCAATCAACTCTCTCTGCTTTCTGTCCCAGATGAATAAAGTGAAAAAATACAGAAGGAGGCAGGACTTACTTAAAATAGAAAAGGGTGTGTTTGCTCTATCATATCTGTCATATATTTTTTCAACCCTCCTTTCACTCTTATCATTTCATCGATACCATGAGCCATGTACATAGTAAACTGACATTTCAAAAAGCCAACAAACCTTAACAGTTATTCATGTGGTAACTGGGTCAGAGAAGTTGCTCAGTGTATTAAAATAAAATATGCATTTGATGAACAACTCAAGCAGGAGATGTGCCTCCTACTGTATACTACAAGGAGGCTGGATTTGTGTTCATTAGGGCTTATCCAGGATTTTGAGAGATTATAGTAACTATTAAAATTTCTAACAGTAACACCCCATAACCTGTATATTTCAAGCAGGGATTTGATTTTGGCTAAAGTAAAAAAAAGTTCAGAAAAGTTATTAAATAACAAATTTCTGATGACAGAAAGACATTTAGGGTACAAAAAAATGTTTCTGGGTATTTTGAACTAAATCATGAGAATGCTGATTTTAAACACATCCCACTTAACTTGCCTGTCCCAAAATGAGGGCCTGTCACTTTTTTCCCAGGATGTCACCCCTAAAGAGATCCATACATACATCCATCCATTATCTGTACACGCTTATTCCTGGAGCCTATCCCAGAATGCATTGAGCAAGAGGCAGGAATACACCCTGGACAGTTTTGCAGTCCATCACAGGCCACACACACACCATTCACTCACAAACCCATACCTAGGGGCAATTTAGGCTCTCCAATTAACCTAACCTGCATGTCTTTTGACTGTGGGAGGAAACTTCATTACCCAGAGGAAACTACACGGACATGGGGAGAACATGCAATTATGATGTGGTCCTCTCCTAATGACAGGAGCTGTTCAGTCCAGGAGCGCTTCTCTTTTGGTTTCTGCACAAGCTTTTTGGCTTTGCACAAAAACCTGGCCTAAATACTCTTAAAATGTAACTCTGTGACTACCGTTAAGTTAACACATAGCTTAGATTTGAATGTCAACCCATTCCTTCTTTATTTGGACATAAAAACCTGTCAGTAGTAATGAGGGCATGGCAAAATGCACAAGCTTTCAATAATGTGTGCAGAAATAAATACCACAATATAAAGAGCAACTAAATAAAAAACTAAACTTTTGTGATATGTGGTGTTGTTCAAGTATTTGGAATTCTTGAAACTTGGAATTCAATTAAACAAAAGGAACAGTGCTTAAAACAAAGTGAAACATTAGTGAGACATTCAGCCAGCCAAACCATTGATTTTATAATTGGTTTGTTTTCTCCATTGGCTAACAGACTGACTTAACAAAAACAAGCGCTCTACAAATAAAAATGCATTCT
Organism: Anguilla anguilla; assembly: GCF_013347855.1. Classification (NCBI taxonomy): domain Eukaryota; kingdom Metazoa; phylum Chordata; class Actinopteri; order Anguilliformes; family Anguillidae; genus Anguilla; species Anguilla anguilla. The sequence continues at coordinate 43,556,908 of NC_049205.1, forward strand.
TTCAGCCGATAATTTGTAAAGCTCTCTCTTCTCCCATACTCTAGATTTCATACCATTATCCATGCCTTGATAAGGAAATTAGAGATGCAGTCTTTGACCAGTCTTTTGAACTTTTGAAGGAAAAAAATAGGCAAGACAGGAATACATTCTCTGTCCTCATTAATGTTGATAGTAAAACGTGTTCACTTCCTTCTGAGCCATAATGTCTTCTCCGACCTCAATACATCAGTCTGGAATCACAAGCAAGGGCAGGGAAAATATTATTTGTGTTGAAAAATAATTACAGCTGATTCATTAAAGATCTCATTTATATGGAGACAATGGGCCTCATTCAGGAAACGTGTATGATCATATTTGATTGTAACTGGGCATACAAATATTTCCACATGCATTTCGGAATTCATCATTTTTCTTCTTTCTGAATTTGTTTTTTGGTACCATCACAACCTATACACGCATTTTCAATTCTGATTTCAATTTTGGTTTAGTTTTGGGCTTGCTAGTTTTAGTTTAGTTTTTACTTTTTTTCCCAAAACTCTCATTAAAATTTTTTATTTCAGTTAGTTATGTTTTTTCACACTTAGTTTTCATCTTAGTTTATGACTTCCACCTTGTCGGAATCACATGTAATTCTCTTTGTTTACTGAAAAAAAGTGATTGAGGATGATGATTGATATATAAAGACTAGTGTGCAGCCAAACCCAACACTAGGCAGTGGCATACATGCTGCTAATCATGCCTTGGGGAGAGAGTGTGTCTTTAGGGACTGCACAGATACGTTTGCAGAGAGTGATGAATTGCTGATGTTTGCACATGACCCTGAAGTCAGCACACCTTTTATAGGATTGCTAGGTTGTTTCCTTATGCTAATCAGCATGAACAGGCATGCTCATCCAATTTACGAACAAACAGCGTTCCATCTCTTATACACATTGAATACGCACAAAAACAAAGGTCTCTGCATGTTTCATGAATCCCACGTTTCTTGAGAATGAAAGTAAGAATTTAGGAAAAGATTTGTGAATAAGGCCCTATCTTTCCATGGTCAGTTCACATCACTGCTGAGACTGTATTGTGGATGAAACCCAAGGATCAACAAGGTTGAGTGCAATGCAGTGGCATATGTCTAAAATTGAAATGATGAGGTTAATATGAGGTTTTTAAAATTGGCAGGGTTTAAAATCTTTATGGAGGCTCAGAGGATCCAACTCCAGTAATACCATACCAGCAGAAAACTACGGGAGAGAATTATATCCTATCTGATCCCTGTCATGCATTAGAGATTTGTGTACTATAATCCACGAACTAGATCCATGTACTAGATCTATGTACAGGATCCATGGTTTTCCCCTGTGCAATCCAGAAAACAGCTTCTTTCAAAAATATTTTGCCATGCCTGAGAGACACGGTGGCCTAATAGAAATATTTTTAACATCCAAATATATGAACTTTGTCTTTTGTGGCTAGCAGCTCCAGCCTTTTGATTCCAGTCCTGCTGAGACAAAAATTTCTTGTTTTATCCTTTATTTCACCAGGAAGGTTGCTTGCATTCTGTTGTTCCATTGTTCTAAAACAAATGATGGATTCTCCCAAAGTCACAGGACTATAAATCTTAAATTTATTTTGCAGTATGTTCCAAAACCAGGGTGTATTATGACTAAAAGCTATCATAATTTCATCAATGATCAATGAACTTGATAATAATTTGTGAAATGTTGTTGAAGCATAACTTCAAGTTTCTTTGAGTTATAATTTTTTCCTACCCACAATAATAATAGAATTATCAGTAATGGTACACATTGTATTAATGCCAAATAATCCCAGCTTGAAAGAAATACATAAATATAATCTGCTCTCAACAAGAATAAAACATGCATGTAATTATCTCACTGGTGATACTGAAAAATATTTAAATACTTGAAACTGCATTATAACATAATTTCCTCTAAAACAGACAGCAAAGGGAAGTCATAGTATATAGCACATGTCGGTGGGAGATGCTCCGAGCTTTTGTTCAAGTTAATGGACACACACACACACACAGGTAGATACTGCTTATCTACCACAGTCACCACCTTCATCAGAGAATAGCTCTTTGGATTCTAGCCCATCTTGCAATCCTACAGGAAAACAAACCACACACCAGGCAGTCTTTTGTCATGAGTATACTTTACCCTGCCTAACCTCATCCTCTCACCATCTCCATAGCAATAAAACTGGACAGAACAAAAGCAAGAACCCTTTAACTATTCTGTGTTATATATCACCACTTCTGTTGAGTTTCAAGGACACATGCACACCCACACATACACATTTGCTTTCACCTGCACACACCCACACACTTACCCCCGCACAAACACGCATGCACATACACACACAACCACACCATGTACATACACACATACAATGATGAAATCAAGTCTTTTCACCAGTTTGTCCTACAAGGTAACTGTCAGGTAAAATATTCCGTCCCGCTAAATCTGCCTCCATGGTCAAAAGAATGTGTCCTTTAAATAAACAAGTAAAAAATGTACATAAATATGTATAAATTAGCAGCTGTGCAGAGACTTAGTAAGAGGGCAAGGTTGACACTATCAGGATGTAAGGTTGTCAAATCCACCCACTTCTGTGAACTGCAAAGCGTTTATCAAAATATAGGCACAGTGAGTCATCTGCAATGCTAATGAACATCACCTTTCCGGAAGCATATTGCTGAACAGGATCAGCTGCTAAAATGTATTTTTTGTTTTAACCTTTTGTTTTAACCTTTTGAAACACTAAACCTGAACTTGAACTGGGGTTTTAAAAAAAGAATGGGAGTAGATTCGTCAAAAGAGTTCAGAGATTGTTCGCATTTTCCCAACTACAGCAGATTTGAAAACATGGAACTCATTCACATCGCCAAGCTGATAGCTTAAGCAAAGCAGTATCTTTTTTTCTCCAATGAATAATGGAATGAAGTAATATTTTCCCTCTACTCCAAATAACACAAAAAAGCAGACCTAGTTTTAAACACAATTTTTGACACAATTCACGTTTTCTCAAGACAAAGCACTCATTCAGTAACAGTGAAATGACAATTCATGTCCTTTTTCTCTTTTTAAGAGGGACACGAATGGTAGCTGAAGGTTTTTTCTTCACTGAAGATGGGTGTGGTGGGAGTCCATAAGGTGATAGGTTTAATTGTGAAGGGTAAACCAGATCAGTCCATCACAGAGTCACAGAAGATGGAGTACAGGGAGATTAAATGGCATGGGCAAGAACTGATGCCTCTCATGACTAACTATGACACAAAATAACACTGCTACGTATTCGCCTAGTGTGATATGATGGCATTAACCAGTCTAAGGCCCTCAAGCATGTTACCTCTTCATGAATCTAGTCATAATGGCCAGCGTACACAGTATGATTTGGCCCTGATTTCTATTTTCAAGGCTGCAATTAAACCTGGCTACCATGGTTTAGGACTGGGACAGCTTGGGTCTGTCAAAGCAAGAGGGTTGGGGGCATCCTAAGTTGAGTTTCAAAAAAAAAAAGTTTAAAACATCTCAGTGTTACTATCTTCCCAGTGCTCAAAAAGACTCAAATAAATCCACAGCACGTGTGTGAAGGTGTGCATGCATGCATACATGCGTAACAATCACACAGCATGTGTGTATGTGTGTGTGTTTGTGTGAGAGAGAGAAAGAGTGTAAAACATGAAGTTTGAGAATGAATATCACATACATAGATTTTGTCATAAAATAAATGCAATACATATTCAATGAAAGCATTGCTTGAGCCTTCATTTTGTTGAAAAGGCTAACACTGCAAAATAAAACAAATTAAATTCACAGCACAAAGAACCCAAAATCAACGGTCCTCTGCTTCTGTACATTTTACACCATTCCCCACACCTCCTTTGAGCACGCAATTGGCAGCAGCGCTGATTTTTAGCCATCTTTAAAAACTCACCTTTGTCCTTCTGCTCGATGTTACAAGGGGGCTGGGACAAGGAGGAAGGCACAAATCTGAAATGAAAGATAAGCCTTTGTCAATTTCGTTCACCAGAATAGCGATCATATCAAACTGACATTCAACGGATGGCAAAATGAAATTTTTGTTCTCAAACAGAAGGCTTTGCATGCGACGGCAAAACTCAAACAAGCCTGCATCTCTTTTATGCTCACTGCTTATTCAGCTACTAAAACCTCCACAACTATAAATTAAATTTTACATATAAAAATAAAATGCCAGTGATTTTGAACTGTACGATGGGGGCTAAACACACTGAGCAAAAATCAGAAAGATGACATGGTTGAAATCATTAGCACCAGTACATAAAAATTTGAAAGTACAGTACATGGGCATGTACTACTTGATTCACCTCCAGAATTGACAAATGGCTGCCAGCATATGTAAGACAGTCAAATTCGCTACTATGGCACAGTACTAACCTTTAAAACAGCACTTCATCTCAGTTATCTATATCTACGAATCCATTCCATCCTTCCCAGAAAAACATCACACCTTTATGTGTCCAGTCATTCTTGAATAACTTTCAGTGGCCATCTTCAGGGAAATTATATTCTTTTGTGCAGTTTTAATGAATATCCATGAAATGGCACCATTATTTAAGTGAAACAGCATGTATGGTCTTCCTCTTACTCTTACCGTCTAGTCACACAATTTGGAAACTCCATTTAGAAAAAAAAACAATGGCAGGTCTCCTTTTGAACATTACCCGCAAACACAGACATGGCAATCCAGGCATCTCAGTGGGACATAAATGTATTGAAGATTATAACAACACAGGGAAACTGTAGGAGGCAGCCAATCAAGAGGACTGTGGTATGAGTCAGAAAATTAACGAGGCAGGCGTACAGCTTTTTTAATGACCAGGAGGACACTCGGCAGAATGAAAGGTACAGCATTAGTAGAGGGGGCTCGGACCCAATCATTAACACAACAACGAAGAGGGGGGGTAAACAGCCTGGGCCTGATTGCTAGTCATTCGTACGCACTTCCTTCCCAGGAGCACTTTGCCACAGACAGTGAGCTGAATATCTAACCGGAGCCAAGAGACAGAAAGGGCAGCACCCAGAACAGAGGAGCCAACTCTGACTGGAAATGCAATTAACTTCCCTGTGTATCAAAAGTTCTGAAGGCCAGGCATGGCTGCTGCATACACATCAAAGAAAGGTCTTCAGCTTTTTTTTTCCGGATAGCTCATAGTAACAGTGATCAGTACAACAATGATGGGGAAATCGCGAGTTATGCAGAAATGTTTCCCACTGATACATCTCTGCTGAATGATACACAGTACATTACCCCAGACTTCTATTATCAGCCTGTATTTTCAGTAGGGTGCAGAAAATGTGAGTCATTCTATTTTAAAATCTTGATTTTGGGTTGGATGAATATGCCAGGAAAAAGGAACTGTCAGAAACCATTACAGGTTCTGTAATGCAATAAAGTATTAAGCTAAGTTGTACTCAGTTTTTTTCCTACTGTACAGTACTCAGCATGTTAAGGAATTGAGGGAGACAGATGACCATGTTCCTTTGAAGTTATTACTTTGCATCACAGTTAGTCTAAGAAATCCTTATCTTTACACACATTTTTTTTTTTTTGCAAGGTATCAGAGTACCGCAACACGCATACATTTTGGCATGGTTCATTTGACATTTGTTTTATAAATTCAAAATAACTGAAAGTGAGCATTTAATTGCCAACAGTTTTGCAATAAAACTGGGTGATATCTGAACTTGCTAAACAGTGATGAAGATGAGAACTAACACTTGCATTTCATTGTGAGTCAATGTTAGGCTTGCACGTTGATTGAATCTAGGCCGTCAACCTCTCCATATACACAAATGAAAAAGTGGATAATATAGGGCTGCTGGGCGGGTCATCCTCTCACGGCACTGGTCTAGAGGATGTGAATGGGCCTTGCAGTCTGATATTGAATACAGACTGCGACAGTGCCAACTATGGTCGGCTGTCCTTGAACGGTGGTACAAAACTGCTCTAGTGTTGCCCAATGCGGGGAGTAAGAGAATCCAGTCGAAGGGATCTACAGTACATCTCGTTGCACACCAGTGACCCCACCCCCGGGTCAGGCACCATCGGGCTGCCTGAACACAAGCCGCTCTGACTCAATCGATGACCACGTGAGCTTGACAAGCAGTCTTGACTGATGTAGTGAAAAGAAGCAGCACTGCTTGACATTGCATGTCAAAGGAGAGCACTTGCTTGTCTTTGCTTTCCCAATTTGGCAGACATTTCACTGAATAGTAGTTTTGGAAAAAATGTAAATCCTACCAACATAACACAGCTGAAGAGTGATAGTTTTAAGATACATTATGGTAACATCTTTAGGCAGTATAGCTCAGTTACCTGATCCAAAATAGCTAAGGTTAGAAAACAATGAAAGCATGGTTTATCAGCTAAAATATCAACACTTAAAGTGCAGTCTTTTCATGGCAAAACGCAATGACACTATTTATATTAGCCAAGTTAAATAGCTAGCTATATCTTCCATTGATATGTGGCGCTATCCAGCTTGCTACATTGGCAACTTAAAACTGGAAGACCCTGACACGTTTACCAGGGAGACACATTATACACAAGCAATTCTTGAGGCAATGATGACAATTTTTTAATGTTGTTCTTACAACAGACAAAGCCATGTCAAGCAAGGACAGTGACACTGCTTAGTCCATTCTTAAAATAAATGCTTAAATTCTCCTAACAAAATTATACAATGCAGCTCTAGTATCGTCTATGTGCACATATTCGTGAGAATCGCTGAGAGAGCAGAATCAGTATAGCAGGCTATTTATTAAAGGAATTCTGCCAGAAACAAAAGGTCTTTTATAAGAATATAGTAATGTTTTGCGTGCTTTATCCAGGAATGTTTCTGCTTTTATTCATTATTTATGTATTTTTATTTATGGCAGAAGATTTCCATAAATATTACTAGGTCTTGACCCAGAAATTTGTCTTACACAGAAAATTGACAACGGGCTCATGTCATGTGCACACATGATGTCGACACAGAAAATGGCTGGAACATTCATGGGTTTAGATGCATGTTCAAAAGGGAAACAGACAAATTGGGTAACGCAAATTAGGGGGGGGGGGGGGGGTAAAAACAAAGAAAAAAGAAGAATACAATAATTGAGGAAGCTTGTTCATTATTGTTCCTTTCGTAAAAACCAACTGTCAGAAAATCACATCGTTTCAGTGATGCTTCTTAAACCTCAGCGGCTCTGGAAAAACAAAAAGATGATATCAAAGGACACTGCTGGCCTAAATAATAACCCTGTCCCTTCAGTCCTGCTCTTATTGTTTTTTTTACAGGTTAAATCCAAAAGAATCTATTAAATGAAGCTCACATGCAGCAAACCAGAAAATGAGTAATGATTTCTAATTAACTGCCTGCTCAACAGTATATAATATGGGACAAGTTAAATTCGTCCCTTGGGCTCAGTTGGCAAGATATATTTGATTTCTTACTTTCAACAAATCCTTTATTAGGGCTGCTGGGCCAATTGCCCTACCAATACCTGAGGTGTGGATACACACCCAACGGACTGGTGTTGAACCCTGGTCCAGTCAGTACTGAATGTGTCTGGCCACCCCATATGGTTGCTTTGCCCAGGGACAGAGGGTTTCAGTCAGCTGAGTTGTCATTCCATTGCGTAGGGACGAGTCCTGTGGTTGATCGGGCTCCTGCTGTCTGCCAGTGCCAACAGTGTATGAAGCGTGTCCCTCTGACAAAGTAACTACTGTCAGCTCGACTCATTCTTGTTTGTTCCCTGCTGAACTGGCAGAGGACATAGCTGCAATACAATAGACCCACGAATATAACTGGGGATTCTATCAAGTGATAGGGTAGAAAATCAGAACTGGTTTGAACCCCCTCAACCCCAAAGACAATAAACACCAATGTACCACTGATATATTTTTTAAAGAACTCTATAGAATAGTATGCGCAATAAGAGGTGTTCCCTCCCTCCACGTTATCTGTATATGCAGCTGTATTAAAGTCCCTACACCCCATTAGACCTTTGTTCTACTAGAAGAGTGCAGAGACAACAGCAATGCATCTGTCAATCACAGTGGAGTCTAATCACTGTCTGGAGTGAGATGCGTCCACAGAAAGTGACGGGCTGTCAGACCGTCATGCTGACGTGCCCAGACTCTCCTGTGTGGAACTGTGCTTTTTTTCTGGGATAAAAGGGAGAGAGAAGAGAGCGAGCACCTTAGAACCCATTGCTGTTGATGGCAAAGACTATATCGACAGAGGAGAGCAAATCAGACTACAAAGATATATTGTCTTCGTGTTCACGTCATAATGAAGGATGTGTGTATCTGGCAAAACAGACAAAAATAAAAATGTGGCAGTTCATTTTGTGTTGATTTCAAATTATAAGAGTTCCAGTTTTACATCCTTCAAATCCTTCTTAAAGGCACGTTTATGAGGGTCTGTCCAGACACACAATTTTTGACATTCATTTAGTTTCTTATTACCTGACTGAATCTCTAATTGAGCTTCATTCAGCTGGTTTCTCATTCATTTAATATTTTTGAAGATTTTTAAAAAATCTATCAAATTGAGACATTTCAAAAACATCACCGCCCCAGCAAGGTCTACAGCTCATTTAACACCCACTGTCCCACTACTGAGCTTGTCAACGACACTGGTGACAGCAGCTGGTGTCATAAACAGTTCGATTATTATGCCAGTCCTTGAGACGGAGGCACGATTTCCCATTGCTTGTTGCTTTATTTGTAATTGAGTAGTTGGAAACAGCTCTCAGGCATATGCTACTCTCTAGGTAAGGCAGACAGGAATCAGAAGCGGCTTCTTCTTTCTGAAGCAAAAATGGAGCATTTTGGGTTATTGTATGAATGCCTTCCAGTTCACAGTATTGTTTGTCATGCTATCTGACTAGCAACACATTCCTTCATTTTGGTTTCTCAGTCATCACTATAAATAAGAGTCCTCAGTTGATATATTGGGTAAAATACAGATGAATACAAATATGAGGCAACTGGAGACTCATACTATATTCAGACAACATCTTTTGAATTGATTACCATAACTATCTGTATTCATGGATACTGTGTGCACTTTCTCTTTCTCGCATACTCACTCTCTCTCTCACACACACACACACAAATTGCAACCGAAAATGGGCACCCATTATGAACAAACAAAAGAACTTGCAACCACATTTAGAGTATCACTTGAGTTTGTCATGTAGTAATGCAATAAACCTGCAATAAATGTTCTGATAATATTATATTATAAACATACACAGAGCCTGCACTGGACAGTTTATTTTCACCCTCCCTGGTTGGGATGAATAAAAAGTAAACTGAACTGAAGAGAGATCCACTGTGACAACAGGGTATGTCAGATTATACTAAAAAAAGACAGCAGGATGAATAGTACTAAAGTAGGTAGTATAATTTCAAATTACAAATCTGAAGCATACTAGCAGAATATCAATACCGATACAGATGCCAGAATCGTAATCATATTACCATGACAAATCCTGAAGATGTATAGCCAGTCTTGTGGAGCAAAAGTTCCCATCTTGCTTGCCAGTTAAGCACAAGTTAGATGTTTGGATCAAACATATTTTGTGGAATGGTCAATATGATTCAATATGTATAACATATTCAATATGTTCTTCAGCCCTGAGCCACTTCTCAGATCAACATTATGAGCATTAAGGCAAGGTGGGAATTTGAAACCCACCCATTTCTTATTTGAGGTGAAAGAAGCTAGGGCAGAGATCAGAAAGATTGTGGAATTTTGCCTATGACACAATCCTCAATCTCCAAGGAGGAGATCCAGAAAGGCTTTCGGGCTCCTGGTTAGCCCCCAAGGCATGACATTGAAGCAGATGAGAGCTCTGAAAAGCAGCAGCATGGAGGTTCACAACTGCAGCTCCCTTCTTTCCCAAAGGGCATTAGAGAGGACCGCAACTGATAACTGGATGCCGCGAGAGATTCAGAAGTATCTGGAGAGAGGTACTGGAGACATAGCCAGAGGTGAACTAAGGCAGCGCAGAAAGAGCAAAGTGGATGGAATTTTCCACAGTCCATCAGGTAAAAACTGCCCCGAAATAGCAATGTGTGCAGCATACAATTTCACTCACCCATAGTTGGGCTAACCTAAGAGCCTTTTATATCCCACTAAGGAGTGAGATTTATTTCCTGTTAATATCAGACAGGGGTTGTGGAAGTATGTTGTCCTGGCCCCAGCATTGCTTGCACACTACATCAATGTGTCTCTGATTGTCCTAATCGGTCTCCTAGATACAGATTGTATCGGAGGCTAGGGGAGTGCTGCTAATGATAGGTAGTTCATTAGCATGGCTCAATGCAGTGGGGCTTCCTTCTGAATGCAAATGTCCGAGAAGTCCCTACAAGTACCATTATTAATAAAATGCCTTTTTGCATGTCCCACGCCCCCACACAGCTACCAATATGGATGGATCTAGTCTCCATGATCTGGCAGTAGCAACTCATTCAAATGATGCAACCTTTGTCCTTGCATGATGACAGCCGGTATGACAGGTGTCACAAATCCTGCCTTAGCTCATTAGAGATACACTGTTCAAACTGTACGTGTGCAGGTTCGTTCCTTAGATTTGTTCTTTTCTAAAGAAATATAAGTTGTCAGTCGGCTGGATGGAAAGAAGTATGAATAGAGGGATAATTTGTTCTCTACCACTGAGTCATTCAAGAAGGGGTTTCATCAAACTGTTGGCAGATATCAACTCATTTTCAGCGTCACTGGCAGAACAGAACTAAAACAATTCTACCGGATAATGAGTTACAAGCCACAAAATGAAAGAACAGCACCCAGGTATTTAATAGGTATGTAGTTACACAAATCCTCTCCTTCAATATGTGCTGTACCTTTGCTGTATAACGACCAGAATTTCAGTGAGACAGTGGAACAGGTTTTGGATAATTGTTCTTTGGAGACAATAAATCCAACACCCCCCCCCCCCCCCCAATCAGTCACCCTTTCCCATCAGGCCGTGCTCACAGCATGACCAGACTGTGACCAGAATGGCACAGGAGCAGTTGCCCCCAAGTGCCAAGCTGGTCTAAGGGAAGTCCTGACTGGGCTGCTGAGTCAGAAATGACTGATTCTTGGACACAGAGGATAACAGGTGGCTTCTGGAACCCTCCGCAGGAACTCAAGGGAATGCAGCAGATTGTGAACATAATCACCCAGCTGAGATGGAGAGTAATTACTATGCATGTTTGTGTGTGGTGTGGTGTGTGTGTGTGTGGGGGGGGGGGGGGATTCTGGCACGTGGTTTTTGAGGAGTGTGAGAGAGGGAGAAAAACATTACTGAGCGAAAGTGTATGTGTCTGTGTGATGTGTGGCTTAGCTCCATAAGTACATTGTTGCTTGGAACTTTCTCTCCATCAATAATTCCACAGGTGCCTTTGCAAAGGAATATTCAATAATTCTGTTGCTACAGTTCTTTTGTTTTTTGGTTTGTCATGTTCAGTTTGGTCTTGGTCTCATTTTGAAAACATGCTATTTCAGCAAGCTTGCTAGCTAATCTATAGGGATCTATAGTCTACCCACAGGAGTGCTCTCCAACCTTTGTTTAACCATGGCATACTTTGCAAAAATGACAAAATCTCAAGGCAAACCAATTTATCAGAAGCCAAAAACTGCAGGAGGGTAATGGTGACTGCAAAGAGTCACATGGAGCAGTTGGAGTCTTTGTTTGAGGAATTAGTCCATTTTCACTTTGTAGGTTGGAACACTTTTTAACAATGGAGCTGTCCTTGCTATATTAGGTAACAAGTTGCAGATTGTAGTCACCACTGTGATAAAAATGTCCTTTAGTAAAGAATATGGAAGGACAGAAGGAATGTCGAAGTGGACCATCTGGTCAGTGTATATATGATACCATTATTGGAATATTGTTTTATAGAATTTTTTGATCATCATTGAGATGCCTATATAATAATGACACTGGCTAAAAACAGGTAGATCTACTGACTGGAACATTAAAATTACTTATATTATGTGGCAAAGAACTGTGAATTTCACAAGATGAACAGTGTGTAATTCTATTAAGTAGATATTTCACCTTCATTACGCCTACATACAGTGACATTTACTGGTCGTTTCAATGGCTCCATAGATCTGGGACAGCGGGCAGAGAGCCAATGATGCCAGACATCATTTCTTCTCACTGCACAGTCCAGCAGGAGAGCTCATTGAACTAATATGATTCCGGAATCAGATGCAATCAGAGACAGAGCCCACAAAAGATAAGGCAGGAGTACTAACCAGACCCCCACAAGATAGACAGCACAGCCAATGAATGCTCTTTCCTGAGCCATTTCACTCTATAGGCCATGGTTTGGAGGTTCTATGGGAGTTGCCCCAAAGGAATCCACACTCATATCTGTCTGTGAGGCCCTAAGTGCAGAGGCAACCTCTTTGTCGTCATGGGGACAAAAAGCAAAACAAGTGAAGGAAAGGTCAGAGAACTTCCTCCCTGCTGGCCAAATGGTGGAGAAGGAGGGGGGGGGGGGGTACAAGAAAGATAGAGACATTTTCAAGCATCTTTCCCACTGTGCAGGACAAGGCTACCAGCCGCTGGCCAACACCCAACAGCAAACTGTTAAAGTCTGACCCCACAGCGTGTGTTGCCTAGCAACGCTGAGGAACTGTCATGGCAGTGACTAACCCATCCGTGTTCACTGATGATTGTAATTCAGAATGACAAGGGGCCAAAGGGGAGCCACTGCTGCCTTTAAAACATTAAACACCTGTCACTAGCAATCTTTCTGCATCCTCAGATAGACACATGGAGAGGACCTAATGTCCCTTGCAGTTCAAATATATGGCTATTATTATCATTATTATTATAAAGTTTTGGACAAATATATCAGCAATAAATAATATAGTGGCTAATATTTCTATAAATATTTGGAAATTATAGAACAAAAATCATGAAACCCTAAAAATAATTTGAGGGTCATCCCTATAAAAAAATGACTTGTAGCACAAGTGGAAAATCTACCAAACAGTACTCTCTAGATTCTGTTCGATCAACATGAAGATTAGGGCAATGCAGTTTAGGGCTGGGCGATATGGCCAAAATTACATATCACAATTGTTTTTAGGTTACACTATGTGACCAAAAGTATCTGGACACCCCTTGGTCTTGGCTGTTTTTCATGGTTTAGGCTAGCCACCTTAGTTCCAGTGAAGATAAATCTTAATGTTTCTCCAAAACAATAACAGCCAAAAAGGTCTGAAAGGGCAGAAAGAGTCATGGATTTCAATAAATAAAATAGTTTCAAAAGTCACAACTAAGATCATGAAATTGTCCATCCCTAATTCAGTTAATTTCTTTTTCCTTACATGGACAATCTAAGGCATGGGAAAGGTTATGCAGTTTTTTTCTGAATAAAAGCACTATGGCTCATTCAAGGCATAACATTTTGAGTCCTTGCCATGCAATTACAAACAAATGCACAGGAACGGCAGACCTTTCAATATCAAGGGGTCACTTCAGTCAAGGATAACAGCACTGTGCCTGAGAGGGCTTTGATTTAGGTTGTGACGAGTCATCTCCAGCATAAAAGGCAATGTCTGTTAAAGGGCATTGTGTCCTCACACCTGTTCCATTGTCATCCCTCTCCAAAAACAAGGTACATAAATAACTGGCTGAGTAGGACAGAGGTCAGAGCAGGATGCACTGCAACGAAAACTAGACCAGGATGTCCATTTTTTAGCAAGAAAATACACCTTACGAGCAGCCAACCAACCTTTGTCTCCACCTGACTGCCTCCAATAGGCCATCACATCCAGCCTGGATCTGCAGGAAGCTCAGAAACCCATGATAATTTATGTGAGCGAGAGTCTTCACTCTTCTCTATCTGTCCCCCCACATCCTGAAGCCTGCTGGCTGCAGGAGAACACAGCCTTGGGCCTGAGGCGATTTGAGGATCTCACAAAGCAGGAAAGCAAATCGAGCAGGGAGTTCATGTTACCACCAGTAACAGAAAGTACCTTATGATGATATATTCCATGTCTGTTGTAGCCTCTGCTTTTTGTGCAAAATGAATTAAAAAACAGCTTCTCCCCTCAAAGGAAAACAATTGTTCAGAGTTTCTTTTACATGGTTTGTAAGAGCCTGCCTTTGGATAGACCCTACTGCTGAAGACAGCTTCATAGGCATTTAATGTAACCTTCAGATTGTCTTGTTTAAAGATCAATAAACATATATATCTTTATATCTGGAGCCTCATTTATAAAATGATCTTGTGACCAAATTGTTTCTCAAATAGTGGCTTGCACAGAAAATCATGACTATGTAGTATTTATAAAATCCCACTTTGATGTGGATATGATCGTATCTACATAAAATTGATACTAGACATAAGTTATTTATCTGCTGGTTATGTGGCGGTACTGTACATTTGAGAACCATACCCAAATGCAAACAAGGCTGTGCTCAAATTATAAAATACCATTTCATTGATAAGTAAATTTGAGATTTATAATTTGACCTGACCTGAAAAGTAGCAACAAGATCACCCTAAGGTATACATGACTGTAGGTGAGGTCACCACTGTTCACCAGTCTTTTGAGGACCCCAGGATCCTCCTCCACCCCTACCAGCATCACATCCTGCCACAGCGAAGCTTCAATGTTCCACTTTAACCTCTGATGAAAAGCACAATTGTGATCACAGTCACATCGACCCCAAAACATATTTTGAGTTTTATATGCAACTGAAAAGAGAATGTGAGATTTCGAACAATACCAAAATTATCTATATTTCGGATATCAGATACCGTAACATTTTGAGCGCCACCTAACCATGTTATTGAGAAAATGGCTTCAAAGTTCAGTCACAATATTGTAGTTGCTGGAGACGCTGGGTTTTGATAGCTAAACAAAACTCCAGGGCTACCTTGTCACCTTACATTTAAACCCTTTTAAACTACATTTTTACTCTGAATTTGAAATTAAGACATTTAGATCATGAAACGAATACATTTTTTGAGTAAAATCAGATGAAACTGATTAAATATGCTTGTAGCCACAAAAGTAGCTGATGTGATTGTGTGAGTGCACAGTGACTGGCGACAGGTGAAAAGCTGGCTAGCCTCCAAACAACATAAAACTCCAGTGCTACTGTGCCATTTTACATTTAAAAACTTTAAAATTCTATTTTTATTCTGGATTTGACATTGAGACATACAGATGATGAAAGCCTCGACTTTAAAGTAGTCAGTGTAACTGCTGATACAAGGGAAATTTAGATGAGGAGAAATTCTCTTCTGTCATCTTGTCTTCTATCTTCAATATTTGCCTCCTATTATTGGGCTTAACCCCCAGAAAGCCAGATACATGTGTAAATTGAACAAAAATAACTGAAAATCCTCCACGCACCCATAATGCAAAGGTATGTGGATAGAACATTTAGTGGACCACGCCCACACCCCCAACTAGCTAACAGTTTGGTTTGGAATTTCAGAGCCCCAATCATACAAAAGGTCATTTCCCATGTCATGTTGGATCCTTCATTTTAATGAATCCGTTTCAGTGCTGGTGTTTGCAGGGCTACAAAAAGATTTTATAAATACATTAGTAATGTATAACAGGAGAGCAGTTAACCTCACTTATAACTAGGTCAAATACATGCTAGCAACAGTGGGCATGCATTATTGAGAAGTAAATGCATTTGCATGAGATCTCAAATTGCAAAATAAAATGAAATATGGAAATGCCATTACACAGAAGCCTTATACTGCATTCATAGTTCACATGATATATTGTAAACTGATTAGCCAGGACACGGGAGATTGCACCCACAATCTCTCTAAATAAATAAATAAACAAACATGATTAGAGAGATTACATGAGGGAAAATTATATAGTACCTGTTCTTGTATTCTTCAGGAATTGTTGAATAATTTTCTTCTGTTGTTAATGTAGCCAAGGGGGTCAAGGCTTCAACCCCCCCCCACCCCCCCCAAAAAAAGCAACTGACACATATTTATGCAAATTATCCAGAAGTTAAATCACCCCCCCCCCAACCCCAAAACACAAAGGTATATGAAAGATTTACTGGAAAAGAATTCATGCAATAGCGTGTCTACAGAGCAGTACGTCTCACTTATAACTAGGTTAAGTACATGCAAGCAACATTGGGCATGTATTATTGAGAAGTCAATAAATCTGCATGACATCACAAATTGTAAAATCAAATGAAATATGGAAATGCTACTATGCAGAAGCCTTATATTGCATTATATATAATTCATATACAAATATGTATATAGTTCAGATCACAATTATGGGAAGAATCTAGACAATAAACTCCTGCTGGGAGGGCCTACCCACCTTTCCATAGCATTCCTTGATTCCAAAATTTACAAGATATAATGAAAAAATATATATGGGTTTTGTTTTGATGTTCTAACTGTAAGAAATAAAGAAACTTCAAATTATGCAAGTTGATGCTGAAAGATAACAAGAAATTACTTCCCAATAATTATTTCCTCTTAGACTGTTTTTGACTAGATTGATGATGACCTTTAACGATATTACACCATTTCCTTATCTCTGAGGAACAGCAGCAGAACAGGATTTCTGTTGTTAGTTATGCTCTTTTATGGAGTCTCAGAGCATAAACCACTGTGAATATTTTTTCCACTCATGGAAGACCTGAAAAATGCACGATAATATTATGTGGACGTGCGTGTGTTTTTCATCTCAATCGCTATTTATTGTTGCAATATTTCTACAGGGGGACCTCGATCTGTCAACGTACACCCGGTCATCATAAAATGTGCCTGACTTGCCAGAAGGGAATGATGGGAGATGAAATCAGACAAAGCTTGGAAGTGCTATCCATCATCGGAGAAGTGCCAGCAGATCCATCAACCCTCGTCTCCCGGCCTCTTCAGATGCGCAACTCATACAATGTATCGCCGTTCAAGACATTACGTAGTTCACTGGATTATATGCACATTTGTGTGTATGTGTGTGTGCGCATGTATTTATGTTGAATCTGTGTAGGTCTGCCTAAATTTATAGCACTATAGCTTTCCTATTTTTCCTTCTTCTCTAAAAAGGTAAAATAAAATTTAATTTCTTAGTTGAATTATTAGTTGATTTGTAACAGCATGTTTACAGTCTTCTCTCTGAATGGACCACAAAGGAAGCAAATATAATGCAATTCATACAAATTAAAATTAAATGGAGTGCGTGGATATGAATAGAAACTGTACACCTGCCACTGCGCTCTGTTAAATATGCATGTCATGATCATCACGGTAATAGCTTGCACGCTCATGATGCCACATCCGCAAAGCTACCATCAGCTTCGAACTGCTAACTATAAAAACGCAGGGCCAGTGAACCGCGGCCAATAGAGTGGGCTCGCCATTCGACATTCACCCGCTGCACCGTAATGAAATTACCTAGCATAGCACTTATTACTCTGCTCTGTAAACGTAGCTGGTGGCTGGTGGCAAAACAAATTCTGAAAGGTCTGAAAATAGCCAGGATGATCTCAGCGTTGCATCCGTGCGATAAGCGAAGAGACAGGTGGACTCTGCCTGATGTGGGGAGAGCTTGTATGTGAAGATCACATGAAGGCATTTTGTTTCTCCCTTTTTCATAAATTTCAATGCCTTAGGCAAATAATAGCAGAACCAAGGAAAATTCAGAGAAAGGTGAAGAAAGAATTTGGCATTGAATTCACAAGGCAGTACCATTTGTGTGTGCAATTCACCAGATTCTGCATCCCTAGCAATTCAAGGTATTGAAGATATTTATCATGATTTTATGGTTCCAATTCTACATTAATATTGATTCTCCAGATGGGTCCACAACTTTCTGGTCTTTTCTTGTATAAAAGTGTTAACATTGCTATTGATGCAGTTCAAGCTGTGCAAATAGCTGGTCGCAAAATGGCCTAGCATGATGACCAAAGAGTTGAGGATTTGTTTATGAAATTTAGCACATATATTTTGATTACAAAATTAAGATTAACATGTGGACAGAAAGGTGTTTATTTCAAACCAGAGCCTGACCAATACAGGAGTTCTGAGACAGAAACAGATACCGATTTTATAGGGGAAATATCCACCGATTACCAACAACGTGGCCGATACAGTGAATTGAGCTGGAATTCATTTTTGATTGTGCACCAATTTGAATGTGCAAAGTTACTGAAGAAGTCTGCTTTCTTAAACAAATAATTTTCATTAAATGAAAATATTTTGTTAACATTATTAAAACAATGTCAACCAATTTTTCATTAAACATTGTGATGTAAGTGAATGCCAGTGTGTTGAACATCAATTAGTGAATGAACATCTTTACAGCCAATCAATTAATGACAAATAAATCTAGATGCATAGCTTCTCTGGATTTTCACCTGCCGGGAAGCTCCTCTTGTCCTCATAGATTCCCTACTGTGCTAACAAAAATATTGTCACAGAAGTACCACTTAGTATCTGTTTATACATGCATTCACTGTAGGCTATAAAGAAGAAAATTAGCAGAGGTCCAACAGTAGCCTGCTGATTATGATCTGTGATAAACAAGCAACTAATGACCAGGGATCTTTCTGAAAAGGCTCTGAATCTGCCAGTGGGCCACTGGAAAAACAAATTAAAAAAAAAAAAAAGCCAGTGAACCGCTGGCTGTTTCTGCCATTGGCCCGCTAACTTCACCTCCAGTGGACCGATGGTGACTCATCACTCTCTGCTGTCTAATGCTATTAGCTTGCTATCGAGCAGAGTTCTCAAACTGAGCTGGCTACTGGCTATTTAGCTGTCTACTGTAAGCTCATCTGGCCACTCTGATAGCACAAAAAAATTTAAGAGCAACATTTATTTCGTGAGTTTTTTTAATGTACCACAACGCACGTACCAGACTGGATATTCTATTAATTGCCCCCGCTTGATAAGGGCTGTGCAAACCCTGCATCAAGCAAAATGCTTGAAATCAACAAAAATGAACCCACAGTGACATTATGTTCACTTCCTTGAACTTGCATGCGGTCAAACCGTTTTTACAACTTTGTTACAGCATTGTTCACGCCTCAGAGAAGAAAAGAGTATCCTCAAATTCCAGGCTTGCAAGTAGCCCTATATGTCTGGCCTTCTGCGGGCTATCAAGGCAGGTCAGTTTTGTTGTCAAACTGTGTTGTCGTTGGTTAACTTTGAGGAGAAACCAGGCTGGGGGTGGAGACAGAGAAGAGTGGCAGGATCGGCAGTGGTGAAAAATTATGATGATATATCTGCTGAGAGTAGTCTATAATGACAATGTATGCAAATAAAAATTCACAAAAGTAACTACTTGTATCTGTTTCTATGGTTAGAAATACATTTACTGTAAATTTGCAGATGAAGTCCCAGGAGCACCCATGCATCAGTTTTTAAGATATACAGGAAGCGCCATAACAATGTTTGGGACAAAGCTATTTTTTTTTTTTATTTAACTCTGTACTCCAAAATTTTAGATTTGTAATCAAACAATTCCTATATGGCTAATGTGCAGATTCTCTGCTTTTACTAAAGGATATTAAATACATTTTGGTTTCACCATGAATAAATAATAGCACTTTTTATACATAGCCCCAATTTCAGGGCGTCATAATGTATCGAACAAATAGCTTCACAGGTGTTTCTGATTGTCAGGTGTGATAAATTGCATCTTTACTGCAAGTATAAGAGAGCATTCAGTATCTAGTGTTGATTCTAGATTTGATTGCTTTCGGAGACTGTTATTAGTGTTAGCCAGCATAAGGTCCAGAGTTGTGGCAATGGAAGCCATTATATGGTTAGGAAATATGCAAAAAAAAAAAAAAAAAAGCTAGGCCAAAACTTAGGCTTACCAAAATCAACTGTTTGGAACATCACTAAAAAGAAATAGAGCACCGGTGAACTCAGTAATCATAAAAAGGCCTGGCAGGCTAAGGAAGAGCTCTACAGTTTAGGTGTTTATATGTCGGTCCTGTACATCGCTCACATGCTGCTCTTGATTACTTTAATTCATAAAAAAATGTTTTACATTTTGTGGGTACTCAACTGCAACACAAATTCTTCCAAAAAGGAAGAAGCACACCATGCACAAAATGTGTATTGTCTAATGTGATACATTGTATATTTAATCTTATAAGGTTCTTACACATTTAAAAAATGCTATTTTTTAGCATAGTTTGACATTCATAAGAACATTTAATCAAGATTTGAAATGAAATGTGGAGAGGTTTTTTCAATTAACGAAGTGATCATTACTTAAACAAAACCGAAAATATTACCACCCAAACAAGGGAAATGTGCTTAAATGAAAGACTGGCCTTGGCTGTTAATTCCAGATCTGAGGAAAGTCACAAGACCAAAACATTGCCGCTAGCCTGATTTGTTTCCTGAAACACATGTTTGCCAAGTAAAACTAAAATGTAGACATAGGCAGACATCTGACATAGCATTTATAACTGCAACACCCTTGAGCAAGTAACTTTTTCTACAATTGGCACTCCAAAGTGTGAAACTGCTAACGTGATGCATTTCTCTGGATAAGAAAAGCATTACATTCTGTAGGGCCAGCACTGACATTCCAGCAGAAACAACGTGCAAAAAAATTACTTTAATATATATCAACCAAAAGATGTGCATTGCATACACTACAAATAACTGACAACCCTTCACAGGGTGACACTTTAATATCGAGCAAAGACTTCTCACTGTAGAAGCTACAACCATTGTCATGGGAGCATAAGACAGTTTAAGTTTTTTAAATTCAATTTCTCAAATGAATGCAATAATGTTATAATGGCATGCATCATCGACAACCATTCAGATAGGGAATAAAATAAGGTGAAGTGAATAAAGAAAATGTCTGTTTAAAGTCTTTGTTTTGGAGATGGAATCTCAAATATTCCCTGGTCTTATCTGTCTTCTTTCTTGAAAGAGGAAGAGTACTTTCACACAACTGATGCGAGCAAAAGGTGCTCAGAATCCCTGAGCATAAGCACTTACAAACAGCTATGGTGGGTGGTATAATTTATGCTTGCTTTACTCATGGCTTACAGGGAAAGAAATGACAATAAATAACAAGTCTTACTTTTAGGGAGTTTGTTTGCAAGAAATAAGAAGAAAAAAAACTTCACTGTTAAAACTGTGACTAATAATTCATACTACAAGATCATCCCCGTCCTGTGTTATTCAATACAACAGTACCGCAACATTTTTTTTTTTGTTTGGTTTCATTTCCTGTGACTGTTAACATTTCATGACATAATATTCACCTTTTCAAAATAATACATCTTAGAGAATGATCCTCATCTATGTTTATGACTAAATCTGTGAATGTATTACTGGTCATTTTTTAAATGAAGCAGAAGCAGTTTAATGATGTGAGTATAGGAGTACAGAGACCAGTCACACATCATTTGAAGGGTAGATTTATGTTGACAGATGCATCGCTACATATTAATTAAGCATGACCTATTTTTAAATTATGGAGTGCAGTATAATGAGGAGGTAATAAAACTCTCATCGAAAATTGTGAAACAATTTAGAAATCATTACAAAACAAATATACATATGCAATGTTCATATTTGCATGTTTTAAATTATTGTTGGCTTTTCACAATGACATTTACAGGCTTCCCTTTTGTCCTTCTTTCAGAGCAAATAGTTCTGCCTACTTTCAAAGTGGAACTTTTATTACGCATTCATTTCATATCCGTTTATTAACCGTTTCGCTAAATAACACATTTTGCTCAGCTAAAATGTAGTAGATGTGATTCATTTCTTAAATGTTTTCAAACTCTATAAATAGGTTCTATAAATACATTGTGAAAAAAGACTTCATAAAAAAGACAGCTGTATATTTTAACATAAAAGGGTCCACAGCATGGAGGTCCATTGTATGTTGCTTACTTTACTTCATACGCTCCTTTCATATTTCAAAAACACTGAGTTATGTCAAAATAAAAGTCTTCTTTTGAGCCATAATAATGACTTATTGTGAGGATGCACTAATGGTCAGAATGGAACATGTACAGCCATCAAGGCAACAAAAACACAAAGATGGGTAATAGCAATCAGCTTCAGCGGTTCCTTATTTCGTTCAGATTTCAAAGGGTTTTCTGTGGGGGAAAATGGCCGGGGAATGCGCCAGGCCCTTGATGTTAGCGAGAGGAGATGGCACTGGCAGTGGCACAGGGTCCATCTCGGTGGACCTTGCTGATATAAACATAATGAGACAGTTTTGATCTCTGGAGAACAGGGAAGCTGGCGGTCAAGTGGGTGTGTGCATAGCCAGAGCTCTGGCTCTCAGACATTTCAACAAGCACTCTCACGTCAGAAGGCCTGGACAGCACTGCACAGTAGGGAAGATGTTGGGGAACAACAAAGGCACCGACCTGCACAAGCTGTAACATAGGAATCATACTTTAAAGAATTCATGCTACATGTTCAAGATTCCACTTCCGATCGCACGGCAATCAAACAGTTAGGTTCGCACAAACATGAGTGGGAAAAACACTGTTTTCAGGAATCAATGTTGCATGATGTGTGGCAAACTGGGCATGATTGTCTGTACATTCAGCTTGTCAGATAGGCGGAGAGTATAAATTTTGTTCTTTAGAAACTTATGAATAAACCAAGCATATGTGCCTAATTTTGGAAAGTAGCTAGCCAGTATTCTAGCCTAAAAGAAAAAATGTCCATGCTTTAGCGCATCAATATTTAAATGAATATTTAAATGTTCCTCATCACCATGCTAGCTAGCTAATAAACGAATTCACCTTTTTGCCGTTGTATAGATGAATTTTATTTTCAAAAGATATTACACCACTCACAAATTACACCAAAAATGAAGATGTGAGCATATTGTAGCTTTAAATAGCCGGTATCCAGTAAAGTCCTACATTGAACTCATTTTTCTAGTTAAAAGGCATTAACATTATATAATCTTAATGCAGAAGTACATAAATTCCACAGTTCTACTTTCTGTTGCTCTAGGTTTGCATCACCTGGCAAGCCACATGTTCACAGAAAATAAGCAAACTTTAAATCCATAGTTGTAAAATGACAATACAAAGCATCTACATTATGCAGTCAGGACATCTGTCAGGGACAAGTAAGGCCTCAGTTTTGCAATACTAATTCACTGCCTACGTGAATTTTACTTGTTATTTGTTTATGCCTCACTACATGCAGTTTTGCTGCCCTCCATATTGTTATTTCTCTTCTCCTTTGAAATGACCTTGACCTTATAAACAGTCTGTTTCTGTTTCTTCAGTGTTGATTTTGAAGCAATTCTACAAAGTTGGCTGCAGCAGTGTTCATAAAAAAACTGTTTGACTATTTTTTTATTTGTTTGTTTGGTCTTTCATTGTGTTTGTTTTCAATTGTTTTGCATTTGTTGTGCTGTGTCTGTTATTTTTCTTAAAGCAGATAAAATCGGTCCCCTGGTCCAATCAGTGATAACTGCTGATGAAATTGCTGAATTTATCAAATGCACAGATGTAAAGTTTAATGACTAAGGCAGAGATTACAACCTGGGAACACCAGTCTGCTTAATGATTGATTTAAAAACCTATAATAAAAAAAAAATTAGCAAAGGGTCATAGATTTGGTCGGATTTCAGCGTTTAACAAAATTATAGGGCGGGAATCAGTCAAAACTGATGCTACATCTCACCAGGGACATGGCATGCTGCTGCTATGTTATCTAGCATGGTTTAAAAACATACACAATTTCATAGTTCAATACATGCAGTTTATTTAATCAATTTCCATTTTACCTGTGAGCAATGCATTTTGTTAATGACAGACCTGCGCATCCATGAGTGATGCATTGTTTGATGTAGAAATACCGCTGAACAGTTTTGCTTGAATACCTTTGTTCCTCTTTCACTGGTCTCCTATTGTTGCAGTATTATTAGAAAACTGACAATAAATTATATATCAGCGTTATAGTGACATCTGGTCCAAGGTAATTACATCGTATGGTCTGCTTTGCTATACACAAACAGCTAGACCCCTTATTATTTGAAACAAAGAGGCTGTTTGTTCATTTTTATGTGGCACTAGGCAAGGCATTAAAATGTGGGAGTAGTGCTTTAAACAGATGTCCAAGGAACAAACACACACTCATCATGGTATAACATAAAGTTTCCTGAGATCTGGTTTTCAGTTAGCACAGGTGCTAAAATTCTATTCATTTTAAACAACCAATAATTTTAACTGACACAGGCTAGTTTGTGCATTTATCTTCTAGAATTCCTTTACCATCTTTAAACATATCAGAATACAGATTTCCACAAAGTACCTGAAATACTAATACTAGTAATTTCATGGTAAATTCTATTATTATCAGTTGAAATAGATTTTATTCCGAAATGTCAAGCTGGAGACAGCCGAACATGTTCTTTAGACATAAGCTCATCCTTCTCCATGCTAGGCACCAGGCTTTCAGTCTTTATGAACATAAGGCTGATCCTTATTAGCATAAGGCAGAACCTTAAGGTTAATTTTATATTCATTTTACTGAATCTAAGCATACTTGCTCATGTCCTTAACAGAATTTTATTGAATCTAGGGGGCTGTCTGAAATCACTTTCAATCAAGGGATGAAAGTCTTTTCTCATACAGTAGTCAACCTGTTTCACTTTTTCACTAGCACCACAGGGCCAATATGGACAGCTCTGAGGGCCATATGAAGTCAAAGGTGGTACGTCCCACTCATCAATCAAACATTACAAATGAGCTGCTAGCAATTCCCCTTAGAAATGCCAAATGAATGGTCAGCAGTGTAGATAGAAGACACCACCACATGGGTGATCAAAAGGTCAAAGGTTGAAATCTCTGGTGAGGCAATTATTAGTTATACATTAAATGCAGAATCACCAAAAAGCCATAATTTTCCACATGCCTCATTTCTCTTCCCATAATTGTATTGATTGCTAGTATGTCAATACATACCCTTGATGCTCCAAATGCTAATGGTTTTGATCATTAAATATGACCAAAATCAAGGCAGAGAGGTTTTGAGATGTTGCTACTCATACTCATATTATTGCCCCAGGTACCACATGAATTTCACATCGCTCACAGGAAGTCCTCTGTCCAATGAAATACACTATAAAGTAGCATTAGGCTTTTTTGTGTCAACGAAATGTTGCACTAATATGTGATTTTATTCAAGCAAGAATTTAAAGTTATTAGCAATATAAGGCACACAAAGAATATGAACAATATGCCAATATGTGACAATGGACAAATCAGTCTAAGAACTAACTCAGTTACACAGATCTGCTCCATACCCTGCAAATTCTGAATTCAAAGCATAAACTGCAATTATATGTCTTCATGATCACAAAAATGCCCAATGATCACTTTGACCCAATGATCACTTTGCTTACAATGTGAATTTTCTCAAATATCTCAGAATCCAGAAATGACATGACTAAATGAAAAGAGAAAAAAGTGGCAGTGTTGGCAATGGTTTCCTTGAAGTTTATCCAGATCCATACAT
The DNA here is from genome assembly GCF_013347855.1 of Anguilla anguilla. Classification (NCBI taxonomy): domain Eukaryota; kingdom Metazoa; phylum Chordata; class Actinopteri; order Anguilliformes; family Anguillidae; genus Anguilla; species Anguilla anguilla. Next base: position 43,582,477 of record NC_049205.1, read on the forward strand.
GATGCAAACACACTTTTATATCATATCAATACATCTCCCATTGCACTAAAAGAATGGCCCGTTGACATTAAACGCATTGCAAAACTGCCTCCATATATCAAGAGAGTAAAGGATACTGCACTTGCCAATTAAGAAAACCACAATACCAGAAACAGTAACAGATGAAGAAATGACAGTACAAAATTGCAGACCTTTGTGCTCAGAAAATTACAGCAATTGCTCAACATCGATCAAAGTCTCAATGCACAGCAGAACTCTTCAATAATTAAATTACAATAGACTAAACAGTTTTGGCCGCTGCACTCAAAATTTGAGGGAGGTTATTAAACAGCAAATAAATGTATGAAACAGTTCCAGAAAGAGAAACAGTTATGCTTTTACCAGGAATTACGTCCAGCATAAATTTTTTATCGGTGTCAAGATGATTTAAATCGCTTTCCATTGATCTGTCTGTCCATGATGAGAGTGTTTGCCATCACCCATTTTTTGTAAGCGAGCAGCAGTTAATTTGCAGTTTTACAGCACACCTCCCATGTATCAGAAAGTGGCAGCAAACACTTCATTTGGGAATAATGCGTCTCACTCCTTTTAGACAAGAACATATTTAAACCTGCTAGAAGATAATTGCAGTTACTATTTCTGACTTTAATTTCACTAACCTATTTCGCACAGGTGGAGAGGTGCAACTTCACCGTGACAGGAAGGTAGCTGCGGTGTCAGCATGCAACATTAAAAGTCCATGTATAACAATTTTATTGCGCTTTCCACGCACTCTCTGCAAGGCAGTTGCCAGAGATTAAGATGGGTTCTTAATGCCTCGATGTGGCCGCAAAAACAAAATGGCCCACAATAAATGTAATGATTATGACAGGCCCATGATAGATTATTTCATTATGCTATAGAAGAGGAATTAACCATGCAGCAGTGGGCACAGGGGTCTCATTCAGTATTCACATTCTGGGAGCTGGCGCTTGTGGATCCCAGACTGGAGGAAAATTGTCATGGGTAATATTTTACACCCTTCCTTTGAAGAGTAATGCATACTTAGTGCTGCTCACTCTCTCTAGAACCTGCTGAGACATTACTCAAGCTGACTTTTAATTACTACAGATAACTACTGGAGCCATTGCCATTACACTGCAAGAAGGCCCTGGAAATTGTTGGTATTGTTTTGTCCCTCTTCCATGAATAAACAAAAGAAAACGGCATTTTCTATTTTAAACTTGGGCCACTGGATAAGTCTCTTTCATGTTATTATGCAACAATGGAAACTATATGTCGATTAATGCTGACTTGATAATGTGAAATCTCATGAGAAAAAACAATGGCATTGTAATTAATTATGATTTTTTAAAATAATTATTTAACTGTGTACTGACTGTAAGTTTTACTTTTAGGTTTAATTTATGGTTTCATTTCAGTTCCACTGAACTAGCTTTATTGCATAAGGCTGTTCCTTGATGATAATTTTTTTGTATGCAATAATACCTGATGCGGTAACAAAACTCCAAGTTTCAGAGCCCGCACGAAATGCTTCCAGAAAAAAACATCACTCTTATCTTGGGTGTTGACACGACAGCCAATGAGAAGCATGGTCATGCAGTTTCCAAGTGGTCAACAAAAATACATCACATCATCCCATGGATGCATGCCCTTGCTAATTATTGGCTGTCATATTAACACCCAATAGGTACAGTTCATAAATCAGGTATGATTATAGAAATAAAGATGAACAGAAAGAAAGGATGCTGAATGACTGAGATAAGTGCTATTGCGCTAAAGAAATATGCAATAATTATCACATTTATCAACCTGCCTTGATTGAACACATAATTACAAGATCATTGTAATTTGAATGATAAAAAGCATCACTGATCTGCTTTTTAACTATTGCTAGCAAGCCAAAATTGACTGAACTAAAAGGAAGGAAGCATGATTTTAAAAAGTTGCTGAATGGTCAAGATGACAACAGCTAGAAAACATTTTGAGAGATCCTTGGGTTAGTCTTGTTAGCATAGGATTATAAGGATATGGATTTATTAGCATAAATATAGGAAGGGCTTTTATCTACTAAAGTGTGACCATAAAATATGTTGAGGGGCATTGATAAACCGATCAGTTCCGGTTCACAGGATATGTCTATTACTTCCCAATGTTTGTGAGACCTCCAGGACCATGCACAGCAGCAGCACTGCCCTACGGCATGCACTGCTGAGGATGATTGGAAATCACCCTGAGTTTTGCTCTCATTGCTATCATCAGGCCTGGTTATGAAGGCAAAGCCTGCTGTTTTTTGGGAAAAAACATGGGCATAAACACAACATTGGATGGCTCTCCAATAAAAGCTAAAAAAAATAAACAAAACCTAATGCAAGCCTGTTTGTTTGTTTTCTGTTCTGTTTTGTCATGGCCAGGACAATGGCATAGAATTGCAGCTGTACATTATTACACAATAAATCACGTTTGATTACAATCATGCTTAGTGTCTTGGTGAGTTTCAAGATGTATACTTGTTTTAGAGCAAATTGTTGCTTCTGGGTTAGTTCACACTCATGAAGGCCTTGTCTTCAATGCTCCATGTAACATTAGCAACAAGAGAGTATCAATGTCCTACAATGGTCAGTTGTGGAACCTACAACAAAAGGAAGACTTTTCATACGTATGGCTGCACAAGCACTTCACGGGTAGAACATTGCAAAAGTTTCCTCCTAAAACAAAAACAAGATCTGTATCTGCAGAGGGACAGGATTTGAATGTTAATTTTCACTCTCTGAGTCACAGACTTAGATAATTTTAGTCGATCCTGTGTGATGCAGGACCGGTCACAAAGTCAAATGGTACGTCCCTGCCAGCCGCTGAGGACAAATGCAGATTTGCCTTCTACCCAATCACATGCTCATCGGCCTCGTCCTTTATTAGAGCTGTCACTCTAAAACGTTCAGAGGCATTCTGGAGATTGCAGCATTCAAAATATGCGCACATCCAAAACGAGAAGCACGTGTGCATGACAACAGTGTGGCAGGTGCGGTCATACAACAGGACAGCGGCATTCAAAATCCTCACCCGTCAGTCACTTGCAACCCAGTCAGAGGCTCCTGCCACCCGTTTGACTGGGCGATCAGGCACAAGACCAGTGAGAGAGTGGTAACGTCATTCACAAGGCTCTCGCCATCCTCCACGTCTTACAGCTCACAAAATGGAAGGAGGAGTCATGCCCTCTGGGCAGACGGTTGTAAACAGCATAGAGGACATTTACATACAATTGTTTTCTCTTTTTTCCCCAGTAGGCGAAGAAGTATGGCAAGGGTCAGGGGGTTGCCCTGTCTTACTGACAGGGCAACACCCTGTGAGATGTAGAGGGAGGGACGGAGGGAGGATCTCCAGAAGCAAAAGGCTGACAGCCCGTTAATACAAGTTCAGCGACGGAGAGGGACCTGCTGACAGCCCGGTCTTGACAGGGATTGATGTTCAGATGAGCAGAATCGCTCCATCTCGAACAACAAAGGGGCCTGATTTCACAGAGTTGTCAATCGCGGATGGTACCGGGGCTCCGCTCTCAGTCTCACGCACTAATTCACTCCTCCTCTGTCCCAGCTGTCACGGCCAGGCTAATCTCCAGAGATGGGGATGCCCGTCTGAAATTCTGACAGTCCCGCGGCCCCCTGGGATTCCGCCTGAGAGTTCAGGTATGAAGAGCATTCCGAGCCGCGCTCTCTCTGACTGGCAGGGATGTCCGCGAACGGAGTGCAGTCAAAAACATAATCAGCACTTGACCTTTGAAAAATGCGCAGAGCTGCTGGGGCCATGTTCATGTGAAAATCTGTAAGTGCCTTAGGATTAGGGAAGTTAACGCCAAGGTGTGAATTCTCAAAGTGGCTGGCCGCATGCACAAGAGCAGATCGGCGCTTCTTTTCAAAGTGACAGAGGATGCTGCAATTCTACAAATGAAATGAACCCATTCCACATAAAAAAATCAAGGGGCGTAAGAATTTGTTTTCAAATAGACTCATCAAACTGTAATATGGTATGTATTATTGAGGAAATAGCTTTCTCTGCCATCTTTTCACCTGTTTCTTTCAGGCAATAAGAAAAATATTATTAAGCTAAAATTGTCTATAAGATAAACAATTCAATATATTTTGAAGAAGGGCAGCAAGCTTCTCAAAACAGTTGGTTGCTTTTCACTGAACAGAACGATCATTAAAAAAAAAAAATGTGACCGTGTTTTCGTTCCGTAACAGGCATGAAAACATGCAGGGGACCCCATAGTGGGGTGGCGGGGGGTACGCGGTGTGAAAGCCAGGCTTGTCTGCACGCCGCATTTGATTCAAATATCAGCGACTTGTGTTTCCGTGCAGATAAGCAGGGATTTCACAGCAGGCCAGGCTTTCTGCAGCCCCCACTCTCGTTCCTGAGAGACGGTGATCCCGCCGGCGTGGCGCGGGTTCTTCCGCGAGCGCGCGGAACTCGCGTCGATCGCCGCACGCCAAATCCACGGTCGCTCGGCGACATTTCTTATTTCAAGCCCCCCGTTCGTCGATGGGCTTGCCCCCACTCCACGCTCCGGCGTGGCGTTAGATCGCCTGCCTTGACGGGGAAGCTTTTTGCTCGTGCCGCGAAGCCCGCTCAGCAGCGACGCCATTGCCTCGGTAAAGCTGGGTCCCCTGTCATAAATCACCCAGCGCAGATCACAAGTTCAGCATTCCCAGAGGCCTCGCCGGAGCAGCGCGTCCAAGCGGAGGCCCTTATTTGTTTGGGTCCTTGATTATTATTCAGAGGGCTTGATTCATGGTACTCACGCTCAGTTTGGATAGAGGCTGACATCATCACACCGTCTCCCGTTACCCTTTCCCCACATTCATAAGCATTGCTTTCCTGTGTACTTAAGATATTAAAGTGTTATTAATAATAACATCAAATCAAGCTATTGTCTTCTAATTTGCATATGATTACTGTAAAAATGCCACCTGCTCATTTCAATCGATAGGCAAGTTGAAAGTAACAGCATTTCTAATAATCTTGGTGCAGTACTATTTTTCATTCTAACAGGACTATGTTAGGAACAGTAGTCTTGCCAAAGGATTATTAATGTCCGGTTATGTTGTACTCTGCACTTATTTGTAAAGCTGCAATTGTATCATGATGTTGTGACTTCCAGAGTACAAAGGCAGGACAAAGAAGTATTGGAGTAATATTAAATCCCCATTAGTATACCTACTAATGAGGACATACAAAGGTCATTTATAAAGTCATTTAATTTAGCCTGAATGCTGCATTTTGATTGGGTATGCTCACTTACAGTTTACACTGAACTGCAGTGCAATGGTAGCTCAGAACAGGTAATCGGGTCCGACTTTACTTCAACATATCAGCTGCTGACACTTGTGTGAAGTTTAAATGCCTTGAGGAGCTTTAAAAAAAACTTTTTTGAGCACACAATGTCTAAAACAGTGTCAGAAAGGCCAGTGTGTATCCACGTTTTTTCCACCATTACCCTGACCCAATTAGCTAATTAGTTTTGTACACCACACTGTTTCATTCATAAATTAGCCCACAGTAAATTGTTCATACAGGGACACAGGCACAGTATTCAGCGGCCATTCAAGTAATTTAGCTTAAATAGCTTATCACCTAAATGACTGGATTAATTAAATAATTAAGAGCAGCACTTGGCATGAACTCCAGAGACAGACACAGCCCTCCTTGCCCAGCCCTTGATATAAAATAGTGAGGAGAAGCCTTTTTTGTTTCCAAACCTGTAGCTCCTACAGTACATAGTTTACAACTCAAGTAGGTGTCCTACAATATCAATATATACTGCAATTTCTCACATATTGTGTTATAAACTTTTAGTGTCAAGATAATTTTATTATTATTTTTTTTAAATGTAGCATTTCCCCACAATAAACCATGCTGTATTCAATTGCCCACATATCCAGGTGTAAGTGGGTCTTAGACATGCTAAGACATCAGGGCTACTGGTGAAAATCACACCAGGACAGCAGAGAGCCTGTCCTGGGCAGCAAAATTAGCTTCCACTACCTGACTCCAGTCAAGAGCAAAGGAAGAATAAAGTATTGACTTTGACTTGATTCGATCACTCTCCTATGTCCTGCTGACATTTATCCCCAGGACACCACCACATGCTTATCGAAGCCAAAAATAAGTATAGCTGTAAAATTCTGTCAATGACTCACTGGCTTCAACAAGTCATTGTGTTTTTCTTTTTGGAGAGACGCATCTTTTTTTTAATCCAAAGTTCAAACAAGTAAATGGCAGCTAATTGTAGCTTCAACCATTATGGGATGTGCTGCAGCGGATCTCAGTTTAAAATAATGGCAGTCATGTGGTCCCTGTTTACATATTCTAAACATAGCCTCCAAAGCATAATTCAGAAAAGAGTGATAAATGTGTTGGCTAGTCTGCCAATCACACCACACAGTGTGAATTTTCCTACGGCCTTATTTTAACAGTCAAGGCGTGATTGTCAAATGCTAGCCTTAACACAAGGCGTTGGCAGATTGACACATGACCAGTTCAATTTCAGTAACTTCTTGACACCAGGCAATAGCCCAACTATGTGGCAACCGCAAAAGAGGCTGGTTCAACTGGAATAAATTAACAGTGGGCATGATGGAGATCACTGCCAATCAGATCACCCCATTTCTTTCCATTTAAAGACAATGTGTTAGCATCACAGCCAACTGCTAATTTACTCATGGCCAAAGAGCAAGCTCATTATGAAAGGCTCCGATACAAGCCTCTCAATTAGCCATTGCTTGTGATATCAAAACAAAACGGATCTTAAGTTTTAATTTTCATATTTATTTTTCATTTATATCTCCATGCTTGTTTGTTTCTTTGCTGTTTATTATTGTTTAATATCACCATTTAAAATAAACAAAGATTATCACCACTTAAACAAAGCTTCATTAATTTTAGACATGCACATATATAGAATCAATTCAGGTTAAGCACCTTGCTCAAGGGTTCAACAGCAGTGTCCCACCTGGGAGTTGAACCTAAGCCCATTTTCCTAACCATCACACATGACTGCTATGTCGCGTTGAATTCAGCAGGCCACAAAGAACGCATTCACTTTCTGAGGGCTACATGTCGATGTACCACCTGACCAGTCCAAACATCTGAAACACATTTTTAACATTCCAAAGGTTTGCGCAATCATTGACCTAGCCCTACCTAATGCACGAAATAAAAGAAAGTAGTCACCGTGTTCTGGACTCAGTGTACTGTGTTGAGTAGCCACGGTTTTTACGGATGGCCACTGTTCCCTAACAACTACTGTAAATGTACTGCCTATAAATGTGTTCCCTGTTACACCGCCGCCATTTGACTGCAGTGACACTTAAAAAATGAACATGTGCGACTACATGCATTTAGCAAACACATGTCTTACACTATTTAATGGGTGTAGAGTCGGTCTCCCATGTTCCTTGTGACTCTCATTCAAGAACCTTACACTGATTAACTCCATAGTGGTACAGTGCCTAAATAGCTGACCTTACACTGCATAACTGAACACAGCTTGCATATCAAATTAAATGGAATAAACAAAAATCTTGCATCTATGTTATGTATTCATGCATTCATATTTGTAAAGCATTCATAAAACCACCAAAAGAGTTTAACATGGCAGGGTTTGAGTATAAAACTTATCTGGGTTGAACACAAACGCATTATTGAGTACTAAACTTGCACAATGCTGAAAGTTGCTACTGATACGTGTTCTATTGCAGCACCCTACCCATGTTGATTCAAAAGGGTTTACTGCACACCGCAAAACTATAAAATCTAGTGCATTCCACAAATATTCTGCTCGTGGGAGATGAAACTAGCAGTTCCACATGTGCCCAGTTGCGTTTGTGCTTATGTTCCCTGGATTCAATCTACATTAGCCCTAAGCATTGACTCTCAGATTCAAATATTACATTTTCAATCCAAATACCTTTTTGTGAATGTTTGAGAAGGAAAAAAAACAAAAGATTCATTTTAAATGTGATTCAAAACTTGGGACCATGGTGCCGAGAGGTCAGACCATGGTCTTTCACACGCCCACAGTAAAGGAAGTTTGCCTCCCACAGCCAATGCACAATGTGACCACCCTATTCAATACAAGATCTGGAAAGTATGAACACATTTGTTCTTCTCAACAAAGCGATTATTCACAAGTCATTTACTTTCTGGCAGTGACAGAGGACGCAACTAAAATTTCCCTAAACAATAATTTTACCATGTAATTATTATTTAACAAATGTGCGCCAAAAGCATAAAGTACTGTACTGGAACTGAAATTAATAATACTACAGGAGACAAATTAGAGAAAATGAAAAATAAAACACCACTTACTTCAGACTTCAAAATCCCAGCACATGATTGCTACTCCGGTAGCATGCTTTGCAGTCTGTCACTTTAAAATACTGCGCAGTTATTAAAGTATGTGCACCTGCTCCTGACTGCTCTAAGGACTACATCAAAAATCCACAAGTTATGGGTCTTCACTTGTAACTCTGATATATTCACAGTTCTGCTCTGTCCTCTTCTAAGACTTCTAAGCCTTTACGGGAATCATCAAAACTATTTACAGATTATGATGCAGGGCCCTGTCACCCAAGCTTTGTAGCAATGGCTAGAAATAGCATCTACTGGATGCAGCCAGAATTAGCTTTCTGCAGCCCTAGGACACAAAGGCAGTATTAAGGGGTTACTTGTTTGTGAGGGCTAATGCCTGATGAATGAGTAATCCATTAACTTCAGTTTGGATTTAATGAGTGCTGTTACTGATCATTAAGATTTTGTTTAATTTTTCTTAGAAATGCATAAAAAAGCCTCAGCGAGGAACTCACATGTTTCTCAACTTGGAGAACAAACTCCCTGACCTCACTAAGACACCAGACTCAGAGACATTGACACCAGACCTGGCCAACAGGTTTGAATGTAGGACGGACTTCCTGTCCCTCCAGACCCAACCAGCACTGACTGATGAAAAGGATGCACGATAATTTGAATTTAATTGCTTCAACACCTGCAGTTTATTTAATCAATGTTTTACACAATTACAGTAATACAGTAACTACTGTCATTATGGTTTTTTTTCAGTGATTAGTCTAAACACTGGGGGTGCTGCTCAAGCTGTTAACTTGGCAGCAAAACCTGAGGCTTTTGATGATGCCTTATCATTTTAGCATTAATAGAACACGTTAAATGATATAAGAGTATTATTGTTATCTTTGGTTCAAGGCCATTACAGTGTTTGCTGTGCTTTAATAATGTACACAGATTAAGTCAGTATCCAATATTTGATGAAACAAAGATGTGGAATCATATGCTGTTATGCACTGTATCCAATCGGGCTATCTTCAGGCATCAAACGTGCTGTACTGCTAACCATTTTAACTTAGAGTCAGCTGCAGTCAAGATGTTTATTTCTTTTTTAAAAACCATGTCAGACAAAGGACACCATCCCAGCTGCAGACTAGCTGGACTCTCATGGCTGTCTACATCAATGAGCCAAAGTGACTGCATGTATAACCCCCAATCATTAAAGTCTTGACAACAAAAGAATATCATTGTGTTTCAGCATAACATATGATCATTCTCTAATCTATATAATTTGCTTTTGTAAATATATGCTGTGTGTTAAAACTGTTTAATCTGTTTATTCTAATAAGGGCATACTGAAATTGAAATTCACTTGAAATGAGAGATCGCCAAACAGACAGCATTTTTCTCACTCCTGACAACTGATAGCCTCTGGGTGCCAGTTGTTCCTGGAAACTAAAGCGGTGTAACTCAAGGAACCCTGGGCAGTGTGAACCTGACCTCTCAGCCAGGACTACTTACATTACAGACAGCTAGTCATGTTCCCTGGGTTCAACTGAGCAATGTTAATGGCTAGAGAACCAAGCTTGTGTATGTAGCAACTTCCATTTAAAAAAAGAAAAAAGAAAAATAATAAAGTTTCAACTCTGTACTGTCATGGTTTGCTGCTGATCTAACTTTCCCCAAATGATATAAACATTAACAAATTCCAAAGCAGTAACATGCTTGATGCGGACATGTGGCTCAAAATTCCTTGTGTCTGCCCTGTACTGTACATCAGTTAGCAAATTACCTGACATTTGAGATTTTGAGTCTGAGCATGACTGTTGTTTCTAAATGTGGTCCTAAAGTTCAGACTTATGGTCCCTGTTTCCTTACATGCCCCTTTATATCCACAGCTCTGCCTTGTTGCTAGGCAAACTAGCAACAAGACAGACCGAGTTCTACCAGACCGAGTATACACTATGTACCCTAGTGCGACAACCCATACACCGGCCACAAAAATATGTGAACTGTGTGATTCTGGCAAGGAAGCCAGAACAGCATGGTACTCACTGCTGAACCAGTGAATTTTGGTCTGAAAAGTGTGCATTAGGACATTCTCAGAGATTAGAATGGGGGAGAGGTAACATGAGAGAGCACCAGGGAAACCGAGAGGATCCAAAGAACAAGAAACTCTTGAGATTTTATCATCAAAATTCATAAGCTCGTGGGAGAACAAGGTGCATTTTGTTACGTCTGCACCCAAGGCTTGGAATGGTTGTTTCAGAGGAGTTATTCTCTTTTTCCTATGGGCAGAGAAAGTGAATTTGTGTGGTGTAAAGAAGTACAGCCTGGTCTTGCTTTTCCTAAATTCAGGGTATGAAGGTGTTTTCTATAGCAAAATGTCAGTTTCAGTACTACGGGACTATTTGGAAAACTGTGCTGGCTCAACCCTCACCTGCTTGTGTTTCACGCTGTGAAACTGCAGTGGTTAGTCCTGGAACCAAGGTTTCTGGGATTTTTATGGCCTCTGAAAAAAATAGCTCTCACTCATCACCCCATAATAATGAGAAAGCTGCAGCATGGCTGTGTGGTACAGAACATCCTTGCAGCACTACTATTTTCAAAATCATATGACTGTGTTTTTTTATACTGCAGCTTCAGCTACCAGGTAATATCTTGTTTCCAGTCAACCATCTGCAACCCTTTTGAGGTTTCATGATGAAAATCCCAAGATTAATAAAAATATACTTTCCAAATTAAATTAGTTTACATGGTTAAGCAGACTCCAAGGATTCTGAGCACACTGTGGTCAACATTCAAAATGATTCAACAGGTTGATATAATTCAATTATAAACATATATCCTAAAGCAAAGAGGAACTTTCAGGAGTGAAAACTAAAATAACATGGCCTGAGTCCTATGGGAAAATAGCTGCCAGTCCCTATCTGCATTCCAAGCATGTGATACCACAGCACAGCTGGTTGGATTACCCGTCAGCCAGATAGGGAAAAAAATGTATCGTGGGGCCAATGACTGGTTATGCATTCCTAGTTAATTGGAGACCAGTGTGTCTCCATAACAGGATCTCAATGACACGGGAAGTTTATATATACACTAAACAAATAGCCCTCTCCCACATCTAAGTGCTGAAACTTTCGTGCGGCTTGCTATAACTGCATACAGTAATATCCTCAACCACTTCAAATGAACATAAAATGATGACTACGTCATTTCATCTTCAAAGCTCATCAGTCAATAGTGACTGGTCTATCAGTACAATTAATGCAACATCCTTAAATTGTATCATACATATGGCAAGCAAATCCAGTAGCATGAATGTACTCCTTCAGGGCAGAACATTTTCAAAAATGTTTTAAGTGTAACAATGGTAAATGGACTGCATTTATATAGCGCTTTTATCCAAAGCGCTTTACAATTGATGCCTCACATTCACCAGAGCAATTAGGGATTAGGTGTCTTGCTCAGGGACACTTCAACATGCCCAGGGCGGGGGATCAAACCGGCAACCCTCTGACTGCCAGACAACCGCTCTTACCTCCTGAGCTACGTCGCCCCCTAACAAATTATTTTTATTCTGGAACAACCAAAACTATATAAGCTGGTGTTTAACATAATATAATTTGTCCCACACAACTTTGTATCTAAACAAAAATATACATATGACAGAATGGTCAGCCAAATTTATTAAAATTCTGATCTATTTTTCTGCGCTATACTGTACCACATTTGGAAGGTTTATTGATCAGGTACCATGATCAGGTGTCAACATTATGAAGAACTGCAATGTCTTTGATCTGAATTGCATGCAAAGCAATAATGATCAATATTTTTAATCAAAAGAGAACAGCTAATTACAGAGTTTGTACTCCTTATTGAATTTTCTCTCCACATGTATTTGGCAGTTGCAGGTGATCAAATGCACAGCAGCAGGGAGAGACTGCAAAGGCTTTAAATAGTATATTTTAGTCACAGCATTCTCCACAATCATACTGTTTATGTAATTATTTCTAATTTGTTCTAATTGGTTAGAGATTAAATACATTTGTTTCATGAAATGCATTAGCCACTCCACATGCAGAACTGTGAATGAACAATGCTGTTTTCCATTTTTTGCTTCATCCCTTCACTACAAAGAGGGTCAGTTTAGCATCTAGTAAGTTATGTGACACAAAAGCTTATTTATAATTATTCCTTTCGACCATTTTTTCCCAACTATGTATAATTATACACGCACACACATCCGCACACGCACACACGTGCACGCACACACACACACACACATACAAACACACTCACGCACACATGCACGGGCACACACACATGCACACGCACACACATAAACACACACACACACACACACACACCTGATCTGCATGTTTACAAAAAGCACATTCACAAATCCAGAGCTCACATTAACACACTGTTCTGGAGCTCTCAGCCAATTAACAGGAAGATCTTCAGATGGAAGATTTGAGTACTCTCTGTGTCCATTATTGCCCGCTCCTGGGCATGCTGTCAACTTTTCACTCAACGGTTTCAGCAGTCCCTGACGCACAGGCAGTCAACAAGGTCCCCAGGAGAGAGACAGCTGTTGGTCTAATGCCAACAGTCCCCCCCCCACCACCACACCACAAAAAATAAGATAAAAATAAAAAACAGCATTTCGCTGTAAAAATGTCAGAGTTGTTGTAGTCACTCAAAGCATGACAGGCTTCTGGCAATTCAGAAGCCAGCAGAGGACACAGTCTGTGATGAGCAATAATTTCGTTGGTATCATAACGTATCACTGTAACGCAGTGTGACAGCATGGAGGCTCCATTGGGTGTTTTTTCCCCCCCTCCAGTCGAGGAGAGGAGGGCAGAGTAGGATGGATGGCTTTATTTGACTCAATGCCCTGACAGACACTAGTGCACTCAGGGAATCAGGCAAAACAGCTGCATAACTTCCTACCAAGCATATTGCAAAGCAGGCTCTCTAGTGCCTGCAGTTAAATACATAGTTTCTAGACTGCAGCACATGAGAGGGATGCTGTGCTTTGATATCAGGTTATAGATTCAGGATCCTGCAATACCGCATTGTAACATTGAAAGTGGGCTGTGCTCTGTTGTCTAAACTCCAACCTGTGTCTGTTTCCCTCTCTCCCCTCTCCTCACACATGAAAGGAAACTTGTTAGGCAATTAAAGGCACACTAAGGCCTATTTTATCAGCTTATTACAAAATAAGACATTCGTAATATTAAATTAACATCCTAATAGGCACATAAGCTATGGTTTTTGAGGCTTCTCAGTTTCATTTATTTTTCCCCTATTTTTCCGAACTCTGAGCACCATAAGTGGCCTTCTCTCATGGTATTGGTATTATTAGTCTCAAAAAGGAGATCTCCTTTTTAACTAAAATATTTTGTCAGACTGGCGATGGACCAGTTCCTACCAAAGAATTACCCGACCTCCTCAGGCTGTCAGTATTTATAACTCTTTCCACACAGACAACCTTACCCAGAAATGCTTTGAAACTTTACCATTTAGGGGCCATGTGTGAATCCAGAGCCAGATTCTGAATTCTGGAAATCTTGCTCCAGCATTTTGCAGGCTCAAGACCTGGTCACATTTACAGAACATAGGTTCTTTATTTCACAAAGACATCCAACCTGCTATGCAATGTTTTCTACTACTGCAAATAAATGGCAAATTTACTACCTTACTAACTGGGTATACAGCACACACTGTCACCTTCACAAATCCATGGCATAATTATACAAGTTTCTAAAGTTCCTGTAGCTACTTAACACTAATTTTAGCTTCTCTGCCTAGTAAGTCAAAGTCAACAGAATCATACCTCATCAGGACTGTATGTCTTGGCTATTCTCTTGACCTACTTCCACAATTCTTTCTGAATATTTTACAGCTGCTTGTTCAGGCAACTGCTGATACCACCGTACGTGAATGCTATTAACCCCTCAAACTAAACTAAATGGACAGACATTGCTTGTGTCAACAAGAAAAGCCACTTATATTGCTGGAGAAGTCAATACGGCAATGTTCTGTGTTCCATGTGTGAAAGCGGATAGCATGTCTACCATGGGGAAGTTCACAATAGAGTTGAATAGAGCTGACTTTGAAGTTGGAGACATTTAGAGAAAAAAGTCTTTTATTCTTTTGTTTTGTGGTGGTTCCTGTGTTGTGGTATTCCATCTTTGCGTTTTTTTCTTTTCTTCCTATTAAGCTGAACCTGGAAGATACTGAGAGTACTACGAAAATAAGGTCAATCAAGCTTAAAGTAAGCTACTGTACCAAAATGTTGCAGGACTGCCACAGTAGAATAATAAAGTAAATTCAATGATGTTGATGTAAAACGGAAAAAAAAAAAAAATTTCAAAGCGTTGACAGCATATTACAGACACTTAGCAAACACTCTTATCCAGAGCGACTGACACAACCATTACACAGCATTTACTGTATATTGCATCCTTAATGTAATAATCTCAAAGATTTTCATTAAAATAAATGTCTGTTAAGTCACTATCTATCGCCGAATTAGGTAACACAATGGTGATTGAGCCTATTATTATATTAATTTATATTATTATTATTATAATAATTTATGATTAAAGAACTGGGTGTCTGTGGCGACATTCCCGGGAAAAAATCACAAGCGGCGCATAGTTAGTGACGCGTTTTCCATCACCCATCAGTGGTTGGTCCGCCAGAGAGGGTAGGCAGAGCTAACACAACAGGCTCGCTCTTTAACTCACTTGTGTGTGAGCGGCGTACTGTTTTTTCCGGTGTCTTCTAGTGTTACAATAACAGAAAAAGGGCGGGGGGGGGGGTTATGGAACCGTAAAAAGTCTTTGTGTAACATCAGAGGTCATATTATTTGTTGATGTAGATTTCGTATTACATTTGATGACAATGTAACGTTACTAAATTTCATAGCTATTTGCACAGCTAACACTAGCTACCGGACCATGTCAAGAAAGGCAACATTAGTTTAGACAATGTTGCGCACAGTATCCATCTCTCATATCAGGTAACGTTGCGTTAGCTAGCTAGCTAATGTAATTAACACAATCTAATGTCAGCTAACAATTAGAAAAAACGCTAGCTAACGCTACCGACCGGTCCCGACCTCACAAACCATCTCTCGAATGCAATGCTACCTTGTTGCAACGTTGCAATGTAGCTAACTAAAGGCCAGTTCAGATCAATTATTAGCAACAAGACTGGATGCAACTTGCAAAATTCCAAGACGTCTGATTGTAAACGTTCTAAAACTGCACTTGGCGATTTGACAAGGTGGGTCTTTTGAGATCCCAGGCAACGGCTTCAGACGCTCTGCAACTAGCCAGTTCACACCGCTGCAACATTCTAAAACCGTTTCGTCTGGTTGCGAACCATTGATCTGAACTGGCCTTAACGTTACCGTTATTTACACTGCCATCAATTTCATCAATATATTATAATGATCGGAATAAAGTCGGGGTATAGGTGGAGCAGAGCTGGGTCTGATTTCTGTGTAAAGATGTCAAGCCAGAGAAAACTAAAAAGAATACGGCAGTATGGATTAGCGTTGTTATTATTTTATTACGCTTCCTCATATGTTCCTTCAGCCTTGATGAAATCTCCTTTGTTTTTGTTTTTTTCTTCTTGTTCTGATTGCTAATTTAACACCCAGCTCAGCTTTATCCTCAAACAGTTTAGCTAGCAAAACCAGAAACACCAGGGGTAACATTTTGCAAGGCAGTTGTTTCAAAAATATCACACAGCAATCATTCACGAAAAAGACTAGTGCACGGGATACATAATTGCACGAGCCACAGCGAATCCTGCTAATTTTTCTCTGCAGTGTAAAGATGTTCATACCGGGCAATAGGCGGATAAAGAACGTTTGTGGAAATTGATCATCACTAATTCTACCCCAGGTCTGCTACAGCATTTTAACCCGGCTCAGCAGTGTAAAGACAGCTTAAGTTAGCCTAATGTTAGACAATGAATGAGTATGTACATAACGTTACTTTTATAACAACCATTTTTTATTCAGTAAATAGTAAATGTTATAGTTGGCGTGGCCCAGGTGCCAACTGACTGACGTCACACAGGCGACACTGGTTGGATCCGGATGGATCTATGGGAAGTGAGGTCCAAAAACACACCTGCAATTACCACTTTTCACCATTGGTACCGCCAAAGAGAACAAAACGGAAATCTTCGAGATTGTGACTTTAAGCAATGCAGGTTAAGAACCTTGCTCAAGGGTACAATAGCAGTGTCCTACTTGGCAATCGAACCTGATACCTTTAGATTACAAGACCAGTTCCTTACCGATTATACTCCACTGCCATCCTAGATCAGATGGTGACATAGCAAATCAACTTTATTGATTACAAAAGATGATAACCTAAGGAAAGAGTATATCAGCCCCTGACCACCATGTAAATCCTGCAATTCTGTCAGCAGTAGAAACATAAATTGGTTGTGCAGGGAGTGTAAATACTTAATGAAATTTTTGAAGTGCTGCATACAGAAGCAAATCTAAATGTATGACCTGATTTCGCAAACTTTCAGGTGCATTTTTTAGTGAATTTTTACCAGTAAAGTAGCTTTTCTCAGTTGTTTTAAAAAATGTATGCAATCTGAGCATTATTTGAATGTATTGTATGACTAAATAAATGGTCATGAGACGGTTTACTTAGCATGTTTGACGACAGCAATGATTAGGCTAATCTGGTGACAGTGTTTAATATATAGTATTTAAAACAATCTTTCCAAGAACACGTGGCTCTTGACATTTCTGCTGTTTATACGGACAAATAAGCAAAATAAACCTGCAACATACTGAACCCAAAATCCTCAGTTTAATCTCAGTACTGTTGTTATTATAAAGTGACAGTAACTTCACCTCATGCCTCAAGAAACACATTCAAAGAGTTAAAAGTTATTCATCTTTTGTCATCTTTGAACCATCATTTCAAAAAGCTTGTAATGGAGCAAACCCTCCATTCCTGATTTTTTTTGGCCGGATCACAACAGCGGGGCCAGCCCTACACACGCAAATGTCTGTGACTAACTGAGTGACTGAGTGATGAAGTTACACCATTGGTCGGCCGAGATATGAAGTTACGCCATTGGTCGGCCAGAGAGGTCCAGCCATATACTAGGTTTTGACCTGGTCTTGTTTTTACAACGGACGGGTTTTAGCTGTGTGTCTGCTCAGGGTAGCGGTTATTTGGCGCGAGTACACCGCTTTCGTAAATGTAGCGCGCACCATTTGTCGGTTTGTCAACATATTGCATCTGTTCACCACCATAATGTACGGCAAATAACTTTTTAAGTAACACAGACATATCATGTTTCAAAAATTAAACACATTTATTTCAGTATACCGTGCTCAACCAACGCAATGTTATGGGTTGCTACTAACCGCTGTTTGTTCCGTTTGATCCATGTTCAAACTGGAATGATGTAATCCGAATGTCACGATTCTGTGTGATTTTATTGGAAGCGCTGGACAAGCGCTGCACTGACGCAAGTGTAATTGATGTGCTGGTTTTTTTCTGTTGTATATGTATATAAATGGTTGCATAATAGTTGGGGGCACTTTTGTAAATAAAACACTCATTGGTCTGGTCAGTAGAGGAAGATCCCCTGGGCCTATTTCAGGTAAAGGACCCAGATGGACAGCCACTGAAGGAAGCTTACTGTCCCTGCAGGAGTGCTTGACAATAAATTCTGATTTATGGTCCCTTTGACTCTCACAGTCCTACATGCACATCGTACTGGAGATGATAACTCAGTGATTTATGATCAATGAGCCAAATGGCAGAGAGAGTTAACCAGCCAATACAGAAAGGTTGTCCTGCTATCTCATGAGCATAGGTTTATAGAATTCCCAGTCAAGGCTACGCCAAACTGTAAATAGATACACTGTAAACAAATTACATATTTAATCGAATTTAACTACAGCACTTTGTTCTTAAAGTCATACTATGCAGGATTTTTACCTGGAAAAGCAGGATTTTTACCTGGAAAATATTATAAAATAACCATTGAAAGACTTATTTATGATGCACCGGCAATCTCTGCCTTTACGCACTTTCACCAAATTCAATATTTGTTATTTGTTATGAGTAGGGGTGGTTGTGGCTACAGATCCTGTGATTCGGGATCAGATTTCTAGATAGCCACTGCAAATCAAAATGTTAACCTTGGAATTTATTTTCCTTTGTGGCGTCAGCTGAAGTTTCTGTTGGACCTGTAAGTAAGGTGACCTCTAGCTATCCAGTTAGAGTTGCCAGATGTCCAAGTTTTGGCAGAAATGTCAGGTTTTCTAATGATTTGTATGTGTCCGGTTTGTGGTACCAACCAAACAATGTCCAAGTAATTGATGGGAGAAATTCACCAGTAGTTTCAAATAAATTCATGTCTGTGACTTGGTCAGCAACTTGGGGGTGAGTGGGCGGGATTGAAGACAGAGGAGGAGACTTTTGATTGTAAAAAGAACAGCAAGGCTAAAAAAATCCTGCATTGTATGCGTTTTAGTGCAGCTATGCTGCACTTAAAAACGTAAATAGTGGACACTATGGGGCAGTACAATGTACACAATCTCAAACAAAAGAACTTATTTCAAAACATTCATAATGAATGTCTTTCTGATATATTCAAGAGACTTTGGCATGTGGCATGCCATTTCTGGTAAACCAATCTGAAATCATGCCAATCTCACTAACAAGTATGACCTTTGTAAATGTCCTCGGATTCCTACAAATGCAGCAACACCAACAAAATGTCATGAATGAAAGCTGTTTTCTGCAGGTGTTGGTACAAACAATGGCCACTGCTTGCACAAAATGAGATTAATTTACCATCTCAGTTCACAATGTTTGTTCTGGTAAAAACAACCAAAAACATTTTAAAACAACATTGTCCAGCTCTATCATTTTCAAATGTGCTTTTAATGTTCAGTATATTTTAACCTGTTCCACATAAAGAAAGCGTGGACATATATTAAGGTACTTTGCTCCATCACAATTTTATCCTGTTTTTTCACCCCTCCCAGAAGGGACATCAAAACTAATAAATAAGTGCTCACTGCCTTATCTCAAAGCAATAGCACAGCAAAGGACCATCCAATGATTTATTACACTCCACCAAAGCACCGTCTTAGTGCTTATACATGTTTATGAGGTAAACATAAGGCTATTTCAAAATGGTCTTCCTGACCTTCATGCCATAGCTAGGAAAACCCAAGAAGCCTTAAGGGTGTGTATATATTACCCATCATCATCCTCAAGGAAATACCACCTGCGACCGCTAAGCAATTTGACCTTTGATCCAAGTAACAGTTTCAATTAAGTTGCCACAAGCGTGAGGGGATATGGAAATTTGAAAGTTTCCCATCTTCGTGGATGACCTCTAACTGTGTCCCTCTCCTGTTTATTGAAACACCTCCTCGATTACATCACTTTGAACAGTTTAAAGATCCCAAACCTAATTCCTGGATTAACGTTTTGATGTTACGATGTGTGCCTCCAGGCCATCAAAAATGAATATCTTGTACAGCTGCTGTAAAGACGAGTTTCAGGGTATAGGGTTCTGTCAGGGTCCCAGATATAATTTGCATAACATTGCAAGTAGATGTGGATGTCTGTATCAAAAGGGAAACAATGTTTCCCTGTCTGTATCGGATTATGAATATTGATGTCCTTTCCTGGAAAACTAGATGATTTCCCAGCGCAAAATCCTTTTGCAATAAAAAGAAATGGAGTCATGGATAATATACAAAATAATGCCCCTCCCTGTCAAATGGCTGGTGCAAAAATGGTTTAGCAGATTATGGAACAATTGTAAATCAATCCCCCATAACCACTCCACCACTGTTCCCTTGGAGGCTAAATTATATTTCTGTAAGAATGCACAAATTAAAATGTTATGCCATGTCAGCTAAAACAAGGATGGAGGCAGAAAACAGGGTTTCATAACCTCAGGTGCAATTAAATGCATGAGCTGCGGTCTTTGCAGAAATTATGATGGAGAGGCAGTTTAGCCGCAATCATGAATGTAATTGCTCCGACATTGTATGTTACTAAATGCATTGCATCCTGTCAAAAATGGAATTCCTCACAACACCTTACTTTGAAGAGCTGATGCACAGTAGCACAGTACAATGCTTTGTTGCATATCTGAAATTCTTCTCCATTTTTACGGTTCAGTCTTCAAAGATTTATTTTTCATTTATTTAACCTTTGTTTACCCAGGGTAGGTTCGCTGAGCACGGATGCAATGCCCTGCTTAACACTCATACACATTCACACCTGGGAGCTGCCCAGTACAACCACAATCCTCTATTGTTGGCCACTGAGCAGCTCCACTTTTTTTAGCCAATTAAATCAGGGGATGATTAGGTGGCAAGTTTTTGCGAGAGCCAGATCTGGGATTTTAGCCAGGACACCGGGGAACCCCCTACTCTTTGCGATAAGTGTCATGGGATCTCAGGACCTCAGTTTAATGTCTCATCCGAAAGACAGCATCTCCTACAGCACAGGGTCCCCGTCACTGCACTGAGGCATTGGGGTTTATTTGACCAGAGGGAACACTTCCCCCTACTGGCCCACCAACACCACTTCCAGCAGCAACTCAGTATTCCCTGGTGGTCTCCCATTCAAGTACTAACCAAGCCCACACTTGCTTAGCTTCAGCCAGTCGGCAAGAGCAGAGTGCATGGTGGTATGGCTGTTGGCTAAAGACAGAATCCTATGGACACATCTGGGAGCTCATTTACAGTAGGCATGTCATTTCAAGCATGTTACCCTTTGTTTTTAGAGATTAAAGCTAATGATACTAGCCATGGTCATGAAGAGAACAAATATGAAATAAATTATTCTTTGGATATGTAGTAGACATGTCACATTGAATGGCAAAAAATAATATCAGCACACATTTTTGGGACATTATCACTTTAAATCACTCATGAATCTGTTGATCTTCTACTGTGCCGTTTATTGAGGATGTGACAGAAAATTTTGGTGCCGCTGACTATAATCAAATGTTTTTCACATTTACCGTTCGATTGAGCAAGTGCCATTCAAAGTACATTTTTATGGGTTAGTGCTGTCTGATTGTGCTAGCTAGCCTACTTTACATTAACCTTGTACGGCGATCAATAAAGCCTAACAGCACAGTACCACTTAATTATTGTCACTTCTATCACTACTGTAATGAACTAAAAAAAGGCGACAAACAACCTTTTCTGTGAGAAATGCATTGTCGAGCTCACGCGCATACACTGCTGGCGACATTCTAAAGCTCCATTTTACCCTCCCTAGTATCATGGCAAAAAAAAACACATTTCTGGATGGACCCTAACTTCATGCTATCGCAACTAAAGGAGTTAAATATCCTAAAATACATGGATGGAAGAAAAACGCGGAATGGCGAACTATTCAAAAAAGTTGCGACAAAATTGGAGGAAGCAGGATTTATAAGAAGCCTTTGCCAGACACACCTCGGTCAATAATTTGATTCTTTCAGAGTCACGTATATTGGGACAACGACAATAATCCAATTAAATCTCATCTTTGGCCAAATCGAGTTAATAATATAGATCGATTTCAACTGTGCATGTAAACGCACTGACTGGCATTGAATTATCAAAGCAAAGCAATGCACTCCACAAATAAAATACAGTCCCCCTCATACTAAGTCTCTATCAATACCAAGTATATGTAAACAAATTTGAGACAAAAGTCCACAGCAGGCTATTTGATTATCTGTCAATCAATACATAGGTGCTGATAGAGACGGCTCTCCAGGAATCAGCTGACAGGCCAGTGAGTGAGTGCAAAATGAAGGAAATAAATCTACTCCAGCCTAGAGCAGGTGTATTGTTCTCTTGAAATAAACTCCACGTGGGCGTATTCATGCATGTGTACAGGTGGGAGTTTTTTGTTCCTATAAGCTGGTGTGATGAACCTTTTCCTTTTGGCCTTGCACCGTGGGAGCTGAAATGTAGATATGTCCCTCACTCACTCTCACCTCCTGATAATTCCGCAAGTGCTAATGGATTTTATTTCATTGGTTTGTAAAAAAAAAAAAATATATATATATATATATATATATATATACAGACAAATTATAGCTGTCAGCACTATAGCCTATATATAAACACCAATTAACATGAAATGGGTTTAGTTTCATTTAGCACATCAACTGTGAACCTGCCTGATAGAATTAACACATTACTTACAGAATATGGCAATCGATATTTTATATGTGGATCAACATGAGTTGACATGTGGATCAACAATTCATAACCCTGTCACTGTAAGTATTTTCCCCACTGTTCATTGTATTATGCCATTGCTAATCAGTAGGACCCAGGGAAATAATAGGTTTCAGTCCTCCAACACCAAACAGTTGAGAGAGTCTCTATTTCAAGCTGGGGTCAAACAATCATTTAATTACTTGTGGCAACTGCCTCAGTTGATCATTACTTTGCCGCTTAATCAGGCAATAAGAAGAATGACGATTTAAAGGAAATCCTTTTTACAAGACATTGCCAGATCATATGTCCAGCTCTGTCAATGAACCTAAAATTACACTGTCGTGTATTAATCAATGTAATCAATGTAATGTGTTTGAAATATCAATAACTGAACATTCTAAATGTAGTGACAAGTGATACTCATGTTAAATGGCTTGTAACTATAAAGCTAGTCAACAAACACTGTATGTCTGTTGTATGTCTACACATACATTTGGAACAACAGTGAACATTATTCAACTGTGTGGTATCATAAAAGCACTGCTAACAATTTCTGTATTGCTTTCATTGTGCTGTTTTAAGAGACTGCCAAATAAACAGATATTCCAAGTGAATATTACACTAACCGAGGAGCTGCTCAAATAAAATCTTTAGATAAAATTTTATACTCTATATTCACAATCTTAATTTCACCAGAAAATCACTCTGGCAGAGGGAATTGAAATAAAATATGAGCCAGCATTTTCATTTAGCCTCAGTGATTTGTCCAGTTTAAATCAGTAATATGTCACACAGTTGTGCAGATCAATGCAAAGACACAATCATACACATGGTCCATACTCATTCATTAAAATTAATCTCTTGAGGATTACTGCTGAAATTCAGGTTCACAGCCCAGATGGTCACACGCTTAACTATTTTTCCAGGCCCTATTTATCAGTCATATGTAGATTCTGCGGTAATGTTGATAGCACCTTGAACTACTATTAGAAGACACAGGGCAAGCCAACTTGTAAGAGAAGCATTTTACAAGTGTATGAAGACAAAGTATATGTGATTTGTAGTTTCTTTACATTGACAATTAGACAAGTCTGTATGTATTTAATAATGTGAGTTCTCCTTTTCACCAATAAAAGTGTGAATAAAAATAAATATGGTATGAAAATACTGATACTAACACAAATAAGGCTCCCGAAATAACTTTTTTTTTTTCTTTGCCTGGTTTTGCACACTTCTAAATCTATGTATAAATGCCAGTAGGTTCCATTAGCCTCTAGTGATGCACAAGCTTGAGCTCAAGGCTTAGTAAGTCACAAAAAATGTAAATTCTGTGCTGAATACTTAGAAAAAAAAAATACAGTACAGGTGGCGTATATTTCGCTGTAAGCTCTGGGCTTAATGTGTTTACAGTATGCCAGGTTCCTGGATAACCTTATTCATTTTCCATGCGCTGTTTTTCTCAGTTGCAGCACAGCTCCTCATAATGGCCAGAGAGAATTGGCTATAACTATGTCTGCATTTCTCTTGTTAACATTTCCCCATGAGGAAGGCTACATTCCATATCCCATTGCTCTAAATGCCTTTGTGCATTGCTTAATGGCTTGCTTCAAACATATTAGACAAATGGGATAAAGACCTCAACCAAAAAATGGCCCCCAGTAAACTAAGCAATTGGCTAATTAAAAATTATAATTTTCATTTCACCCAGAAGACCAGTTATAGCCCAGTACGAAACAAATTTATAGAAGTTTATTTATTCAACCTTTATTTAACTAGACCGCCCATTGAGCTAAATAATCTCTTATGCCAGACTTGACCAGAAGGGCAGATCAATATACAAAGAACATACATTAAAAAAGTGAAAATATATATATATATATTTTAAATGAATACCCATTAAAAACAACTGCAAATGGAAGCTTGAAGTAAAAAAGGCAATTAGAGCACACTCCAAGACCACACCAATGCCAGTGTGGCACTTAAGCAAGGAGTTTAGTACATGGCACGTAGTACTTCGTACAGAGCTAAAGAGGAAATGAAGGTGGACTCCACACTGGCAATGTTTCTACACACCAGGCAAATAACAATATATTCTACTGATTCTGTAGCTAATAAGGTAGAGAACATTTTTAGCCTGTTTTCTAGTAAAAGTAACCATTCTATGTATTTTATGCCATTGTTAATAGGTAAGCTAGATATCCTGCACGCTAGGTAGCTATTAAGTTTATTTCACTACTATCCATTTTGCTACCCAGCTATCTAACACATCCTGGTTAACTACCTACCTAATTTTCCTACTTTTAGTTGTCAGCCCATCTCAAAAAGCTAACAATACAGTGTCATAAACCATTTTACATATATTTCTGTTTCAAATCTTTAGGCATATTACAGTAGATTGGTGACATCTGTTTAGGGAATGCTTAAAATTATAAACAGCAACTACTTGTTTGTGCCATTTACTGAGATCTGGATTTCAGAACAACACCTTGTTCTTCATACTGAATTGACCTGGCAGCATAGTTAATGGAATGTTTTTGGGGTGGAGGGTAAATATGTTTTTGGCTTGCTTATTAAATTGATGTATTTCAAGGAGACTTCTCTACTCTACCATGTGGTGCTAATAAATGTTAGTGCAGTAAAACTGGATACTTCTTTTTTGCTGAGTATGAAATGCTAAATCTGAGGAGAATTTTGATTTATTTTACTGGATTTATATTTATAGGTATGCCATTCTGTATAACAAGTTTTTAATTGTAACACTATTTTTAGAACTGTACTCAGCTTATTTTTGCAAAATTATATTTTTACCATGAGACAAAAGGACCACACAGCTGATCATGATAATACAATACATTTCTGATAAGTATGTGGACACCCCGTCTAATTAGTGGTTTCAGCTATTGCAGCCACACCCATTGCTAACAGGTGCATAAAATCAAGCATACAGCCACGCAGTCTTCATTGACAGACAGAATGGGTCGTATTCAAGAGGTCAGTGACTTTCAACATGGCACTGCCATAGGATGCCACCTTTCCAACAAGTTAGTTGGTCAAATTTATGCCATGCTAGAGCTGCTCCAGTTAACTAAGTGCTGTTATTGTGAAATGGGAATGTATAGGAGTGACAACAGCTGAGCTCACACAAGCTCACAGAACGGGACCGCCAAGTGCAGAAGCGTGTAGTGAGTAAAAATTATCTGTCCTCACTCAGTTGCAACACTCACTACAGAGTTCCAAACTACCTCTGGAAAAAATGTCACCACAAGAACTATTTGTCAAGAGCTTTATGAAATGGGTTTCCATGACCAAGCAGCCGTACACAACCCTAAGATCACCATGCACAATGCCAAGCATTGGCTGGAGTGGTGTAAAGCACACCACCATTAGACTCTGGAGCAGTGTAAATGCTTTCTCTGGAGTGATGAATCCCACTTCACTGTCTGGCAGTCTGACGGACGAATCTGGGTTAGGCGGAATGCATAGTGCCAACTCTACTGGCTCAAATAGTGGCAAGTGTAAGGTTTGGTGGAGGAATAATTGTCTGGGGCTGTTTTACATGGTTTGGGCTAGGCCCCTTAGTTCCAGTGAAGGGAAAATCTTAATGCTACAGCATACAATGACATTCTAGAGAATTGTGCACTTTCAACTTTGAGGCAACAGTTTGGGGAAGGTCCTTTCTTGTTTCAGCATGAAAATGCCCCCTTACACAAAGCAGAGTCCATAAAGAAATGAGTTTGGCAGGGAAGAGCTTTACTGGCATGCACAGAGCCCGACCTCTACCCCAACAAACACCTTTGGGATGAATTGGAATGCCGACTGAAAGCCAGGCCCTACACCCAACATCAGTGCCCAACCTCATTAATGCTCTTGTGGCTGAATGGAAACGAAGCCCCGCAGCCATGTTCCAAAATCCACTGGAAAGCCTTCCCAGAAGAGTGCAGGCTGTTATAGCAGCAAAGAGGGGTCCACCACCATATTAATGCCCATGGTTTTGGAATGAGATGTTCAACAAGCTCATATGGGCGTGATGTTCAGGTGTCCACATACTTTCGGGAGTGTAGTGTATGAGCAATGCAGAAAACATTCATAGCATTAACTTTTTCTTTGATACTTACTATGGCAGGAACCATTTTATCAAGCAAGCAAGCAGATAAATAGGATTAACCATTAAGTGCCACTCTACAACAAAAATGGGTAAAGGCGGATTTTTTTTTCTATGAATCCTCCTGGCTAGAGACTGTACTTGCCAATAAGTTCAATGCATTACATTACTATCACTTAGCATACATTCATATCCTTAGCAAAAAGTACAGAATTTTTCAATAAATGAATAATAATAAATTAATAATTTACCACTACATTATACAGCATTGTCTGTAGGAAACTGCAGACTTACCTAATAGATCAGAGTAGCGTCTTCATCACCAGGGCGCATTCGATCCGACTTCACTTAGGCCTCTATTCTTCTATTTTAAAAGGCTTTCTTGGCTGCTGGCAGAGAAAGTCACATTCAGGTTAAAGGGAAAGCATTAATGGATTAGTTTTGTTCTCTAGAAATTGAGGCGGATGAGTAAATTACAGAGGGCAACTCATTGTCTCTGGGAATTCTTCAGCTGCCATTATAATGTCACATTTATTTAATTCTGACCTGGTGTACCTCTTCCATAAGTTCCTGTGCAATCCTGATCAAAGTCTAAATGTTTGGCCCAATTGTTCATTTCAATTTTCAGTATACAGACAGCATATATTACATTATGTTTCCGAAATATAATTCAGTGGATTATCAGGGTGCAATCAGTGCAATGAGAAATGCAATACAGAAGCTGACATATTCATCTGGACACATACTGTATAGTATTAGATAAGTATATTTATATATTTCACCAGGAAAGTCCGACTGAGGTAAATAATCTTTTACATTGGAAACCCCCACACAATAAAAACATCTCTCAAAGATGAGCACACATTACAACTAATGTGTGTTAATACATTAGAACACATTGCCGTACATACAAGTGTCCAGCATTAAAGCTCTTGTAACCAGATTTAGGACAGTTCTCTTCAGAAACGAGTGCTGTTAACAGAAAAAAGGCACTATCATCTGTTTAAAATCTGGTAATTAGATGAAGGATTCAAGTTTGAGTTTAGGCTGACTATGGACCATAATACAACTCTTTTTTCATGCATGCTTTGCAAAGATTAAAAAAAAACTTTGACCTAATACACATTAGTAGTTCCCTAAGATAGCATTGTAGATCAAAACAAGGTTGCATCCTCTGTGTAGCAAGGGATGTCCAGCTAACCTGACTACATAAGATAAAATGATGAGTCCTAATGAGAACTCAGTGATGTTAAAGATGGACTGGAATGGAGGAGGAGAATTTTAACCAGTACAAAAAAACCCAGAATTTCAATTATTGAACCAACCACTAGGTGAAGTATATTGTGGCCATGGATTATAAATCACAGATAAATATGAAACATCCTCTTACTGACGCTGCATGTTGTTGTCGTTGTTGTTCTTTTTTTTTTACCCTCACCACCCAAATTCCTCTGATTGCTCAATGTGGGATGTCGCATACACACATTTCTCATTCTGGATACTATAGGCTAACAATGCATGGAGGGATAAACAATTAATTACTAATATGTTTTGTATGTAGGCTACCATCTATTAGCGACTTGGGTGATAAGTCTTAATGATCACTCTTTACTTTTCAAATAGCAAAATAGTTTTAATCTACTTAAAAGATGGCTTAGGATCATTAATTACCTCCATTTCAATGCATATTGTAAATGAGACTATTAAGATCACCCTTTGGTGTCCTTGAAAATAAATGATACCATGACGTTTTCTTGAACAATGGCCATATTTCCACTTATGAGCACGGGCTCACAATATTTTTTGGATAAATCTTTTGAAAAGGACAGTAACCAACAATTTAATTAATTATCTCAGGGCACCGGACTCCAGATCCTAAGCATCAGATACAATGAAATTGGATCGGTTTGAACAAATCAATGGCTGCAAAACATATTGACAGCCTAGCTTTGTACCAGTGAAAAACATTTGCCCATGAACATATCCACTGTCGCAGGTCTGTTTCTCCTTCTTTGAGCACTCTCTCATCAGTCTGCTAGACGTCTTTCTCAACAGACATCTCCAAACCAAAGAATATCAGTAGTTTTTTAAATCACCTCTTCTAACCATTCACATGTAAAGTCTCGTACCAACAAGTTACCTTTGGGCATCATCACACGCTTAGTGCTTCAGAGATACAAAATGATCCTGTTATACTATAAATGGTTTTCTCTCTGATGCTGCAAAGGCAGTGTCACTTACTGTAAAAATTAAGGGACACTTAGATTCAGCCCTAAGTGGTTTATTGTCGGAGGAAACTATATATTGATGAAATATCATATTTACACCACATCTGACAGTTTGATGGACATAAAAGCACTTACAAAATGCTTTAATGAGGACACTGAATGCTACATGCGATTGCATTTGCAAATTGTTTTCAAATAATAGGCCAGAGGAAGGCATTTTGAAAAGATAATGGTGCTTAATTGTGTTTGAATCCATTCAATGGGCTAGATGTAGCAGAAGACAAGCCAGGCTAAGTGCTTAAAACATATGACCAGCTACTACAAGAGGTTCATTTTATAGACATCAGACTGAATATTGCTTTTACGTCATGTATTCAAATAAAAAAGGAAGTCAGCATAAGGCAGAGAGATGGCTAACAGTGCAATATTCCTTAATTGAGTTATATTTAATTTAGGGAAAAGGGAAAACACAAACATCTTCTGCATGTGAGGAAAACTAAAAATATCTATGGACAATATGTTGTTTCATGTTCCCACAAAATAAACAAAAAAATAAGCCATATTTTGAGCACAAATGGACAGTGCAATGTGCAAATGAGGATGTTGTTTTCCTTCTGTCTGTGTCCATGTAATGGGGGCTGGGGCTTTCATTTGGGAGTGTGGGTTATGTAAACATACTGGTAATACCAGAACACTATCAATGACAAAATTGAATGAATATTGCATACCTCTAAAATAAAACACTTTCGCAAAACCATAACTTGATCCCTTTTGACCAGGAGAGTCCAATCTAATCAGAAAAGGGCTGATGAGTGTCTAGGTTTTTGTTTTAGCCCAGCAGTAGGACACCTGATTCAACTAATTAACTAATCATGGTCTTCAATCACAGAATCACAATCTTCAGAATCAGACGCCTTAGTGGTGGGCCACAACAGAAACCTGCACCCACACCGGCCCATTTTCTGATGAGATTGGACACCCCTGGCTCTTCAAAAAGCTATGATATCGTTGTGCCCAGTCAGCTAGCAAGATAGCCGACAAACTAGACAGCATGGCCAGCCCACTAGCCTGGTCCAGCCAGTCAATAAATAAAAAAACCTGAACATAAGCTTCGCCTTTAAACCTTGCAGACTGTGAGAAGATTTTGTTGTTGCGATGTACATTATCTGAACATGCATTTGCCTGAATTGGGCACATCCGATCAGATCATAAGTGTATCAAGCCAAGAAAAGATATATCGGTACGTCCGATATTTGCAATCGAGTGGAAACCCTGGCCAGCATCACCACAAGGTGACGCCCACTTGGCTCTAGCAGTGGCCAGGGAATGTGAGGGCTTCAGTAATCGAGGATGACAGCACCTCTTTACCAACCACAGACCCCCAATAGTTGATTGAGTGTTCACAAGTTGCCTGTTACGTTACACACGCAGTGTCTTTCTCCGACAGTCTGTGCAAGCCCAGGTTGCACATCACATGCTTTTGAGAAGAACACAAAAAGCTTGTCTGAGCTTTCAAAAATTGATAGCAAAGATGGGCGCCAATAAATTGAGATTGCGCATTCCAAACTGGGGATAAAAAGAGGATAGAAATCATAAACAAATATTATAAAATAGTGTGCTTCAAAATAATTTATTTATTTTAAGAATAATTTATTTTGTCGACTGAAATTTTTTTAATAAACAAACCGTTTAAAGGTCAATGAAACAGCTTATATCTGTGTGTCTATGAAGGCACTACTATGCAGCACCTCTTAGCACATAAATAAAAGATAAATATGTTTGAACTGCAAAATAATGTTCTAAGCCTCAGAAAATGTACTTCATGCAACCTATAGAAAAGAAAAAGTAAAAAGAGTTCAAAGATTGGAGGTCAAGATGACATGAAAGAAGCACTTTCAAAAAATCAATTTTCATTATTTGACATCTACTTTATATAAAATGCTGAAAGGCCTATTTCCTTGTGCCTAATAATAGAGAATTAGTTTTGAATGGAGGCCATTTGAAGTGCACCATTAATCTCTTCTTTCTAGACCATTAGTATCAAAGTTTCATTAATATAAAAAGCCCAGAATTATATTCTTGTTTACTAGATCAACCAATGGACACACACTGGGTGATATGGTGTTCTGCTACATGAGAGAGAAATGGTTCTTTAAAGCTCAGTTAATTGGGTGCACCTCTGCTTCCAAAGTAGATGAGAGTCGGGGACAAAGGTCACACACTTCAAAAGCAAATAAACTAATAAATATATAAATAAATACGAAGCAGGGGAGGAGATGGAGAGAATTGTCTATGTGACTGTTCTAAGCCAATTACTGCAAACCACTGAATGTATAGCAAGGACAGATCCACCTTTATTAACATTTCCCTTTATTATCATCATTTCACACTGTATTCATTTAGCAGACATGTTTCTTATGTGAAAGAAGTTGTTGACACAGTCAAGTTTTGGTGTCAGTGAGTCATATTTTGCAATCTTTTCTCAGAGAGTTGAAAGGTTTCTGGTATTCACTCATAAGGAGCCCCCAAAATGAATTAATCATTTGCTCAATTGCTGGGACAGGCCTCTCCAATGTTGAAAGCTTCGAGATATGAATAAATCATCCAGTAAAACTGGCTGGATTGAAATTATTTGAAATTATTAGTATTTTGGATAAAGCTCTATTATATGTAATTATAGATTTGTGCCCCACCTCTCTGGCTTAACTGAAGTTGTTAACTGCTCTATGCTGCCTCAGATAAATCAGACATTTAATTTTTACTTACAATTTGAGATGGATACACAAGTGAAAGATTTCAACAAAGTGATAGCTCTTGGCATAATACTCAAAATATTATGATACATTAAGGGTACCACTGCATCTGACGTATACAGTATACTTACATCATTGATCATGACGAGAAGTAAGTGGATGGTGTCGTGCAGAGGGAAAATGAGTCTAGCAAAAGCCAAATAACTCCATCAAATGATCAATGTCACAGCCAATTGGTAGGAAATGGGTGTCCAGGCAGAAACACAAAAAGGTTGGCATATTTTCATTTGTAATATTTTCATATTTTATTTTCTTTAGTCTGTTGTACAAGTTTTAAAAATGTAAAAGGATGTAATAAACCATTTCAGGGGAGGAGGTGTAGTGTTTTAGGGTTCAAGTGAAGCATGTGGACATAAGGGAGAGAGAAAGAGTAAGTAATGTGTCTATTTTGATTTTGCCTACCGAGGCAGCATACGTTTTGAGGAATAAACCTGAATGCCCAGTTTATGCCCAGTATTTGTGTTGTACTGTTATAAAATAAAATAAAAACCTAATTTATGATGTTGGGACACAGCAGCATTCATGACTGACTCAGCCATTTCCAGAGTCAAACCCAAGTTAGACCTCTGGGGCCCCATATTTCATGCACAGCACAGGCAATGGATGTGCACCTGCTTCTTTCTTTAAAGACCAGTGACCGAGAGAAGACCTGAGCTGGCTATTTAGCAAGGGGAACGTGTCCTCTCACACAAAGACTCACCTTCTCCTGACTCTGACAACCAAGGCCCTACACCCCCAGTCAGGGACACATAGTAAGGGCAGGTGCTGTCTTAACTTGTGAATATCCAGCAAAAATACAATTAGGAAATTGTGTATATTGAGTGTTCATTAACCATTGTTGTCACAACAGATTTTCTGCATGAACACGTTAACACTTTTGGCAAGATAAATACCAAACTTGCAGTCAATCAGTCCTGAGTGGAATGTGTGTGTTCCCATTTCGACACCCTTAGTAAAGGAAGAGGAAAAAACGCAGGGTGTTACCCCCTTCAGCATGTCACCTGATATCACTCATTCATTATAGATTATATTTACACTTACACCAGCAGAAGGAAATAGCACTGATGGAAAGTTTATGGAAAGGCACTGACCTCCTCTGCCTTAAGAGAGCATGTTCTACATAGTGCCTACCCAACCACATACTTTACTGCATATAATTGTCCCCATTAGTTGAGTTCAGAAGCGAGCATGAGAACATCCACTAGTGTCATAACACCATGATTGTATCCTTATTTCAATACCTAGTTCTGAACTTCAGTCGACTAATTGGTTCCATTGTATTGCCACAAATGTAACAAGGGCTGCAGATAAGAACAGATATTCAACCATGCAGAATATCTACCCCTTTTATCCTTTTTGTTCTCCCAGAATGACAAAGGTCATAAGGCCTTTGTGGTCTGCACTAGGGAGTCTGGTGTTTTTTTTTATTGTTTTTTTTTTAGATATTGAGTGGGCCTATCTGGAGTTATAAGGAAATAGTGCACCTCTATCATATTCCCTGATGTCAACGGGCACAAATCAGTATCAAGGATCACCAAAAGTGGATTGAATGACCCCTTGCAATTAAATACCTGTGATGGAGAGTCGGTAGCTCCATGGATCGCCACGTATCTCCCATCGATTGCCACAATTCAATCCATACTGTTCTCCAATGGCTTCTGAAATTGACTTACAGTCCTCTCTCTGAGGTAGTGGTACGTTCTTGGACAAGGCATTGACAAATTGCCCTTGTCATGTCCCACACTATGCAGCTGAGGTTCTTTCATTGCTCCTCTGTCAGCACTGTTCCCAGAAGTACACCTGTAAATATATTTCCTATAGCACTTAAAATAATGGCTGACTGTTAAAAAACTGACAAGACTGAGGTTTTTTATTCAGAATGTTCCAGAATAGCTACAATTTATTCTAAATGCCAGTCAGATTTAATGAAAATCCCAATCCTTATCTCATTCAGATTGGATAATTTATGTTCACATACATTTCGTGAAAAAAAGAAATTGCATACGAAACTATGAAATATTTTTTCAAGTAACTGCTAGCAAATGTGACAGGTTAAAATGAATAAAATGAATCTTCAAGGGCGGATTATCTTCTATACACAATTCTATACACAATCTCAGGTATGACTGTACGGGAGAGAAACAAGGCTCATAATTCACATTCAGATCTTAGCAAATGTCTGATTGTTAAATAAACAATTGATACACTAAACTACCGTCACTCTCTCTGTTCATACTGTTTTCTCTCCAGCGCAGTTGGACTGCACATGTTTACTGTACATAATGCGTTTGTCTAAAAATCAATCTGTTGATGAATTATTTATGGTTGTTTTTTTAAGGGTAAATATGAAAACAGTATGTGTTCTTATTTTGAATTTCAGTCCTGAGAACACTCAGTGATAATGTGAACTGTAAGGCAGTCATTCCATTTCTTGGAGTGAAAGCAGTTTGTCTTAAAATGTGTTAGTCACCAAGTGAGCTAGCCATAGTTCACTAACATCAACTGTTAGCTACTTAGCTACATGGGTTTGGTTAAGCTGAGACTGAAGGGAGGCTTTTGCATGAAACTAAGCACTTATTTGTTCTTAATTTACAGTATATGCCCTTAAACAACAATGCAGATAAATTAGGAACAAATAAGCACTTAGTTTCGTGCTGAAGCCCCCTTTCAGTCTCTACAGGACTAAAAGACTTTTACATAGCAACATTATCTTCAATAGAGTGGGGGATGGTTGAATTGGCTTTTTAGGATCATTTAACTATATACTTCATATTGAAATTAAGCTATTTGCTGTGACATGCATTGTGTGCATGACTGATTTTGTATGGACTGCGAACTTGTGTCATTCACAAGGTATGAAAAATTATGTTTATTAATTAAATGATAAGAGAGTTTATTAATAAAATGTGTGCATGTGTACTGATGCACATTTGTATAACTGGGTCTACATACATATTATAAAATAATGTTGAACCGTGAACAGGACTGTTGTCAGAACTACCACAATGCTGTTCACCTTTCTGATTCAACTAAGACCTTGAGAAAAGTCACACCGCACTTGAAAAGTAAAAACTGAGCATAATTCATTAACCTTACATTATTAAGTTCATCAGATTTTCTTGAGAAGACAGACCCAGATATAACTTTGAACAAGGAAGGGAAAAAATAAAAAAATCCAGTAACCTTGACACTGCATTGAGACTGTACAGCAAGGGTACTTTTACATACAGACCATTCAATGACTTAGGGTCTCCACATCCCACAACCACTAAAACCGCACTCTTGAGTGGATGTTGCAACAGGGACGCACATTATTATAGAAACTACTGGTGTCAACCTTGCAGTTCTCCAGTGGTAAATCATTCCGACAACTGGTTACAATCTGAGCATATGGGAGTTCTGCTGTAATGGTTTTCATCAAATATCCAATATCAGCTAATGCATAACGATCATTTCCTCCACTTCATTACACATGCCATTTCCCCATCGCTGCAGCTCTCTTTCCAAAGCCATAAATATATACATAGGAAAATTTTGGAGTCATTATTACTACACTCTGAAAGTATAGAAGGCTAACAGGGGTACCAGGCTCATTTTGGAATTTATAGTTGGACTGTTAGCGACCTCAATCTCAAGGGGTTACAGCTCTGACCAATCGGATATTAGTTATTATTCCAGATGCGTTTCGAGGAAGAAAATTCCTACATTAAGCCATAATCGCGAGATGTTTTTTCGGATAGCATGCAAATGACAGAGTACAGAGAGCAGAGTCCAGAGTCAGCAATCTGGTGTCAGTTTGTCAGGCTGGGAAATGAGCTCCAAGGGAAGACAGTGTGGGCTCGTCAGTTTGGCTTTCCAGGTGGGTAAGCAGTTCCTTGCCCCCTGGGTCACACCTAATTGCCCACATTAGTCCAGGCACTGAGTGCTGAGCTGGGCTTGGGTGTGTAAATCCTGCTATGTGCAATAAAGCAGAGTTTATGTAAACTCACGCAGGGAATGCAGGCCAGGAAACGGTGTGGCAGAGTAGATAAATGACACGGTCAGAGCCGTGTCATGGGAAATCGAATGTGGATTATGATGCCAATACTAAAGGTCTCTCTATCTCAGAACAAGCAGAATATCCTTTTGGGCGACCCGAGATCAGTCGCAATAAAAGGCTAAATCCTACCATTACCACCCCTTTCTTTCACACAGACAGTGGGCCATGAGATTTTCCTGCAGATCCGGAGTGCAGATCAGGAGAGTCACTGATTACTGACAGGCAACAGTAACATGAGATTCCATTAAGACAAGAGCGTGGAACGCAGAATTAATCTATGCACAAGGCATTCAGTGTGAATTAACAGTGTGTGTGTGCGCGTGTGTGTATATACCGCTCTGAGAATATTAATGAACTGTAATATAGCATCAGACGGTGTTACTTATGGCAACCTCTCTGTAAGGCCTATCCTGATGGGATTAGTTTTATCCAAGGATGTCCTGTAGTTGGAATTATTACCCATTACTCCTGTGCTTTTATTCCCGTTAGAATCTGCTGGGATTAAAAGGTCAATAATTTTTACATGGCTGCAAATAAATTTCCCAAACTGAATTACAGTACGTACTGTTTTTTCTTTTTTTTTGAGGGGGTAAATTAGGAAACAGATCCTTTTTAGCTAACGGAAGTTTCGATATTTAACACGGTCAGTAATTGGGGTGGGGTTATTTTGGATAATTATTATCCCGTGAGAATGCCCCGAATATCGGTCCATCAGAATAGGGCTTTAGTTTCAAAATTGGGAAGAGATGCAGAAGCTGGCCCTCTGGTTGGTCTAAAGAATCTTTGGTTACATTCAGTAATAGCAGTGTCTCATTCATCTTGGTTGTTACAGACGCTTCACTACTTTCAATGACACACCAAAGAAATCGCAATTCTGATATGAATAATAAATCACACACACTCACACATATGCGTAGGTTTTTCATGGAAATAATTAATTGTGGTAACACACATACAGGCCAGTTGCACTGACTGTCACGACAAAGGCACCATTTTATGCAGTGCCTACACCGCAACCATCAAGGAAGAAACATTGTTAGCATAAATCACTATGGAAAAGATGATGCATAGCATCTCTGATTCCTCCTGTCTGTGACTGTTATTTCAAACAGCTTTTGTGGGAAATCCCCAAAGCTGTAGCTCTTAAACAATAAGATGCACAAGACAACTTGACAGTTTATCATTGCTTCCTTGTGTAAATATACAAATGGCAAAGCACACTCAGTTAAAAAAAAACATTTCTGCTGCAAAATAATAAACAAACAATGCTGTTGAACTGAGAGAATGCAAATCAGGTTGATGAATCTTGAATCTTGAACATTTCTTTTTTTAATCCTTTGGACATGACTACAGGGGGGCATGTTTGTAAAGAGCATGCTTGGCTTTACAAAGTGTTGTTGTTCTTGCTATTTTTCTTTTATTGTTCTTGTTGTTTTTTTTTTCTTATACACTTCTACCCTACATCTCACAAGTTTTCAGAAACAAGCTTTATGCCTGGCAGGTAGATTTCAGGAGCGCATATTTTCCAGAGATTACACAGAAAGAAGAACAAAAGATCCCCCATGAATAAACTCCAAATAAACGTATTCACAAAACAATGTTTTCCTGAAGCGTCCAGTCTCCCATGCCCCTAAAAACCATGTACCCAAAGTGCTGAAGAGTCCCTTGCCAACTGCTTGTCTGCTAACAGTATGGGCTATATCTGCACCCTGGCTCCTCCGTGGCACTGGGGGGGACACTCAGTCCCTGAACAACTGCTACCATTTCAGTCCAAAAGTTCTCCCCTCTAGTTCATTCTGCCTTTTTCCATCCACAATTAGCGGGTGACCGCAGGGGCTTCGTCCAGTGATCCGCAGCTCCAGGAACGGTCAGCCTAGCGGCTGAATTGATCCCGCTCATCGGATCAGTTCTCCCTAGAAGGAGCCAGCAGCTTTCTGAGCTAAGACAGCAAACAGAAGTCTTTAGGAGACACCGATTAACATGATTCCGCCGCTAAATTAATGAGGTAGCCTGGGAAATACAAAAATGTAGTTCCAGGGCAGATTTCACAGCCACTGCGAGCTTGTTCTGTTCTGTGCAGGCACCACCGCAGTGTGACAGTGTCATCTTTTAATGTGCCATCATGGCGCAGTCACTGTTTGAATCTGTTTCTCCTCATTTTCTTCTGCGCCAGCTTATATGAGCTCACAGGGTGCTTTGATTTAAAATATTCATATTTTGCTTTAAAGTCTGTTTAAAAGACAGCAAAGTCAATTAAGTTACATGAAAACATCCACAATTAGGTTACAGGTAACATCACTTCACTCTTCAGTATTATTTGTAATTATGATGACAGCCATCAAAGCATATGTTGTTGATGGCAAGATGAAGACCCAGATCAGTTTTCACTTTTCAGTTCAGTCTTGAAACATATTTTAATTTACGTATGATAATGTTTTTCAGTCACAAATCAGGCCAAGGGTAGAAAAGCAGCAGCAACAGAAGAATCATTTTCAGGGTCAGCATCACATGACTTCATCCCCCAAAGATATTTAGACCAATTCTTTTCATTCTAGAGGTTTTTCGTTAAATTAAGCTGAAATCGTTGTTAGTATGGCTTCAAATTTTACAAATTGATCACTGCTGATGGGAACGCTAGAAAATGACTTCTGTGATGTGTGATGCCACAGGTGGAACGCAAACAGTTCTGCTATTACTGTGTTCCTTTAGGTTGAAAAGATGACAGAAATGCATTGAAATATCTGATTCTGAATCAAAGGAAATTATCAATGATTCAGATTGACTCTGACTCTGATGAGTCTGTAGAAAACATGATCATTGATTCCGCAGTATAGCTGTTCGGGTTTGAGTCAAAGGTGCCGAGATCAGAGCCATAGGATTCTTCCCAAAGTCAATAATAAGAGTCTGATATAAAGGAATACACAGATTTTTTGTGAAATTTGCTTTGTAGCTATCTTACCCAGAATCATATGAGAAGATTGATACGAATTCCATCCCTGTGTGTCCAATATATATAAATACCCCCTGTCCCTTTAACAGGCCAATGAGTGGAGCTTTGTATAAGCTTTGTACTTACAACCATGTCATGTTCTATATTGAGTGTGGTACATTGCTGGATACTGTTGTGCATTGGTGTGCACTGTATTATTTGCTATTCCTGTGTGATGAGGTAATGTTTTTATATTTTAATGGATTCTTTTTAGCCCGCCAGGGGAATGAATTTGTACACAGTCAATAAATAAATGCATTAAAATACTGGAAATATTAAGATACATAGGTACAAATCCTGTCATGGCAATTAACATACACAGATAGAAATCCAGAAATCCAGAAAAAAAACCTTGCATTTAAATCAGAGGAGTTTCTGTATTGTGATTGTAGTGGATAGATTAAAAAAAATGTCATGAAGCTTCATAGAAAGTTCCAAGGTCACTCAAAGTATTCTTACACCAATTAATATGTTGTTTGCCAACCACACATCTCACTCTTAGCCCACCATGTGAAGCAAAACATATGCCTGTTGTCTATAAGGATAAAAAAAGCAGTTCATATTTGGCAGCGGAAAAAACATTTGAATTAAACATGAATAAGCTGGATCAGACAGAGGTCACTGTGAAAATAATAAATGAAATCAGTAACAAGCTCCATGATCCACGCACAAAAGTAGGATGAATCCAGAATCACTCCTCCAACAAAGCACTTAAAATAGAAAGCCTCGCAACCTGGCTAAACAGCTCAGAAGATCTGAGCCTTACATGCCACAGTTAATGGAGGCTGCTACAATAACTGTAAAGGGAGGGATGAGAACAGTCCACAATGTTTGTACAAGATATTCTTGTATTAAATGTTAAACGAAGAAAGCATACAATGCCAATGCCCAGCTAAGACACTAATTCAGACACTAAAAAGCGGTCCAATATCAAAGAGGCTGTTTAAGCTACGGATAAAAAGGCAGCACTATCAGCAGTATCAGGTGGTGCATCCACCTAAAACATCCCACAGCCTGGTATTAAATCACTACCATGTCAGTGCCGATTTCGGTTCACCGCCCCCTCAGGGAAGGACATCGCTTGGGTGGGAAAATTTCTGTCAGCAGGATACTCCCAGTCTCACCAAATAAGAGAAACTCATCTGCTTAATCTGGAAGGTGCTGTCTGACTGCCATAGCTGCATATGTAGTGCAATCCCACCCACAGCATACTGATGGCACAAGTCAGAATTACAGAGCAACAGGAGATAGCATACGGCTGCTTGTGACAAGGCCTACAAAAGAAAGATTCAAAATTTTTGGATCAAATAAATAATATGACTGAACAGAAAACTTGCACTCCAGAACCTTTTCTAAGCAATATGATCTTGGATCAGCTAATTGCTTCTTCAGACTATACAGGCAGTGCCATTGTGCAGATGATATCAAGTCCCAAGGCATCAAAATCAGGCTGCTGCAGAATTTTATCAGACTTTACATGTAGATTATTGTGCCATGACTGTTATAGCTACCTGCACTCACTAAGTAAAATAAAAATAATCAGGGACATAAAGTACTCTGAAAGCAGGAGCTTCCCCATAGGTTAGGTTTCTGAGATATTTCAGCAGATAACACCCATGCTCAGGCTCCGGTATGAAAATGATGTGCAGGTACAGATACCTAAAATTGTGGCTAACAGAAGATGTGTCCTCCGTGATTTTGAAAGAGATTATTGTTTGGGCACATTTGGCAGGAACTTCAGTGATGAAGATGGCTCAACTTGTTGACGTTTCACAAAGAAAAGTGCCTCAGGTGATGTCAGCATGGAACTCTGAGAGAAAGAAATCATCTACAAGAGCAAGGCTAAACAGACAAAGAACTAAATAACTCTATATTCGCTGCAAATGTAAAACTTTGGCTTGAGAAGGCATTTTAGCATGAACAATCCATTGGGAAGTTTACAGAGAAGGACACCATAGTCAGGTTACAATGCACAACCCACTCCTTGCATGTAGCAATGCGTGTTTGCGATTAAAATGGTACAAGGATCACAGGCTATCGACTACTGAGCTGTGGAGAAATATGATATGGTCAGATAAATTGACCTTCACCCTGTTCTCGGCAAACAGACAAGACATTTAGCATACACCTAAAGAAGCCTACAGGGCTGAGTGCTTGGTTGTAGCAGTGAGAGGATCTGTAGGCTCTGTAATGGTGAGGGGTTCATTTTCCTGGCATAGTCTAGGTGCACTCATCCCCTAAGAAGGCAAGGTCAATGTAAATCACTACTTAATGGTTCTGAGTAATCACCTCCATCCCATATTGCAGCATTTCTTTCCTGCTGGGAGGGGTGTCCTCCAGGATGACAATGCCCCTATCCACTGAGCACATACATTGACTCAAGGGTGAGCATGACAACAGTGTCACTATACATACATATATATATATATATATATATATATATATATATATATGCATTGCTCTTGTCAATCAACAGAATCTGAATCCAACTGACCATTTATGGGACTGTCTGGAATGATGTCTGGGACAGGATTTTCTACTTCTGTCAACAAGGCATGAGTTCAATGACGTGTAATTCCTGCACAATTCCATACAATAGAATTCTATGCCAGGGTGATTACAAGCTGCATGTGAGACTCAAGGCCTTATTACATAACTTTATATTGGTGTTTCCAAGTTTTATAGGGTTTGCCATTTCACAGATGTACATTATAAGGATCATTTCAGATAGAAGACAGAACTCAATTGAATGGCTATTCTGCAGGGTACGGCAGCTGTTGGTATACAGTTTGGCACGCCCTCCCACACACACACACACATACACACACACACAATATCCACTGCAGCACATTATGCTGCTCCAAACTTACTTTCATTGCCTTAATCCACCAGTTGCTTCTGCCACATTTGAATAGCCATTGTTGGAAAAGTCACAAGGGAGACTTCACAATGGCCATCCGACTGGCAGGCACTTTATGAAACCTCCCCCATTTTATTAGCGACTTAACCTTTACTTTCTCAAAAGCCTCAGCATAAACCATGGCAGGCTGCTTTTACAAGAAATATTACCCCCCCACCCAGGTTCCAAATGTGCACATGCTCACAATGCAAATTAGAATTCTGCCAATATACAGGCATGTGCCAGAATGCAGAAAATGCTAAATATTAGCAATCATTCAGGGCCTAGTCCCCTTAACTCACCGAAGAAAGCAGTCTCCTGTCAGTTTTGTTTACCTGGCACAGTTAGATAGTGCTGCCATGCAGCCTGAATACTGTGGATGGACACCTATGTTACACAACAACTGTTAAATTTAAACTCACAGTTCAGCTCTCTGTCTCTCACTTCAACACTGAGAAAGAATAGGGGCCAATATTCCACAGCCAAAAGCTTGAGTAAAATGTGTTATGCTCCAAAAAAATGGTCTTCGAGCTCCATGACTAATTTTAAAGAAGTATAACCTCCTGAGACCTGGCAGAAAAAAAGGTAAACTATTTTAACATTTTTGACATAACACACGTGTCTTGGGTGGCATGTTCCAGTGAAACAACTTTTAAAAATGTTATTTATTTTATTTTTAATGCATATCTCTAATATAGTTTTCAGTATGGTAGACTATACGGTTTTTCAGATTAAGACCAGAGACTCATGTCCCTAGGTGGCATAGTAGCACAGTGAATAGCACAACAAGAAGGCACAGAGTTTGAATACAGACCAAGGGACTTTCTGTGTGGAGTTAGCATGTTCTCTCCATGTCCGTGTGAGCTCCTAGTTTCTTTCCTCAGTCCAAAGACATGCAGTAGGCTAACTGGGAACTACATTTGCCATAGATATGAATGTGTGAGTGAATGCTGTGTCAGCCCCGTGATGGATTGGCAACCTGTCCAGGGCGTATTCCTGTCTCTTGCCCACTGCATGCGGTGATAAGTTTCCAAAAAATTACCTCCCACAACAATGACGAGTAATAAGTGGTTTAGAAAAATTGATAAATGGATGGATAGATTCATGTCCCCTACATGGCACAAAAAGAGGTGAATGAACTTGATGTCTAAACTTGTCAAGATTTTGATTCACAAGTCACGGTTATCCACTACACATTTTCAACTACTGTCACCCAGTGAATACTATAACTACAACTTAAATTTGCTGTTTGAAGATAAGTATAAACCGCATTGTGGCAGCAATGATATCTGATCCAATCTCAGAATAAACTGTGAAAATGACAACCTTCTGTGGAAAATGTGTCTAAGAAACCTATATTTTTTTTAATTTAACAGTATCTCTATCACTTTGGCATGACCACAAAACATAATCTTGGCTCTGTGTCATCTGATAGTCTCCTACAGGATTTTTCAAAGCTTTGTGAATCAACAAGAACAGGTCTCTTATCCAAGTCCTGAAAATATACCCCACAAACAACCATTCAAGGTACTTTTCCAGAAAATGGGTTGTTCCCATTCTTAGACAGACGGGCGAGGGTACTCTGACCACTGACATCTGGAAATTGGGTTCTGATTCTGCAAAGACTGGCTGACTAAGAGACACACAGACATACAGACACACAGAATAAAAAAAGACTTCTTATCTCCTTACAAAATCTCAAATCTCTAAGCCTGTGCATTTACAAAT
Source organism: Anguilla anguilla (assembly GCF_013347855.1). Lineage (NCBI taxonomy): Eukaryota > Metazoa > Chordata > Actinopteri > Anguilliformes > Anguillidae > Anguilla > Anguilla anguilla. Next base: position 43,625,878 of record NC_049205.1, read on the forward strand.
TGCTTGTGAAACAACATAGATTAATCAACCAAAAAGTTCAGACATTGAATAGGCACATTTTAAATAACGTATCACAAATTGTCTTAGAAAGTAGCATTTAAAGCAACTTGCCTGTAAATATAAAGTGAACAAGTGAAATTAGACAGACCTGCCCAATGGGCATGGTGGAGATCAAACCTGATCAGAGCAGTCTGAGAAAATCAGTCACGTTTATGTGTGGAAACATTTGTTACTATAAATGGAAATTGATTGAATCAGCCAAGAAACAGATCTACAGGATTGATTTAATGTACAGCAAAACAGTCAGCCAGAGCTATTACACAAATAGATTTTGTGCTTTACAAGTTGGTCATTAGATTTGAGGAGGTGACTGTTTGCTTAGTTTTCAGCAATACTGAATACTGTTGATACTGAATAACATTTGGCAGTGATGCATAAAATATAATTACGGCACTAGCCATACTTTGCCAGTACATTTTTGAGAACTTTAGAATTTTATGTGCTCATGCCCATATTAACTGTTGAACATCATGAATGGATATTTCCCATTTCTGCATCTACAAGGTTTTGAAAGGATGCATAATAAAAATGAAAATAATCTATGGCAACTAGTTTAGATAAGACCAGGAAGTCCCAATTGATAAGGATTGAGAAAATTGTAAGTAAAGTTCCAGGATATAAGATTGAATAAGCAAAGACTCCACCACAGTTCAGTTAATTCTTGAGCTAAGCCTTGCCTTACTAGAGGTTAAATTTACCTGTTGGTCTATTCAGAATGGCCAACAAGTAAATTTAAAAGGTTTAAGCAAGATCTTTTTACATTTCAAATTTTGTTTGACCTATTTTACCTGTGTGTATAAACATTGAGAAAATCTTATGCATGTTTTGCTTAGACCTTTTTCAAATAGATTTAACACCGTCTGAGAAAGAACATTAACTCATGTTCATTAATGTGTTTGCCTTTATTGTTTATGTTAATTGGTCATAAGTAGTTATTTTAAATAATCACATAAAAACTCAATTGCTAGTCATAACAATGACCTCAGTTGTCCTGCTAGCCCATGGAATGCTGCATGCTTGGAACACAAGCATTTTACACAAATTCACTTGCATTCTCATAAAAATAACAATTTTTGCCATAATCACAATAATATCTCAATAAATGTATGTTGTTCATTATTTTGTTGCAGAACAGGATGAAACAGTGGGATTAGTGATGTGAAATAAACTACAAAAATGTTTTGCCATTCTGATCAAAATTAATTTTTGCCACAATACTATTAAAAAACCCTAGGAGCAATGTCTGTTTAATCATGTTGAGCAAGCTAGCTAGAGCGAGACATCCCGTTTTCGACTTCTCATTCCAATTAAGCACTTACTCTTGGGATCTTGCAATGCTGCCAACAACTGCGTAAATATTAGATTGAATATTAAACACAAATGTCAGTCACAGAAAGACAATAGGCACAAAGAAACAGAATTATTTTGTTGTAGTTCAAGTCTGGGTCATCGCACATTGTTATTATTTAAAGACCTTGGAATATCTGTGTGTTTAAAGAAAGCACTAGGCCGTGTATTTTTTTCCTACTTTTTGTTTATTTTCTGCATAAAAAACACAGAATCCGGATAGACTCACAGCAGCAGAAGACCACGCCGGGTTAAACTCCTGTAGAACAGGCAGATGAGGCTACAGTGGGAATGTGATCAAAACTTGGCGATTGAAGATTGTAAAAAAAGTCTCCTTGTCTGACGAATCTCGATTTCTGTCGCAACCTGCCGATGGTAGGGTCAGAATTTGGCATAAACAGCATGAATCCATCCTGCGTTGAGTTGACGCTGCAGGCTGTTGGTGGTGGTGTAACGGCATGGGATTCGTTTTCTTGCCATAAATTAGGAGCATCATTTGAATGCCACATCATACCTACTGTAGCTGACCATGTGCATCCCTTAAGGGCCACAGTCTACCCTTATTCAAATGGATACTCCCAGCAGGATAATGCATCATGTGATGATGCACACATCATCTCAAGATAGTTCTATGAACATGTCAGTGACTTCAGTTTACTAGAATGACCTGCACAGTCACCAGGTCTCGATCTAATAGAGTGCCTTTGGGATGAGAGGAATGAGAGTGGAACGAGAGGTACACAGCATGAATGTGTGGCCGAAAAAAATGCAGGAACTACAGGAAGCTATCGAGTCAGCATGGACCAAAAGCCCTAAGGAATGTTTCTAGCATGAATCCATGCTGTGAAGAATTCAGGCTGTTCTGGAAGCCAAAGGGAATCCTACCGGTACTAGACAGGTGTGCCGAATAAAGTGGTTGGTGAGTGCACACTATCCTCATGAGAATTTCTTTCATGCCGAGTTTTTATTTATTTATTTTGTAAAAATGGTTTTAGAGCATAAACTGAAAACTAACTGTACAGAGAAGTAAAAAAAAAAATATGATACTGAACAGTGAAACAAGACAATGCACAATGTTTCATGAGAAACCATTTCTAAATTTATTTTATTTTTATTTTATTAAGTCCTCATACGGCATTACAAAACATTATGTAAGGAAAAATAGCTAAACAAAAACCCACATGTTAGTACTTATCTATGCAGATGTATGCAGTATAGTTCATAAAATGTATTTTTGAAATGTATTATTATTCATAAAATAAATATAAAATTATATAGAAAATATATATAGAGATAATTGAAAAATCCCTTGAAATCAAACCTTGCATGCTGCTAGTTGTGAGCACATAGCTGCTAGCTGTATTCTCATTTTAGAGAGTACAGTTGTGAGGGGGGATTCACCATACTGGGTCATAATGGGTGAAGTTTGAATGTGTCTCACATGCTTATAACCATGGTTAATATGCTACGGCCCCTCGTTTTATGTGTCATTTATGAGATCAGAATTTTTATGTCATATGTTTTTGAAACTTTGCCATTCTGTGTTATACAAACCGATTCATTGCCATCTTTTCAAAGAGACTTAAAGATGTTAAAGCTTTATGGCATTTTGCATTTTAATATGACCAATAAAAATTTCTATTACATTAAACAAATATATGTGTAGTCTACAGATTTTTGTGCAGTTAACTTTGCTCCCAGAGTCTGGTTTCACACAAACCTTCCAGCAGTACAGTACCTGTATTAAGTGTACAGTATGAAATGCCCTTGTATTGTTCATTGTTCTCTGTTCCTTTTCAACCAATGCTCAGTGCTTATCACCTGGAAATGTAAAGTTACTGTTGCAGCATACCCCATAAAAGCACAGAGATGGCAAATTCAACTTCACCACCGCTCTCCTTCCCAGCCCCTTACGTTCCCTCTTCTGTGCAGCCTCATTTAGCCATTTTAAGCCTCATCAACTTTTTTTCAACTTGAAACATCTAATTATTTTTCTAGGCCAGTCCCAATCGCTGCCCCCTTCATCTATTCAGAAGAGCACAGGTAAGTGTGTGCTCTCTCGCAAAGCGCATACCGTACCATATGCGTACAGCTCCATACAGCACAGCTCCAGCCATCCTCATTCACCATTTTAAATTTGCTTAATCCATACAGATAGAAACTGTAAAAAATACGGTTTCATATGTTCGGAGTGCAGCATATTGAGGTCAGTACAAGAATTGTGGCACCATTGCTCTGATGAGCTCACGATTGCATCCCAAAGCAAATTCAATTCTTAATCCCTGGGGTAAAACTATTGGGAAAGATAAAACATGGATAAAATAATCACAAACTGGCCTTCCGTCCACATAATAAGGATACAATTTATCTGAAGGTACCTCACGTTTTCAGTCCATGTTACTCAGAGTAACCCATTCTGAGTAACCAACTGTACAAATAGTACTTTCTTAAAGCAGTTATTACTTTAAGAAAGTTCAGCAACTGATCCTGATCCAGGTTGCACTTAATGTACATGGAAGCAAGAAAGACTTATATCCTCTACCAAGCAGGTTTACTACTGTTCCAGTGGTTTTCAAATTATTGATTATTATTCATTATTGGCCTAATTATTGAGTGTAAAGTGGTATCTATAGATTTTAATTTATTTCTTTGTTACCATTTCCTGACTTATGAAGGTCCACAGTCCCTTGTCATGCTTCTTTTGTGAGTTCATTGCCTTTCTACATGGTAATGGATGGCACATACAGTAGATGTCACATATGTGTTACCTCATTATTACCCCAGTGAAACAGGAGGCCATGGGAGGTCACAATACAGTTCCCCAATACTGTGAAAAAAATTTTAAATTAGCATGTAAATGCATTTTGTGTGTGTTGATTTTATTTTGCATATTTCTTAGGGGTGTGAATAATTGTAACAAATATATTTTAGTTAAAAAAAATGACTTGTAGAACAAAATCCATTTCTTTGAGCCACTGTATTAGTATAAAATAATATAATTTTGCACAACATATAGCTAATTACCTGTATATATTTTATACAGACCTTGCTTTGCTCAAATTGATCAAAGGTTGTGATTAATGCTGGAGAGCACTGTATTTGGTTAAGGAAACTGAAGTCCGGTTATCATAAAAAGCAGGGACCCCAGTGCTGTTTGAAGGTTGCAGGCCTGGCCACAATGGATGTGAATGGCAATCCTCTTTGAAAGCTTGTGAAAACCATCTGCCTCAGCATGAGGTGTGCACATAAAGGGTCACCTCATATTTTCCAGCTTTTGCTAAATCACCAACGTGGCCATGAGGAATCGACACATTCGAGTTCTGATTATAGCTAATTACAACCACATGCATCACAAATAATGCTCTTGACCTTTCAAATTGGAATCTCATATTTTTTAATCCAGATCCAGATGTTAATCTATCTATCCAGCAGGGAAACACCAAGAATATCTTCTTGTGAATTATGAAAACCCCATAATTAAAATGTACAGTTAATTTGGCGATGGAAATTTTTGCATCATTCACATTAATCCTCTACCTCTCTGGAGACATTTTATCAGACAAAACAGCAGATAAACACTTCATCATATTTCTATTACAGCCTTTCTGCCTGTTAACATCACATCTGTCTTAAGAAAAAGCAATTACAGCAACTTGGAGAGACCAATATTCATATCAGCCACACTCTGCCATGGGTAAATATTTAAATTTGAAAGGTAGGAAGCCCAGACACTGAACTGCTCCTTACACAGCTTTATTAAAGATAATGTTTCGATCACAGTAGATCTTTGTCAGGTCTATTCCTACCAAGTGCTACCATACCCGTACACAGACGTGAAACAAACCACCTAACCACCTGATCCTCATGATCCAAGGTGGAGATTAGAATATTTGACGCTGGTATGCAGGAAAGACAGAACAAGAAAATAACACATTAAAAAGGCCAGAAAAATAACAGAAAAATATATACATAATATAAGGTTCAAATGTTAAAGGTATACTATGTAGTATTTTGAGGCCCTTGAAGACTTTGTTTTTAAACAAATACGTCTGATCCTTCTTCCTCAACTCCACCCACAATGAGGACACACCCTTGAGAGCTACAAGTAAAATGTCAAGTAAAGAGGTGAGGTGATCAGAGATGTTTAAAATAGCATTTTCAGCCACTTGAATAATTATATATAGATGGTAAAATTAATTAGGCAGTGTTATAACCATCATTGCACTGAGTGCACCCCTTACAGCCTGGGAACATCGTACCGAAGCAATTCCATTATGCCATTGCGGCTATACAGCTATTTTGTGTTTTGTATTTAGCTAATGTATAGGCCCTGTTTCATGAAGCAGGATTACTGCACTGAGTAAAACTCAGAACCTTCCCAAATCTGAAACATGGACTGAAGTAAAAAGAGCTCTTCTGGGTTTTGCTTTGGACATTTAGTTAGAATTGGGATGTAAACATGGAATTGTGTGTGGAATAAATAACATTAGCAGGCCATATTGCTCTATCATAGTTAGCTAATATTCTTAAAGTGAATGGGCTTCAGGAAACATGCGTACAATTATATTTGATCGTAAACTGTGTGTAAGAATGTTTCCACAAACATTTTGGCATTCATCACTTTTTTCTTATCTATATTTGTTCATAATACATATGGGTATGGTAGCACTTGATAGACTTCATTTAGACCTGATGAAGATCCACTGGGATCGAAAAATTGTCTTTAAATAATAAAGGAGCGTATGTAGGAGTTCAGTGCGCGGGCTCAGCCTAACACCTTATTAACTGGATGTGCATATGACTCGCCGTCTCTAAATATTTAAATTTGTCAAAACATAATAGAAGTAGCTGTTGTTCTTATTGAACATTTTTCCAGTGCTTCTGACCTCATAGACTGAATAGGCCTAATATGTTTCCCATTCCCCGGAGGTGACTATTCTAGATTATAGGCACCAGGCTTCCGACACCTGACCCACTTCCAAGCAGCAATTCTGCGTGGCACCAATAACGATATTCTCTCAAGACTGAGGATGCTCATGAAAATGTATTTGTACTCAGCAATTGTACTTTTCACCCCATAAATTACTGATGTTATGATTCCAATTAAATAAGTTTGCTGTGATTTGAAAAAACCAGAGATACATCCATCAGTCACCACAGAGGCTAAAAGTAGCCCTTCACTTTCGTCCCCACAAGAGATTTGCGGTTTGGGCTGGAGGCACTTGCCTCTTAGTGCCCAATGGCTTGTGCTCATCAGGGGAAATCCTCTGAACATCAGTCAGAGAGGCTGCCACTGGCTTTAACACAGCTCACTATTTTTACATCATTAAAAAGGGCCCAGGGACCCTTCAGGCACCGGGAATATAAATGGAGACAGATGGGGGAGGGGGGTTGACTCCATAGTTCATTTCACTTTCCCCACTTTGTTTTGTAGACTTTTCAATACTGTTGATTTATGGACGCCATCCAAGAGAGAAAACCAGCCAATTACTGTGACTTTTTATTCCTATTCCGTACTTGTCAGTCTTCAGCAAGCCAACAACGGATCTGAGAGGCAGAGTTCTCTTTGTGTTTGATGGAGCAGGGTGTGATTTTCACCTTGCCAGAGGTTTATAAGCTCTCAGCCAGACTTAAAAAAGCTTCAACGCTGCAAGACTTTAAAAAGTGCTTCTTTATTTAATAATGAACAATAATATTCTGTTCTTACCCAAAAATATTCCTAATTGTTCAACCACATTTAATGGGGACCTTGAATAAACTATGGGATATGTGTAAACTAAATGGATCTGAATCATACACTGTCATAATTCTCAAAAGGCCTAATGATGAAAATATAATAAAAGGCTGATTCTCACCCAAAGACCGGAAAACAAATTGACATTTGAAAAGCAGTTTACATAATGTGCTAATTATCATCATGCTCTTTGTGAGTTTTCTATGAAATAAAATGGATGGTTTTTATTTGCCAGACAAAAAGTCTTTTTCTCATGCACTGACATTAGAATGAAAGCTGTTATTTACAGTGAATGCTAACATACTGTTCTCCACTCAGTATATGCAGTATCAAATATAACATAACTATGAAACGTTTTTTGGCATATCCCATTCAATGTTGTTCAAATCAAAATGAATAATCAAAAAAAAACAAGATGGAGTTTCTGGCCATTTAATGAATTTTTCCCACAAAATGATCCCACTGTAAAATTGAACTTTTATTACTTTTATCTTGTACTTTATGGACCCAGCGAAAGAGCTCAGTAATTTCATTTTCTTAGAGAGCGAAAAGGAAAATGACCTCTCTATTGCTTTCTTAGCTAAGAGGTGAGTTAATAGATGGTTACTGCCCTTAAGAACCATTTAAAATGAAACTTCCTTTGGAAATACAGCTTTCATGGGTATTGGCAGGCTACATCAGTGGTACTCAACCAGTAGCAAGCAGGCCACACAGCCCAATTTGCATTACTGTCTGGCCTAAAAGCCACCGCCACCACTACCCCAATGCAAACCTTGCAGGTTGGAAATAATGGCAGGTACATGAAAGTGCTTCAAGATGTTCTGCTTAAAAGATTTTACTGGATGGTTTGACGTCTGATCCTAGTGCAAGCTCTGGATATAGCGGAGAAAACAAAATAACTAAAATATATAGTCCAGTTTGTGCAGCAGACAGCCGAGAAAGACCTGTCAGGCCCTAGACGTTTAACCCCATCAGACTGGATTATGCCAATATAGCACACATTCTGCCTGCTCCAAGTGTTCACAGCTTTCCTGCAGGAAAGAGGACAGGCCTCATGCTTCCCTGTCATCACCCCAAATATCCTGGATGCTATCCAACTTCAAAATACAAAGAAGCAAGTTACTCCACAGAGGTTCTGATAGACAATATATCCACTTTGAGTCCATTAAACTCTAAACTGAAGGCCCTCTAATGAGAATTTGAGCTCTTTATTAATCTTCACAAGTTAACTTGACTGTGCTTCAATTAATTATGCATGAGCTGTGCCTTCATATCAGTTTGATTTATATGCTGTGCTTATCTCTTCTTTTTGGTCAGTTCATTTGCTTCTGCAGAATTCAAACAGCCATATACTATTTTTGGCCAGAAATGTTGCTTCACAATCCTTCAACCAGTGTAATTAATCATGCTTTTGGCCAAGCAGACCTGTATAATTCTCCAACAAACACTGTGAAAATCTTAGATGCATAATTTATCAAAAAAAATAAAACATCAAAGGAAGAGTTTTACAAGCTTAACAATTTCAGTAATGAAATGTTTATTTTAGAATATCAGCATTACTTACTGAGGCCTCATCATACCAAGTGGCACATAAGGCTTCCTCAAAGTCCGTCCATCTCTTCCTGTCCTGAGCCACTCCTGCTGAGACCAAGTAGGTCTTTTAGCCCTGGCTGAGCTGTGCATAGCCAGGTCACCATTGGTCTTCTCTTTCTTCTCTTCCCCTCTGGCATCCAGAACAATGAGACTGATTGTTCTTCTCAGGCAGTGCCCAATCCAGCTCAACCTCTTTCAGGCCAGGTCCACCATGATTTCCTCCTGGTTGCATCTGTGTCTTATGCCTTGGTTTTTGACTTTCAGGAGCCATTTAATTTTCAAGATGATTCCGAGGGATTTGTGGATGAAGGATTGAACTGGTTGTTTCTTGTGATTTTCCTAAATTCTGAGCCATACATCATTTCAGATCCATATATTGTATATCATATATTTAAATGCGTATATTTAAATTCAAAAAGTTTTATTTCGGTTTTGAGCGAGAGGATATTTGATGTCTGTATCGTTGAGGTGGTCAGCTGCAAGCTTCTTTTGTGTCGATGCTGTGTAAGGTGTCTTGAGTTAGTGGTGGATTTTGGAGGGAACAAGATATTAATTGCTGCCTACCACCGCTCCTTTGTGGATGCGAGCAAAGGGTAGGGATCTTGTCCATTTCTTATTGCTAATCATGTGGTCAATCAGAGTTAGTTGTTTTTTTTGTCTGGGGAGAGCCATGTGTTTTTGTGGTATTTTTATCCTGGAAGATGGTGCCTGTGTCCTTGCTTCACTGATTCTTAACACTGCACGAAAAGCTGTATTTATGGGGTGGACACAAATCTGAAAACAGACACATTTCCTGCCGTGTGGAACTATGACATAATTTCACGTAAAATGTTCTTATCCAGACACTTGGCATAAATTACCAGACATGGCCGTCCATGTCTCAGCACAAGCCGTAAAATTTCAGTATAGGCAGAGTCCATGAATTAATCAGGAAAGTCCAGAAATCCCTGATCACAGACATGGTCTGGGAGTGTGTTGACATTTCTAGAAATACACAGAGAAACTACCACTCATGATCGACACCCCAAAATTCACATATATTTCAGAAACTCTGAAACTGCACTGTAATATGCTTATATGGGGCAGCTCTATCACTGGCTACTTGCACTGTTTTTTTTTTATTATTCCTACATCGTCCATATGTTCCAATATCCTATCTGTAATATTTGCCTAAGCCTCAGAAGAGATATCGGCCTGGTAGCTTCCGACTGAGTTAGGCTCATGGGAATCATCTATTGCCATGGCACAGGTCCATTTTGGGTTTTCCTTGTGAAGGATTCTGCAACGGTAACTATTTTCCAGGGCAGCGTTGTTGGGGCCATGCCTAACCCCCATCCTGCAGGATCAGTGTCCTGATGTTTGTCTGGACTCTCATACAAAAACCAATCTGGTAGTTAGACCTAGCAGGGGTTTTAAAAACCCCAACCGGCACAATTTCCAGGGTTCGAGATACACAAGGCTCTCCCCCACAGCAAGGTCACAGCAAAAGGAAAGAAAATTTCAGCAATGCTGTTCTGTAAAGAATTCACAAGATATAGGCAACAGCCACCTACAACAATACAGACAAACTTTCTGGCATTAATGCAGGCATTTCTTGATGGTCAGGTTTGAGATGAAACATCATAAAATCAACAGCAAATTAAATGCTACAAAATTAGTAAAATTTGGGCTTCTCATCCAATTGGAATAAAGGATAAAAATTTTACATTTCAAACAAAATTGTTCACTTCAATCTGTGTTCATAGAAACCCAGGTGCAAACTGAGTGTTTTGTTCCAACAACACCAAATTTAGAAAAATGCTGGATTCATGATAAACAGCTAAATCAAGGATTGTAATTGAAAGCATGCTGAAAAAATATTTTTAAACATCTGAGGAGGTCTGAAACCACCCTTACTACATTGTTGTTTTTTTTTCATTTCTTTATTGCCCAACAATCTATGTTGGAAACCATTTAAATCATTCATTTTATATTTTTAAACTTGTTTTTCAACACTGAACAGAATGACTAGCCTATGCAGTTATTCTCCTTATTACCCTGTGGTGTGGTTTAAAAGGGTGAACTACAGAGTACAGAGAACTACTCCTTTCAAATAAGGGAATCTCTGCATGACACAAGTTAATGAATTTCACTTTATTAAATGTATTTTAAATGTCCTTAACAGGATTTATTTGTACCATGCTATAATGGTGCCCTGTGCACAAAGTGCAGACAGTGTTTCCCATTTGATTTACACAACCTCCAATGCTCTCCACAACTTTTGCACAGCCACAGTAACAATAAAAGACAATGGTACATATTTATAAAGAGAGCAAATTTAGAAAGAGAGAAATAATAGGTTGGTTATTCTTCATTTGTTTGTAAATCCAAGGCAGCTAGACTTTGCTCTGAACCTTGACTGCACATAAAATACAGTGACACAACAAATTAAAAGACAATATATATTCTGTAATGTCATTTCCCACAGATCTCCTTCAGACACAGACATTTAGTATATTACTCAAATTACTACATTCTAAAAAAAATAATCTGGTGCTGGTTGGGGAGCAATTGCTTTAAGAAATGGTTTTACTCGAGCAAATGAAAAAAGTACTGTTTGTTAGATTAATATGTTAATCACAAAGTAATTGATTTCGCCATTTAAAACATAATAACAATTACCTGAATCAGCACAGGCAATTCCTACAAACATAAAGTGGGTAGCTATGGGATGCCCTTCAGTTTTAACCTGCATAAATTGTAATTACGAGGCTATTGTGGAATAGTTTCTCAAATAGTTAAAGGTAAACAATGTAAATTAAGTTTCTTGGTATCGACTAAGCAGGAAAGGATTATTACTATTGATTTTAGAGAGAGAGAGTGTGTGTGTGTTATGCATATCTTGTGGGTGGTGGAGTGGGTAAGGGAGGAGCTTCTCTTGTGGTTTGACACAAGCAGCATTGAAGATAATGAATTAATTAATTAACTAACACCATTAATAATGCTGTAGCCACGTTTTCCAGTTGGGCCTTTTTGTAAAAATCACTATGGCCTGCCTGCTGTTGCACAAATGCCAAAAAGGACACCGCAGTTTGAAAGCATAGGCAGATATCCATAAAGGAGAAGACAGACTATATGTGGCGAGTTGCACTTTTCAGAACTGACAATGGCCCAGCAAGATTTGAAGGAATGAGACACAAAAGAAGTTGGTGACTAATTTCAAAAGTTAAGCAGATTCAGTGCAGCCAGTGTTGGAGAGCTGGAGGCAGTGGGATGCCATGGTACGTGTATACTGAGAGCACACCAGGATAATCCCTCCAGGGACTTAAAAACCTTTTATTAGCAGTACTGAGTGCTGATACACAGGCTCATCACAGGATCATCGGAGCTCCCAGTAAAACAGCTACATTTTTACAAGTTTACAAAGGTATCCAGTCTGTGTCTTTGATAATGAGACCACACAGATGTGCATTTACATTCATTCAAACAAAAAAGCATATTAATGTCTTGTGTATAGTATCCATTTGATTTTTTTTCAAACTCACCTGATCACTTTTTGGTGGTTCCAGCCTGGTTTTGGCCAAATTTTCTTTTTGTTTCCACTGTAAGGTATCTTGGTGACAGTGTCTCTGTAAAAGCGCTATACAAATAAAGTTAAATTTAATTTATGAAAGGTTTTTCCTTAATATGGACTGACCAAAGCTGTAAATGGCTTGCTTTTTAAAGACATACTGTGCAGGATTTCCTACCTTGCATCGCTTTTGCAAAAACATCTCTTCCTCTGTTGTCAACCCAGCCTACACCCCCAAGATTACGAAGCTCATGCACCAACAAATCAACTAGATATAGCTCTGGCTAGCAATGTCGATAGCTTTTTAAGATCATTTTGCACACTATTGGAATCACGTCTCTTTCAAAAATATAGCAGTAGTTGCATTCAAAGCAGTCAGGCAGTCGCAAGTACGCCAAAATGCTCAACCACTGGCAAAAACTCCCACTTCGCTGTTATATGCAACTTATTTGAGATAGTAGAATTTTTTGATTGGTGGACTGGAATTGGAATCTTATTCACCAGCCTTCAGTAGTTATTTGTGAAGTATCAGACCCACAGCAAATTCTCAGGCCATCACGGCCCGCCAGCTAGCCTTGTCAAACATAACTGAATTTAGTTTGCAAATTAAGACAGCTACCTAATGTTACAAAATGCTGGCCAGCCACCAGGTTAGCATTAGCCACTGGTGACCCTATCTCCCTAGCGGAAACCCAACTTCCACTGTGTTGCCAGATCAACACGTTTCCGTGGCTTTTTCTCCATTTCTATTGGCCACACGCATTTCAAATACGGCCCACAAAGAGAAAAGGGTCACGCCCAGAAATGCCTTGAACATATTTTGGAATAACAAATACAGGCAAACAAGTAAAAACCCAGCAGAAGTGCACACAGATGTAGATTGTCTGCACAGCATACTGTAGGAATGCCTGAGCATGGTTCTTTTATGATTTTTTTAAGGTGAAAATTCTGCATAGCATTGCTTTAATATCAATTAAAGTAACTTATTAAGTGAAGTTACAGCCCCCATTTACTCAAAATATTCTTCCAATTGGGATCTTATTGGTGGACATAATGTCATTTAGTTTATTCGTAAATCTACATACACATCTATTCCTGTACATTTATTCGTAACAATGATGGTGGCCATTTTAAATAGCCGATACAAAAATAAGCTTACCCGAGAGGTAGCATATTGGAATGTGAGGAATTATTTCCTCAGCTTTGAGAATACAATAAAAATTATATGACAAAGAAATTAAAAGTAACTACCCTGCTGAAAATTCCATCTTAAACCAGCCTAAACTGGTCAAGCTGGTTTACACTGTGTTTTCGACACTTCTTGTTGGATTTATCTAGTTTTCTAGCTGTTTACCATCTGACCAGCCTAGTCTGCTACTAGTTCACCAGTTTGGCCACCATCTTAACCAGCTTTAACCAGCTTTGAGTTAAACCAGCTATGACTGGCTAGACGTCTTGAAAAGAAAGCTTACACCATTTTAAACCATTTTAGAATCCCAGCTGGTCTGAGCTGGAATAATATACTACAACCAAAAAGCCTAAACTGTGCACTATGTGACATAGTGCACTTGATTTCGCTTAAGAGGCTGAAGAGACTCTTGCTGTTATCATTTTGGTGAACACAACCACTACAATATCAGGGTCAGGACAGGATATGATAATGTCATCCCAGATTAAGTACACGTCCACAGTTCTACATAAACACAAAACTTTATCTAATTGTGCAATGGGAAATCGCATTGTGAATCATTACTAACTCGGTATTGTGATTTTGGGATGCAGCCAATGGGCATGCATACATTGAAGTGCTATCAAGTTGCTGCCCTTGATCCCTCCAAAGTATAAAAGGCATAGATTCTTCTAAATCCAACATTTGGGAGCGGAGAAATCAAACAGATACCGGCTGTCCACCTCCAGCTCACAAGCCTTACTGGACCCCTCAGGTTCAAGAGGCCCAAGCCATTACCCAGGAAGCAGCAGCCTAGTTTCCACCAATCATTTTTATTTTATTTTATTTTATTTTATTTTATTTTATTTTATTTGAGCCAGGTACATATATGAATGTTTGTCCAAAGCTGTGACAAATAAAGGCTGATTTTCATTTTCGTCAAGTGTCCCACATTGTATGGCAAAATAATTTTGACAGCTGAACTACCCACATTGTGTTTGTTTGAAAACAAAAACTAATGCTTGCATGTATTTGCAAGTTCACATTAAGCTGGGCATCAGAAGAAAATAACTTTAATACCACTGACGTATCTTTGAGAGGGCAAAAAAGGTAAAGAAGACAAAAAAAGAATGGAAAGTGTGCCAGATATTCCTACAGACAAAGCGTTTTAGCTAGACTGACAAGTGAGTGACATTATTTTAATTAGCTACTTAAAGTAGTCACATTAAGTTAGTGAGCAAAGTTAACAAGCCAGTTGACATTAGCTGTAAATTAAGTAACAAGCAAGCTGTGCTATCACCATCCGTTTCACGTATTTCACAAGGTATTGGCTTTAGGGCATTCACTATTACATTTAACACACAGAAAATCAATCGCTCACATTCATTGTAGCAAACTACTATACCACGTTAACCCTTAATCTTACATAGGCATCTATGAAAAAAACACAAATCCTCTCCCATTGTTCATTTTTATCAGGGCTGCCCTAAAGAATACCTGCTGATTTCTAGCTGCTACTGTATGCCATTTGTGAATGTGGCTTGCTTGGCATTCAGCAGGTCTCTATAGTTATGACCTCTCAAATGCCCCTCTCTAACACTGACTACAGCTAAATGCCTCCTAACGCTTGACTGTATTGCATATTGTGTCATGTATTACACAGGACCAGAAATGGCCAGTTGTTAGATTTTAATCAGAATACACTGCTGCCATTTTTATATTGCTGTAATTATGTGAAAAAGATCTACATGGATATCTAGGTTGGCTCTAGAGCACTTGGTGTCAAATGGCAATAGTGCCACGAAACTTCCCAATATACTCTGTTACAACTTAACACCAAACAGCGTATCCAAATTTATAACTGGCATATTCATAACAACACTTTTCATTATTAAATGTACCTAAATTCAGTGTTGCTATTATTATTATTATTATTATTATTATTATTTAAAAATAAACAAACACAGACAGTTTTCTAACCTCTGTTTGATCATGGAGAAATATTAAATTTGACATTAATGAAATCTGAAGGCTTGCCAGTCACTCACCTCCCCTGCAGTGACTGGGGTGTCAAATGGAATTTAATGCTGAATGGCCTTCCCCCTGGAAGAGGAGGTCCTTAGACCACTTTATGACCAGATGAGATGAAGATGGGAATAGAATCCATGTCTCACTTCAGGCCAATCCGTTCGGGTTCTTGTTACCATAGTTATTTTCAGGGATGACACTGAATCTTAACTCCGATGTATGATGGGAGCTACAAATTTCATCATGAATAGCAATGCATTTTAATTAAACTTGGTCTTCAAAGGCGTAGCATACCTGGAGGAAGGATAATTTAGTTTATGTGAGAAAAACTCTTTTAACCAGAAATCACACTACATTGGACTGCCTTAAGCATTATATTATTCAATCGTCCCAAAGGCTTTTAAATGCAATCGAATACACAAGACAGATGTACCATTTAATTTGTCCTTACACCAACTAGCCAAACATGCATTTGCTTCTGAATATTGATGAAATAAAAGAAAATTCTCTTGGAAGTTGTCGTTTACCCGCCACCCCATCTTTTTTTACTGGAGAGCCCCCCCTTTCATGTGTGTTTTTTGCTTCACTCAGACAGGCAGAAAGCAAAGAGAGTAACAGTTAGAGAACGGACCACAGACAAAGTGCAATGGGAGGGATCAACCCACCACCCATGGGAAGGGGGTCACATATGGCTCGAGATTCACCTGCCCTACCTGCTGCATCACATATCTCACCAAAATTGAAATTCCCAGTGGTAATTGTGGGCTTCATCTATGCAAACCAAGCTCAATTCCGGAGGGCACAACATCACATGTACCCTCTGAAACAGCAGCTAAGCTGTACATTAGTTATTGTAGCAGAGAACAAAACATCCAGCATAGGCAATGGCCAATTATGAGCCACCCCATGGGGCTGTTGGCCAGTCAGAACTGGTGTAATTAGGGTCAGATTCTGGACCAATGGATGCATGACTGTGAATAAATTCCGCAGTCGAATATGCCACACAGCGCTCAGGGAAATATTTTTTTCATCCTTTAAAATGTATTTTAATGCACACTAAATATCTTATTAAATTGAGTCTAAATCATTGTTCCGATATCCAAACACGATCCTCATTGGTTGAGCAACACAAGGCATGTTTCATCTTGACTACATGTTTCATCTATCCAGCACACACATAGGAAATAATGAGCAAAATGTGTGACTGGCAGTGCTGTGGTACCGTACATCGCCTTTGTTTCATCTGAAAGATGACAAGGGCAAACCCATGAAAATCGGGAGTCGAAGGCACAACTCAGAATGTAGATGAACGAGTCCCCCGTGGAAAGAGCCAAGTTTCTCAAAACATTACCTTTAATGGACAAACGGCGGCCATATTTACAGCCGCAGAATCGTGGTGGACACGCTACCTGTACTCCATCATCAAAACATAACACCGCAGTCAGCAAAGGCTTTGTCAGGCACAAAAAAAGAGAAAGAAAAGGCGGGGGGGGGGGGGGACTTAAAAGATGAACTGCACATTCAGGTCCCCAGGCCCCACATGAAGTGATGGAAAAGGGTCTCTACATGCAATGCATTTGGGACATGAGAGAGAACAGAAGAGTCAACATTCTCACATGGAAAGGAATACAGCTGTGCTTCCTTGGCGTCACAGCAATCAATCATTTGAAAAAAAGGGAGGGTTCCCGCTGGGCAACCTGCAGCACACAGATGTCATCAACACAACTCAACCAAAACCCCACTTAAGCTCTGATCCTTTAACTCTAAAAATAAGATGGTGATATTTCATCAACAAGACTCCAGGGGATAAAGGATCCTGAATAACTCCGCGGAAAAATGACTTTTGATTCTGAAAAGGTACTACTGAATGGGATTTTCTCTTTTATCATCTTTGGCACAATCTCATCGAATTCTTTTCATCCTTCACAGCAAGGGTTTACTGTTTACATGGCTTTGTAAGCTCTGATGAAGCACGTATATTTGTCAGTTGAGGTGAGGCTATATGAAAAATATTTTAAAACAGAAATTGGTCAGAAAAATAGAAAAGACATCAAATACTATAGCACAGATATTGATGACATGCAGTAGCTAATTACTCATCTCTGTCCTAATCAATGGATACTTAACCTCTGGTAACCTATGCTTTTATCTCTACTGCTAGTGACAATTTCTTCCCAGCCAGCCTGCTAACTGCCATGTTACATTTTTATTTTATTTAATGCCACCCATGGATATTTTGCTTAGTGAATAAAAAAGGTTTCATAATTGGCAAAATCAGTAGTAATCTTCTCTCTTTAACTAACATAGACCACAGTTAATAGGGACTGGCCACAATGGGTTATTCACATGGGGCTATTTGGCTAATAAGGCCCAATATGACTCTTTAGTTGTAACTGTCATATGGATATTAAATGTACAATTGTAGCAGGATGTGCCTCCCACTTGATCAGACAGAGATGTGGTAGCTAACAAGAGGCCTGAAATAATCAAACTTAGAATTGCAAGTGATTTTACCTGCCCATCCAAACATAAGAACTGTTTTGAAGTCATCATGATCCAAGACCGAAAACTATAAAATTCTTGGAGAAACTGTATGACTGGCACTGATGCCCCTTCCATTACCATCCTTGTCTTTGTGCAAACACGTAATACAACGGCTTCTCAGCTTAGCATATGGTATTCGGAAAACAACTGGGAGGGACAGCTTTCAAAAGACCATTTAAATGTTTTTTTTCCAATGTGACTAGCCACACGAAGCCATAAGAGCAGAGACACGTTCCACGTTTATGTGTGGGTAACAGGGACAAACTGGTTCCCATTCTCCCAGTAAGTCATACAATTTATTTTTTTGCTGATGTACAAAAGCTGAAATGAAAAGCAAAGCTGAGCTGGAGGTGTTTACGCATGACTGCACAATATGGAGCAGGACCAGTGGATCATGCATGAGCTTACATCACTGTAGTGTTCAAGAGCGATACAATCCATTAAAATGTGTGATTAGATGGTCCAGACTTGTGTATTTTTTTTTTATGGCCCCACTTTTTTCTTCATGATGGCTTTGGTTTCTTCTCATCACGGCTGATGGACTCAGCTGTCCTTCATTTTTCAAAAGAAAGAGAAAAAAAACAGCCCACCCATGACCATGATGAAACGTAGAAAAAAAATGGCAGAGGCACTCACTGTAAGACACAGAATTTATAATACTGCACTACAAAGTCTACTAAGAATTCATTCATCTCGGTCAAGAAGTCGACGCAGCAAAAGAGCAGAGCATTAATCTAGGGAACAACAGAGCAAGAGGTGTGAGCAGTGCTGAAGCACACAGCCATTTCTCTGCAAGATAATAGAGATAGAAAGGTTCTCAAAATGAAACAAACATCAATAAAGCATTTGAAACAACTTAAATAGAGTTAAACAGAGCTCCTGATAATGCTATAACTTGTCTCCTTAGCCTCTGACAAAAAAAGGCAAACCTTTCTGGCCTCAAGGACCACAGTAGAGTACATCGGTTGTAAATAATACACAGTAGAAGCAGAATAAGTAGCGTAAATTTGAAAGCAAAAATAATCCCAAATAGAAACCATTACAGTCAGACAAAATAAAATAATTTGAGATGCAAAACAGCAAGCCTGGGGTTTACAAAGCTGTGGTGTTTATTGTAATGGTTTCAGTAGACCCTTTTGTTGTGCTCTGAAAACTTGATTTTCCCAACATTTTCACAGCATGAGACAGAAGTGTAGATCCTACAAACTCAGCCAAAGGAAAACAATACTTAAGTGTTAGATCTACTCAGATGTTGCTCCAGTTTATTCCACTAAGTTCCTAAGAGGACATCTGTTATGCAACTGCAATACCCTAAATGAATTTCATTTAATGCTCAGAAGGTGCACCTTGCAAATAGTCCTCTCAAATTTAACCATGCAGAAACTGAAATTATGCAAAACCACAAGAATCATAGTGTTTAGAAACCAAGACACAATGCAGGATGTAACACAGAAAATATTACTGAATTCCTGTGTGGAAGAGGCAACAAATTCTGAGGGATGGGTTTCTGTAACCTGCTATCCACCATAAAACTAACAAACTTCAGGTTTTATCACACTTAATCCAATTCTGTTCTACCACTTCAAACCAGAATTTCTAGAATAACTTCAAGAGGATGACCTTTGCTACAGTGGTGGGGACAAAACATCATCACAAAAAGCACCTTTTCGATCAATAGTTTTTGTTCTCTCTGCCAAAATGACTTGCTCAACAAACAGAGATAGATTCAAAGTTATCTTTCTGATGCTCAAAAAATGACAACAGGGACATAAATCTTTCAGAGTGGCACGCTAATGTCATAATATAAACATTAAAATAACCCTGTACATTGCGGCCATAATGTAGGCTACACACATTGAACAATATAGTCTTTTCCCATGTCCATTAGACCTAGATCGCACTCATTAAAGCCCCAGCAACCCTTACGTCATGAAAAGCTCAGTGGCGTCGGGCGTCCAGGAAACTAAATCAGCTAGTTAATTCCTGCAATACCCTTTGCTGTTTGTCCAAAATACAGTGCACATCACATGACCGAATTCACAAAGGATGCATTGTGCTGTGTGAATTATATTACAACATCTATATACAATATGATGAACAGATCCTGAAACCAAGCCACATGGGTACTGTGATTTGACTTGACAGAACTTGATAGACGCAGGCCACACAACGGTGGATCAACCAACAGCTCCTTGTGATCTCGAAATCTTGACCACTCCAGACGCCTTGTAACCTCACAGGCTACACGCAATAGACTTCAGATCTGCGAATTTAACTGAATGAGGCTACTCATTTTCAGTTCAATAGTGACTGAATAGCCTGCTATTGACTGGATTTTTTTCGACGTGGCATTTTTAATTCTGTACCTAACGCGCAATACTTTTTACTTCAGAAAAGGACCTATCATAATTACAGTTTATTTGTTTTTTCTTCTTTATTATAGTGCATCGTCCCTTTCAGTTCCTTTTTTAAGTTCAATCAAAGCAAATTTATTAGTTTAATCCCAGATGAGCAATCACATCCACACCGGCATGTAAAAATAGCATGCATCGTTATGAACTTAACCAGCCACTATTTGATGCGTTTATTTAAATGTAACCTACATTCATTCTAATACCCAAACTAAAATTAGCAGAACACTTAAGTGTTCGGGTGGTACGTTTTCTAATTCATAAATTGTGAAAATATTTTCACAGTGATAGCCTACTTTCATCTAGTTGTAACTCAAATCAAATCAAAAACATTAACTCGAGTCTGCCTTGCAGCATGAATGGTATGACATAAGTTCTTATAATAGCAAATAAGGACAACCTATACTAAAGTAAGTTTAGCCATTACGAAGAAGCGCTATCACTATGTAAACCCTCATTTAAAATATACATCGAGAAACATTCTGGGAAGACGGCTATCTGAAAAAAGGAAAAATAGCCTATGTCCAAGGGTGTAGCTGAGTCAACCATACACTAATATAACTAGACACAACAGAAAAAACAGCCTCATCAAGGGGAAATATACATTAATCTGAAATAAATATATATGCAGCGACAGTTTAAAGAGAAAAAAGACAAGTTTGTGTCTTCGTCTTCCCCGATAGCCACGTACCTTACATCTGCATACTGCACATTCGTATTTCCGCTGGATTTTCGAACGATCTGCGAAATCCAGTGGAACCCTGTTCACAACGTGTCCATTTAAAATATCAAGCTATTTCTCTGATCGGTACAGCTCTTTCTCGCTCTCTCTGTCTAGATCTTTTCAACAACTGATCCGATGTACCTGTTTTCTGCTGCGTCCCATCGATTTCACCAGTTCTCGGGGCACTCGTGTGGACACAGCAGCTGTTGCCTACTCACACTCTCAGCCAATAGTTTTAGGGACACAAGCGGTCGTACAGGATACAATTTCTTGGTGGTGGGGTGGGCATTAAGCTGCGTGTCAGTTATCTGCATCTTCTAGTAGTCTAGGCTAGCCTACTGTTTAATTCAACAGGCATTACATGATTGAATATCATTTAATTACCAGAATTTTCATATAGCTATAACTGAATAAAGTCCTTCTGTGCGAATCCCGAAATAAGATGTAAAAAACCCGTAATTTACTTTGTACAATTACAAATTCAAACCCTACAAGAAAGATGTTGACATGTTCAGGTCAATAAAAATATTGTGTGGCTGTGTCCGTTATTGAATTACTGATCGGTGTTTTTATTTTATTTTTTATGTAGGCAATAGCCTAAGTGAAAGGGGATATATAGAATAATTCCACATGCAGCACGAGTTAAGCAGGCTCAATTATGCATTTACATTAAACCAGCAAGTACAGAGATAAGCAAGACAAAATAATGCACACTGCTACATAGATAAAAAATAAAGCAAACCAGTTTTAATCCCAGACTACCAATGAAAGTAGATTTCAAAAGATTATGGGGAAGGGAAGAAATTGTTTCTATAAATGGAATCAGTGCAAACCGTTTATAAGGAGGATTACTAGTATTCTGCCTGATATTGCAAAATCCTCTTGGAGGTTGAAGCTCATAAAATGGACTACCAACAGATCTTGGAAGTATACCTCTGAAGAAGGGAAACATATCAAAAACAAAATCACCATGTTATTAATTTTTAAGTTGTATGCATGACTAAAACCCACAAAAAGTAACAAAACTGTGACAGCTTACAAAAAAAAGTCATCGCAGCATCCACTGTGCACAATAGCTCAGTCTAATGGTTTGTGGTAGGGGTATACTAACATTTAAAACATGCAGGCTATCTAAGCTAGGTCATTACCCTCCCACAGATGTGTCCAGTTTTCATAAATGCATCTCCTCCGAAATAAACAGCACATTTGCCTTAGCCAGGCTTTACAAGTAACAATCAACAGCTGCACACATTACTAATCAACCTCACCTGTGCATATATGTAGCTGAGACCACTACTGTCCATGCTACTGAAACTCAGGACTTTATAAAAAAAAATAATCTCAAAAGGCAAGGGGACATATAGGTCATAGTCTCTGGATAAGTTAAAATAAATGTTATGGTTTAGGTGAAATGTGGTTTCTGTAACTATTTTCTCAGTAGAAGAAATATATGATAACATGCAAACAGCCATTTCACTTGTTCAATCACTTGCATAACTTTTAGGTCTTGAACAGAGTTTCATTATGTACAATATATTGATGGAAATGAAAATGACATTGATACAGATCAGAGCTGGCAACTGACTGGGTAGTGCTGCTTTATTTGAAATCAATCAATTGATCAAACTTTATTTACATAGCGCCTTTCCAGCAGTACAAAGCACTTAACATTACATTATTTTTAAAAAGATCAATGAAGATCAATGAAAATACAATAATAAAAACAATATAGTAATAATATCAATAGTAACAGAAAATTAACAAAATTAAGTCAAATAAAATAGATAAAATGTAATAAAAGGTAGTATATATAAAACTGGGAGTAGGTGGAACAGAGAGTCTGAGAACTCAACTGATCCTTAATGCATTAACTCGTTTTAATGTCGAGAATGCATTTCAGCCTGGAACCTTACGTGAGTGTAAGTAACATTTAAAATCTACTCACGCAATCCATATATGCACACCTATAGTTGCATCTTGAAATTAAGTAGTTCCTTTGAGCTGTAAACCTATTCTTCTTAATCATTTATTATTATTATTATTATTATTATTATTACTACAACTACTACTTTGTAAATATTATCATTACGTCTTTCCCAATCAACAACTGGACGTGCATTGTCACACATTTCAGAGTTAATTGTAGCTGCCTCTTTAAAACGAAAAGCCTTTTTTTGTATACAGGAAGTGAAATCCATGCTATGGGAAGAACATGTGTATGCGGAAGTTTAATTCACTTCAGTGTATCGTGTCTTAAGACTTTCGCATTTGGTTTCGCTTTGTTTGTGTTTGGCACAGTGTCTACGTAACTGACAGCAAAACTGAAAATATGTCAGCAAAATGCTTAGAAAGACTTGAGCACCTTTTCCACAGATACCAGGAATATGTAACGAAGAACCCTTCAGCCACAGCGCACCTGGAAAGCACTGTCCGAACACTTTCTTATCTCATTGCAGGTAGGCTGATTTTTTTCAAATCTGTGAAGCGAGAAAGTCGATTTCGAATTAATCGCATGTTGTTACAAATAGCTATTTATGCCACCCAACTTTTCGGCTAAGTTTTTTTTTTTTTTTTAATTACGGCCGAGGGATGGCTTAATTAGCTCGGCAGATAAACTCGAAGACACATGTCCAATAGCTAGCGAGATTGTCACGTCGTAAAATTTCTTCTTACCGTGAAGAAATCCCTGACTTGTTGACATTCTGGACAGAATTTATCGCTGATACCCTCGCAGAACTTCATACACAAGCAATGCCGGACACGCTGTCCTGAATGGATATTGTGTTGCCACTGCGGCACAATGATGTCGAGAATTACCATCTTTGGGGGGGAAAGCTATATGCTGTTGCAGCATTTAGATCAAACGTTCCATGCATTAAAAAACACTCGTCAATCACCCGCTCAATCTGTTTACAATGCTATCATAGCACAGAGCGTTTAAACTGGATATAGCGCTGCACCCCTTACCAAAAAAAAAGAGACTATGCGTTGATTTTAAATATAGATTTATTAGTCTGATCTTGATAACTTTGGGACTAAACTGCCCCACTTCCAGTTGATAAAACGCAAAAGTAACAGTGAGTTCAAAAGTAACAGTGAGCACTGGTTTACTACTACTTTACTACTACTTCAGTATTTTTGTATCATTTTCTGTAGCCTACTTGAACATATTGATGTTTTAAAAGTTGCAATGAAGTTCAAGTATGAGCCTAAGTATACTTTCCTCAAGTGTGTAAAGGGTGAAGTTCAAAGGTGTGCCAAGTGCACTTTCTAATTTTAAGAAAGTATTCTATATTAGTGTGCTTATAAAACTTTGTAGGGTCCACCTGCTCCACCATGTCAAATGTCCCCTCAATGTAGGCTAAAACTGGTTATTCAAGTGTTGGCTTATCGTTTGATATCATGGAAGATATCCCAACACATCTCCATCATAAAATTCTGGGGCAAATCCATAGTTGGTACATAAAAACTGAAGGAATCCTCAGCCATGTTTTTGGGTTAATGAAACTGACTTCACAGGCAAAGATATTTAGGAGAAATCATTGAAAATGTATAATAGGACAGCACCTTATTCCTGAATTCCCCTCCTTCATCAGTGAGAATTTGTTTTTGAGCTCCAAACTTATAGAAAAATTCCACAATACATTATGCTACATCCTCAGCTTGCTTACACTTAGAGTGGAAATGCCTCTGCCAAAAATTTTTAGTCGATCATAAAAGCATATGTACAAATTGGCTCTTGCAGTTGCCATCAGTTTCCCCACAAGGTCCATCCCGATGAGTACAAATGGTTCAGACACCCGAGCATTTCCAAATGATGGACAATGAAATGAAAATTGGTAGCTTTATATTCAAAGAGGCATGAATACATGGAGCTTACGTGATCTGGGATATAGTCTTTGTGTTTGATGTTTTTTCTGGCACAGAAGGAGTTTAGGAATAAGGTTTTGTCCTATTTTCATGCATTTTCAGTAACATCTTTACCTGTGCAGTCAGTTTCATTAACCCAAAAAAGTAGCTGAGGCTCACTTCAGTTTTCTTACGTACAAACTATGGATCCTCCCCTGAATTTTTTGATGGAGTGATGCTGGGGTGTCTTTCATGATGACTTCAATAATCAGTTTTAGGCTGACGGGAACATTGACAAGGTGGATCTTACAAAGTTTTATAAGCACACAGCTATAGCATACTTTCTAAAAATATGAAAGTTCAACAGTGAATCAAGTATTCTATTACACTTCAGGAAAGTATACTTAAGTATACTCAAGTATGCTTATACTTGAACCTGTTATACCTGAAGGTTTAGTACAACAGGTAGCCTATACTTATTTAAGCTACAGAAAATGATACTAAGGTACTGAAGTTGTAGGAAGCCACATGTGCTCTCTGGATGTTTCAGTTACTTTTGAGTTGTATTAACTAAAATGTGGGCCAATTTAAAATAGTAGGTTTCAATTAGGTAATGCCCTATACACAGTAATGCCAATGCAAAATATATAGAATTAGAGCATATCAGGAATTCTATAAAATACCAATTACATCCCCTTGCCCCTAAACTGGGATTTAAAAATATTAATACAATTTGTTATCTATAACAGTATCAAAATAACTTTTTATGCTTTTGTGACTCAGTCTCAGTTACAAAAGTAATGCATTAATTAACCATACCGTATAGTTTGGCCTACAATATAATATGTATTGACAGAATTGTCAACTGGGCTACACTACGTTTGCATGTCAGGTGTGCTGCACAGTAAGAACAAATTTCAGGACAGCGCTTCCGGCATTGCTTGTGTCGAAAGCGCTGCATGAGTAACAGCGATAGATTCACGGCAGTCACTGTCCAGAATGTAAGCAAGAACTTAAACAAGTCAGAGACTTTTCACTGTAAGAAGTTTTAAGTTTTGTGGAGTCTTGACATTTATGACGACACGCTTGTCTGGTTAATGTAGAAGGTAAAATTTAACATGTACTGTAGTAGTAGAATGTGCCTAAAGGTAACGTTACTTATTTAAATCAACGTTTGTCGAGAAGCTTAGAATCTGCCTGTTTTTTTCACTAATAAACCCTGATTTGTTAATTATTTCATGTAAGAATCTATATTTAGGCTATACACCGATTTACTCCCACTTACTGTTACTTGAAGGTTGATGTAGATTGTGTCAAACCATTTGATATCTGGTAATGACAGTGAGTCATACACAGTTCATTGTGTGAAAAAATATGGATATATGCACACACATGCATATAGGCTATACATGCATACCTTTGACACAATGAATGATTACTAAATGTTATAAAATAATTAGCCTAAATGCATTTAGAGAAAAATGTTATAAAACCATGTATAAGGGTCATAACTTGTGCTGCTGTTTTTTTTGCAGGTCGGTTTTCTGACTCCCATGAACTCTCGGCTCTAGGTGAGCAGCGCTCTCTCAAAGACCTCTTAATTGGATGGATGGATAAAAGGTTTAGACCCTAACAGGTGTTCTTGATACTCTACACTTGCAGCACACATGATCCACACTCTCTGTTTTGCCTTTGAAGTCAGGTCTTTTGCCTACATAACCATAACTAATCTTGTGGCTAAACTTGTGGCTCTACTCTCTACTGCCCGCTATAGTCTGTAGTGCACTGCAGCAGAGAGCCTCGGAGCCTCTGAGCTTTAAGGTAGCATGTGCTGATTTGTCCTTCAGTGTACTCTGCCTCCAACTTGCTGGTCCTGCTGAATGATGGGATATTGCGCCGGGGTCAGTGCCGAGCCCTTCCTGTGGTGAGTGCAGCTGTTTAACTTGTCAGGTGGGGAATTATTTAGCCTCGAGGCTAATGGAGACTTTTGTTTCCAGATTGCCTCAGCTGGAAAATCACTGTGGCAAGGCCTCTCTTTTGCCAACATTTCATGTTATTCATTTCTGTAGCTCTGATGTGGGGCTGGCATTCTGATTCTTACCGTGCATTTGTCAAGAGGTGGAGCTTCTGGTTTCTACACTATACACATGAATATGGTATTGCAAATTGGGCTGTAGTGTTTTAGTTTATTTTTTATTTTTTGCTTGATAATTGTTTAGGCGAATTGGTATTACGCGTACGTACCTTTTTAAAACCCTGAAAGTCACTGTGAAGAACCCTCTGGCAAAAGAACAGAAAAATGAATTAATGCACAGTATTACACAGAACTAAACGATGAGCAATTTGTTCTACCAGAACTCTGTGTAGCATAAGAGAAAAAAGAGTAAAATAATTACATTGAATATAATCCAAATATGAAAAACTGGTTCAAAATATGGTCAGGTTGAGTAGGACACAGTACTGTGAAATGGAACAAACTTATTCTGAACCTATGTGATGCTCCTAGAAGATTTCTTTATCATTATCAATTCTCTATATGTCATTCTCATTCTTGCCATCCCAGAAGCCTGGTACACTTAATTGTCTGACCTAGCATCAAATCAAATTTTAGTTATATAGCAGATGTTATAGAGAATTTTTTTTACAATATGCTTAACAGTATACCCCAGCCTAAATGGGGTATACAAGTTATTGTTCATTCCCTAATGGCAACACAGCTCCTTGTGTATTACTGTCGGAAAGCTTAGATAAAAGACGTATGTACAATCTCTCAGAATGTGAAGAGAAACTTTCGGGGAGGTTAAAATAATCAGCAACAATAATCAGATATATTCTGATGATCGTGTATACAGGGCTTAGACCTAATCTGTGATACGAAAAGCATTGGAGAGCCGATGGCTTGTGAAGGATTTAAGTGTGGAGATGAGCTTTTATACTCTTGTTTAAGATACAGGTCTTTATCAGTATAGGAAAGCACACAAGTTCAGTGGTTTGAAAACATCCACCTGTGGAACATCTGTTAGTTCTGTCTGTTTTTGTGTGCAGACAAGAAGGGTCTCTACTGTAGGATAAGTAACTAGGCTGACTATAAGAGGCCTCTGTTTTCTGAGGGTATTATCAAGTCAAAGAAATAAACAACACTGCCATCTTGCTGCAGCTTAAAAAAAAAAAAAAAAAAATTTGTTGCATGCCTCGTGTTCTGAACTTGAATTTGGAAAAGGGTTGTCTATTAAAATCATATCATTTAATTCCACAGACCTCTATACTTAAAAATGAATTTGGCTGTAACACGCCTTGCCATTGGAAGGAAATCAATGTTCCAGTTGTGCTGGGTTTGTCTGCATTGGTTAAGGAAGATATCTTGAATGGTGACCCATTTTGAACATTAGCCGGGTCTATTTATGTAAGTTAATGATTAAGGCTGGGTGTTTGTCATGGAAATTATAGGCTGAAAATCATCGACAACGGAAAAAAGGCAGAAGAGTCAGTTTAAAAAACTATTAAATTATTTAATAGATCTAATGTACAGCAAAGGTAAATCATTGAAAAAAAACATGCACAAGTGTAGCAACAGTAACAAGCGCTTGAAGTTTGAAGTGTGTGTGTGTGCATGTACATGCAAGTGCAGCTTTACTACCCCGATTGTATGTACTCTTTTTCTAGTCGCTGTCTGAGCAGAAGCTGCTCACCTGGCTGTCTGTTCTGGAGCATTTGGAGGTCTTCATTGAGATGGGAGCCAGCAGACTGTGGGGGGAGGTGGGCCGCTGGCTGGTCATCGTCCTCATCCAGATCAGCAAGTAAGGACCTCGTCGTGGTGTCTTTCAGTTTGGCACCTCGGGTCATTCACTGCTGTTCGTGCTGTACTCTCGGACCCCTGTCGAAAATGACAGCAAACAGGCCGGTCAGGATCTTTGTTCTGTACATGAACTCATCAGTTCCGTTCCTGTAGCACCACTGTGTTCACTGGTTCGATTTAACTCACACCTGCGAAGCTGAAATCATTCTCCACCAGGCTACAGCCCTCATCCAGTCTAAGGTGTTCACCCAAGCCAACAGTATTTTCTTTACCCAGAATCTGCAGTTCTCTAATCCTTTCCTTACTGGCAGATGATTGAAATGGTCAGATTAAGACATTGAAATTGTGATGATTATCAAAGTACTGTAGGAGCACACATTGTCTTATTTGGAGATGGGCTTATTTCCCCCCCTCGTTCACACTTTGGCCTCATTAATTAATTCACAGTTTATAGGAAATGGTAAACCCTTATGTGCTGTTATCGAGGGGAAAAAGTCATTAATTTTATTGAGCGTGAAGGGAGATTACCCTGTAGTAAGTATAATTTCATTGGTCACAGGCTGCCTTTATTTAATTTCAAGCCTTTATTTAAATGAAGCCCACATTTGGATCAATAATGAAGACACCTATAAATCAAAGTACCTTTCAATCCAAAAGATTGGACTCCAGACTGCCAAAACATCTATGCACTAGTTTTATTTAACTGTAGTATAAAGTATGCACTTGTGTGGCTTGTACAGGGTTTGGGTGGCACAGATGCACAAATAGAGAACTTAAAATTCTGGAGAAAGCAGGAATTCTAAGTAAAAATGAAACTTGCCAGTTTGGTGATTAAAGTTAAACTCATAACTCATGCAGATGCTAGTCTGTAGCTCTTTATTACTTTTGCATATTCATGTCTGGTTCTGGCCATAAAATTTCAATTTATGACAGAGCTGTGGATCAGGTTTAAAGTCGGCAAAGTTCAGAAGTTGGTGGCAAAATTTATGCAGCCAGTCTGATCTGGTGTGTGTATGCGTGTTTGCTTGCGTGTGCGGTTGTCTGTGTGTGAGTGTTGCCACTATCTGTCAATGCGCAATGTACAATTCTTGTCCAAATTTTTCCACATCAGTTTGCACATCAGCAATAAGAATATATACACTGTCTCTTAATCACAGGACAACTACATTCACTGTTCCTTCTTTTACCAGAGCTAACACAAAATCGACATGAGCAAGGTCCAACCGTCACTGATTACTAGATTCAAGACAACATTTAATAGCTTAATGGATTAAACTGCTTGTTTCTCCACTTTGAACAGCTAACAATTGGTTGAAGCATATTTGAATATTGTTCACCTAAAGGCAAATATGCAAAAATGGCAACCTTCAAGCTTTAACCCAAACGTGCAAATGCCTTAGTATATCTCATTAACCTCCTAATTGTGCACCTTGAGTCAGGAGCATAGACTCAACAAATCAGTCGCTAGGACAGAGCTCACTGGAACACCAGCACTGATAGTGCTGTACCTTTGCCAACGTGGACAAACACAAGTTTGCACTTTATACACAGGTACAGATAATTAGACTACATTGTGCATAAACCGTTTTAGTACTAATCTTCCAGTGGGAAGGGCAATGTTTATCTTTGGAAGCCAGCTGTCAACAGACTTTATGAGTCGGCAACCACTTAAATCAATAATAAATGTAATATTACAAACAGGTCTGTTCTGGCAAAAACACAATTTGCAATCATTTCGCAGTTATTGAACGCAATGTAATAACGCTTGTAAATAACCTAAAAATACATGAATACAAAACAGCCCGCGTTTGCTCCCAGCTATTGCAGCTGCTATCTTTTATTATGTGGGAACACTTTGTTCCGAGGCCTTGAATTTGAGCAGGCACAGCACAGATTCATTTACTTTCATAGTATACTGTACGAGAGCATCTAATCATCACCGTCTAATACCTGCCCATGCATCTGAAATAATGGTCTGTCTGTGCAGTAGCAACCATTAGACTGCTGTTTACCATAGAGGATTGCCATGTCCCCTCCACTGTCCTAATACCACTGTGTCAGTGATTTTTCCTGTCAAGGTGAAATGAGAGATGGAGGCTATTGCCAATGCTCTGGCTGAATTGCTTTGTGTAGGGCAGGAGAGTAATGTGTATCGCTCTTCTCCTTTAGAGCGATTCTGAGAATTCTGCTGCTGTTCTGGTACAAGTCCGGGATCCAGACATCTCCACCCATCATCCCCCTGGACAGAGAGAAGCATCAGAACAGCCTAGGTAAGAACCGGGATCCACATCTACAGTGCAGTGACGGAATTGCCATTCCTAATGCGTAGCAGTTTGAGCCCATTCAGGTCTTACCTTAAAAATGTTGGTGTACCACCAGAAGGAAGGATCAATTCAGTTCAGGTTTACTAGAATCCGCTTGACCCTAGCTTAAATGGCAGTGCATGAAGACTAGTTTTATTTCCCTGTGCTAACAGTACATAAGAAAAGTTGCAAGTATTCTGTTAAGGCTGTCATCAAATTTGAAAGTAAATTGACTGAGACAATGTCTGCTGTTATTCTCTGCTTAATTGCATTAATATATTTTGGTCTAAATGTATACTGAGTAAACAGTAAAGATAATAGACCATAAATAAATAGAGAACAAAGTGGATATGGTGTATGAATTATAGTTTGATAAAAAATGGTTTGGGTCTGGTTTTACCCAAATCCCAGTGGTCTATATGAAACGCAGTAGCTCTAATCCATCATTTTCTATTCATGAAGTATTGACAGTAATGTATGGGCACAGGCATAGCTGCAGGCATTGTGATAAAATACTTCTGCTCCGTTAGCAATAACAGCCTCTCAATTCATAATAACAGTTCAGTCGTTAATGTTTTTCTGCAGATGAGGAGAGTGAGGGTGGAGAGGGGGACCCCTCCTTCGTGGGACAGCGATCCGGAAGGGTGGTGCGGCCGTTGAGCAGCGGTAAAAACTTCCCAAACCCCCCCCCCCCCCACCCCCCACCGTTGTGGTGTGCTCCGAGGTAATGACTTGCTGAAGCCCCTTTCTGTATTACCCCAGTGCCCACCCTTCACGCCCGTTTGTGGGGAGCCCCCCGTCAGGAGAGGAGACGGGGCCGCCCCGAGGAAGACCCGTACCCGGCCCCCACCCCGCTGGGCCTGCAGGAGACCATCGCGGAGTCCCTGTTCATCAGCCGGCCCCTGGTGCATCGTATCCTCACCCCGTTTATACCGCCACTGCCTACCCCTGCAGCTCAGCACTGTTGAGCCTCTTCCATAACTCCACCTCAGACAGAGCCATACTGACAGCTTTAGCAGCTTCATTTCAAATGTTCAAAACACGCATGATCACCCACACAATTTCCTAGTCATTTTCACTAAATGTTTGTTTTCTTAAGGTTAAAAAGCATGAGAATATATAGATATAAACGTATGTATGCCAGAACAGACATACAGTGAGCTCCATAAAGTTTGGGACAAAGACAGTTTTTTGCTCGATTTGGCTCTGTACTCCACAATTTTTGATTTGTATTCAAATTGAAAGTTTAAAGTGCTCATTCTCAGCTTTTATTAAAGGCTATTTTTTATACTTTTTGGTTTCACTTGTAAAAATAACAACACTTTTTATACATACACTAACTAAGCCTAACCCTAAAAAAAACTTTTTTTATCAATCTGATCCCTGGTTTTCGAGCTCCTCCAGTTCCTCGCTTGTATGTGAGGCTGGAGCACTCACCGGCCAGCCCATTCACAGCTTGAAAACGGAGCATTGATTGATTAGGGATTGATTAGATCCACACACAGTGAATCAACTCAGAGTAACCCATTCAAAGTTCTCTCAAGACTCAAAGCATTTAAAATTTTGAAAGTCATTAAAGACAGACCAAGTGTTGACAGTGTTTTGGCTGCAGATTTTGTCAGGCAGCCATCGGTGTCATTCTCATGGGTGTATAGGGCTTTGCTGTATGGTAGTGCTTTTCTTTCCTTAAAACACACTCCTATCCAAAGTGCTCAGTCTAGGGCTTTGTGGAAGAAAATCGTGGAAGCCTTGGCTCATTTCTGCACTCCTGGAAGTAACAAGGTAATGGCACTGAAGGCACTCTGCAGTGCTCTGTATTCCCTAGGGAAGTACACAGGAAGTACCTGCTG
Organism: Anguilla anguilla; assembly: GCF_013347855.1. Classification (NCBI taxonomy): domain Eukaryota; kingdom Metazoa; phylum Chordata; class Actinopteri; order Anguilliformes; family Anguillidae; genus Anguilla; species Anguilla anguilla. The sequence goes on from NC_049205.1 coordinate 43,658,835, forward strand.
TGCCGTGCACGATGGAGTGTTGGTGTGGAGTAGCATAACGCTGTTTGTCTTCCCGCAGTTTCAGTCTCATGAGCGAAACGAAGTCTCTGAATCGGACGGAGCGAGCGGAGATGAGGCGCAGGGCGTTCCTGCTCTTCTACTACCTGCTCCGATCCCCCTTCTACGACAGATTCTCAGAGTAAGAGTCCTCACTAGTGCTGTGTGTATGCATGTGTGTGCGTGTGCGTGTGTGTGTGTGTGTGTGTGTGTGCGTGTGTGTGTATGTGCGTGCGTGTGCGTGTCCGCGTTCCTGCTCTTCTGCTACCTGCTCCGATCCCCCTTCTACGACATATTCTCAGAGTAAGAGTCCTCACTAGTGCTCTGTGTATTTGTGTGTGCGTGGGGGGGACATAGGTCATTAGTATTAGGTCCTACTAGTATTCATTTTTGCTAAAGTGCAGTAATGCTGTGCTAATATAAATAATCCAGTATAATATTGCAAATCTCTGTGCAAAATTATCAATGTGTAACCTACATTAGAACCATTAAATATTTATGTTTACAATATTACATGAATACTTTAAAAAAAGTATATTCATATGCAAATACTCTGTTATTGAAAACGCTCTTTAGTAATTGTATAAATTGGCATCAGGGGAGCGGGCGGGTTACTGCGGTATATTTATCTACAGTTGACTGACTTCTGGAATGCAAACCATTTGGGAGTACAGGGTATTAATAGTCATAGAGACGCATGGAGCTCAGGGATGCTGAAATGTCTGTCATCATTCTGGCTTTCATCACATTTCGTTCTATTTATACAGGACAAAGATTCTGTTTCTGCTGAGATTTCTCGCAGACCAAATACCAGGTTTTGGATTCGTCACACGTGAGTATAAATCTGCACCATTGGTTAAAGTAAATTTTTTATACATTTTGGCTTCACCATGTAGAAATTACAGAGCTTTTTATACATACCCTGCCCCCCCTCCCATTTCAGGGCACATGCTTGGGACATATTAATGTTATGTAAATGAAATGAATAAGTCATGTGTAGTACCTTGTTGCATATCCTTAGCATGCAATGACTGCTTGAAGTCTGTGACCAGTAGACATCACCAGGTGCTGAGTATCTTCTCAGGTGATACTCTGCCAGGCCTGTACTGCAGCCGTCTTCAGGTCCAGCTTGTTTCAGGAGGCCAGTTTTTGGCATACCTCTGACCACTACACAATTTTAAAAGATGCGAATTGGGGTTGAGAGAAAGAGCACATAGGGGAGGGAGATAGAACCACCATGCATCATAGGCACATTAAAGCTTGTACATTTCACATATTGCTTTGAGTTATTAAAGTGGGATTTGTTCGTTAGCATTTAAAGGGAAGGGCAATTTGGGCACTGGTCATTCTGGTGTTATGCATTTGTGCTTTCCTCAGGTCCTCTGATGGATTACCTCCCAGTCTGGCAGAAGATTTACTTTTATAATTGGGGGTGAGGTCATCGAATATGTTATACTGTACAAGGACAAATGCTTCAGAGAAAGATGAGCCATGCATGATGGGATATCCCAGTGCACATCTCTGCCAACTGTTTGGTTTTTTCTAAGAAAAAAACTCTCACGAGTTCCACAAAATTGTTTGTAAAAAATAGAATGCTGACAGACACTTTTATGGGTCTGACTGAAATGTGAATAGCCTCTTCTATGATTTACCTTTCAATTGTTCGACTCACTTTGTTGTTATCAATAGTTTCCCATTGCATCAAAGGGCATAATATGAATATAGATTCCTATTTATTGTGATTTGTTTTGGGGGGATAACCATTTTCGATATACTTTAAATTTGTCTTTCTGTACTTTCAGTTGTCATATTTTTTCCTAATTTTGAGTGTTGCTTAAATAGTGTCTCTATATCATTTGCCCTGCAGTTATTCCCGTGTAATGGTAAGAGATCTCTTGCATTGGTTACATACTGTTCTGTTGGTAAACTGGCAGGTATCTACATGTCTCGCGTTGTTTTCTTTAAGCAAATCAGCTTTCCCTCTGAATAACATGGGCATTGGCACACATTGGTTGGTAAGTTACCAGTCCGTGCCCTCGGTTTGTTTGAAGGGCACTCTCCGAGGAGGGCGCGTGAACCATGGATATAACTGTGAATTAAATTATCTGACAACATTGAGAATTCCTGGGCTAATGGGCATTGTGCATCCCACCCGACTCCCACGTTAAAGTTTTAATGAGACATTTCCGTAGGGTCTTGGTACTAATTGGAGCCAGCTGGTAGTTTATGGAGATTAGGGGTTTTAACACTGTGTGAAAATTGCTTAATAGCTTTCGTTAACACAAGTTCCAGGAACATATAACGGGTGTGAACGTTGTTGGAGATCCTGAAGAATCATGACTGTTTTATTATGGGAGCATGTATGTGTGTGAATGATTTTGTAAATCTTGTAAAGCACTTTGTAAAAACTTTCAATAAATCTCAAAATGATCAGATATGTATTGGTATATTATTCAATTGGGCAGGTTCTTTGTTCTTTGCCTAGGTGTTGTGTTACAATGGCAGATTTGGGGAGTTGTACATTAGTCCCGTGCAAAGTGCTCTTGGAATTCAGGCCAAACCGCGCTGAGTGTTTAGTTTCATAAGCTTTCGACACTGGACCCTGTTATGTCCCAGAATTGACCTGCATTACAGTATCCCGCTACTGGAGGTAACACTGAGCCACTTCTACAATAACCACAACCTCAAAAAAGATCAAGCATTCTTTTATCCTCATACCCTAAACTCTGACCAAAAAAGGGTTTTAACACAGTCACACGTTCTGTCCATATCCAGATGATCAGCAGGGCAGTCACCATGAGCAAGACCCAGCAAGCATTCACAATGTCGGGGCTAGTCACAAGTCCATTATTAGTTGGCTAGTCACATGCCACTACAGTAACACTGCCCAGTGTGCACTAACAATGCCCCTATACTAACAGCTTTTTAGCCCCCAATACAAATATGCTGAGCATTATTAGCAAAAGCTTTTATTTCTCAAATGGATTGTTCAAGACTATAAATAACCACTGAACCACTAACCACTTTTTGTGGAAAACTAATCGTAAGATTGTATATATATATATTTCATATTTAGTTGCAGATATTTAATATTCCATACTTGGTTGCAGATATTGTATATTTATTCCATATTTAGTTGCAGATATTGATAGATATAGCTATTAACTATTTTACAACATACAGTCTACACCAGGAGTGTCCAATCTTTGTTTTAGCCCAGCACTAAGGCACCTGATTCTGTTTATCAAGGTCTTAATTGAAGACCACGCTTAGTTAGAGGAATCAAGTGTCTTAGTGCTAGGCTACACCCTTGGTCTGGAATGTAACAGGAGAGAGCGAGCACGGTTTCCCTTTCTAATGAAAACTGGTATCCCCGGGCACGTCATCGGTATGAGCTGACTGAGCAAGAATGAAGAAACCTGCCCCCCCTCCTTTTCTGAGGAGAGTCCCGCTCATAGCCAGCTAATGACAGCTCAGGCTTATACCTGTGATTTACTGGCTGTAGGGCCCTGCCTGCGTCACGTCATTTTTGCTTAGTGAGCTACTTCGAAACACAAAGGTCAGGAGTTAAACCCAAGGGATTATCAGTTTTGAACAAGACGTGCAGACTGAAGTGGGCCAAACAACAAATCAGAAGTCAGCTTTGCCTTTTTTTTTGTCCTTGTTTTTGAGAATCAATCTCAGCTGTGACAGCCAAAGTGCTCTCAACTCAAAAAAAAGGCTGTAACTCAAGTCAGTTTGTCCAAGACAATAATTTACAAACCTTTCTTCAAAGTACTTTAGTGATATTGGTAAATTGACCATGAATCAGTTATTTTATCAAATCACGATTTTTTTTTTTTGCCAAGTAGTTATCGGGCATTCGTATTTAAATATTAAACCTAAGACACAATCCTATGATAAACACCTCTGGTTCTGCGGCATGATTCGGTTTTGAATATAGAGAACAATGCTGTTTAACAGTTACATTATCCATCTCCCTAACATTCTGTTCATGTACAAAAACGAACAGCAAACCGAGCAACATTTTAAACCTTTATTGACACAAATTTAGTAGCATCTTTAGTTGCCTACAATAAATAATTGTATTTCAGGAGTCTTTTTTTTCCTTTACATCACTGGGGCACAAATAGATAGACAGGCAGGACAAACAGTGGACAAACATGGATTGGCTAGAACACACAAACTTATATCCCTTAATGACAACCATTAGGTGACTATGTCACCAGTTCTAAAAACCCACGTTTGTCCTTGATGTTATATAACCTAATTGTATATATCTTTTTGGGGCATAAAATGTTACATTTGTGTTTGACCAAGATTTATCATTTTTCACGAGCATATACAGTATAAGGTAGACAATTAAATATACCCATCTATTATGTGCTTTGTGTGTGTTATTAAAACCAATGAATATCACACCTGATTGTGACTTACTTGTACAGTACTCACAGTGAAATCAGGCACAATGTCTGTCAAAGCCTTGATCTTGACCATAAATCTGCACTGTTGCAATTCTTCTCTAATTAAACTGAATGATTCCCTATGACAATACCTCATGCTTCAAACTGTATGGTGTGCATATACTGCGCTTAAAAGCTGGCGTTCAAGTACATACAAGAACTGCATCATCCATGATCAACAAAAGTGGTCAGTGTCAATGCAACAGCAATAGTCATTCCTGAAGGGTTTTATTACTGTTGGTTTTTTTGCCTTAGTACTACTGTAGGCACGACGAGTGAACACATAGGTCCCTCCAGCTGACAGTCCCACCTTAAGGGCCTGCAATTCTGCTTGACTGGCTTTGGTTCCTGCCAATCAAGCAAATATAAGACGAACGTGCCGTGAGGATATCCTCACCTCAACACCACTCTGGTTTATGTTGAACCCCGAGGGCCAGTGAGAACTGTCATTTCAATCATTTAGCATTACCGCCAATATGGGGGACACGGTCTGGAAGCTTAATTTAAGAAATGAGAAAGAAATGTCTAGATTTCAGCTCCCTGAATAAGAAACTGCATGATTCAGAGGAATTTTAAAGTAGCAATTAGTCGTCAAAAGGCAAATGGTCCATTCACAAAATCCACTCTATTATTGAGTCGAACTGCATGGCTTTAAACGCCTATCCATAACCATCATTTCCAGTGAAAATCAACAGGAAGTCTCGTTGCAACTCTGGTTTTTGAAAAAAGGGAAAAACCAAAAGCCTGTGCAGAATATTTTATAACGCATGCCTGGGCAACAGGGACATTTTATGAAGCAAATATATGAAACGATTAGAAGGCATGGTTTTGAAAACAATTAAGTTGCGAGCTATGACCAAATGATATGGATTTGTACAGTAGCTTTCAACTATGAAATGTGATGGGCTGGGGTCATATAATTTCCTAGAAAATGATATGCAAATGAAAAATGAAGGAATAAAATTCAGGCAGTCGAGGAGTCCTTTTCCAGATGAGCTTAATGCTGAAGAGTATAAACCGGTTTGAACATACTACAATAAAAAAAAATGTTCATGTATGTGTACAACTAACAATTAAGGTTTAGTTAAAGGTTTAGTTAAATATTTCTTAACACATTAAATCAGTAATTACTTTGTAAATACAGATCAAACTGTATAGAAAAACAAAACTTCAAAAGAACTGATGCACCCTGGCCTTGAACACACTGATACCTAAAGCTTTTTTCCCCCCTCCCATTGAACTTCACCTTGATTTCCTTAAAAGAAAGAACAATACTGTTTCAGTCACTCGAGTCTATAAAAGGCTGGGCTTTTGGGCATACGGAGAGGTTGAGGTCAAGGTCATCCAGATGAAGGTCATGCAAATCCTTCCCCCTCTCTATACCACAGCACCAGTGCCAACCCCCCTCCCCCCCTCAGTTTTCAAACCAATCCCCTGAAAGAGAAGAGCCTGTGGATGACGATGTGGGTTCTTGCCATTGTGATACTTTTTGGCTTGGAGTATTCCCTATTCTCAGTCCTCTGCATTTAGTATGATCCATAGCGATCCTGCACAGAAAAAGAAAACACTGTTAGGTTACCGGGTTACCGTTGCCGGGTCTAATCGCGTACGACAGCAGACATACAATCGTAACAAAAAAAAGGACCCGAGCAGCAGTACCTGAATTGTGTTCATCACTCCATTAGCCAGCACGGCCATTTTCCCCGCCACGGTCTTCACCCCCTGCTTGAACTGAGCAATGTCCGGGCCTGACGGAAGCACGCTGTCGAAGCCGGAAGCCCCTGGAGAGGCGATCCAAAAAGCGTTAAAAAGGCGCACTCAGTGCATAAGCTTGGCCACTATACTGGAAACACTACAAGTGGCGACAGTAACTGGCTGTTTTTTTAAAACAGTCATACCACCAGACTCCAGTTTTAGCAGTTACATTTCAGTAGTTACATCCATGTTTCAACACAGTATTGCAAATTGAAATAACATACAGATAATTCATAGCTGAGAAGTACGTAGAACAAGGGGTTGACAGACTAATTGTGCAGCCCAAATGCTATGCAATTCATTGTCTGCGCGTGTTCTTTTTGAATGTGCACATTGATACCTCTAAAGTAAAGCCACAGTAAAGGATAAGAGTACTGCCGGCACTTAACAAGCTCTCAGCTGCACTGACCTGCAGAGCGGTCGCTGCCATCGCCGAAGAGGTCAGCCGAGCTGATGGAGGTGCTGCCAGACATGCCCTCCAGGCGGGTCTTCGCTTCATACTAAAATCACACCTCAGAGTCACAACCTCCACTGGCAGATCCACGGTACTAAAATCATGCCTGTCACCACATCAACATTCACTTCCATGCAGGCTTTGCTCATATTTCTATGCCACACGTAATACCCATTTTTCAGAATTACAGGTTATACTTTCAGTACTGTGTGCAATCATCACAGTGTTTTTTACCATATCTGTCCCCTGCTGAATTCTTCTCCACACTACTTATGAAGTTTCAGCATCTAATACTTATACTATTAACATATTATGAATAAGAATTAGGATTATCAATTTTTCGTATGTTGACTTTGTAAGTGCTGTCTTGAAATAGCGGCTGGTCATCTCGCATACCTCAGCGCTGCTCTCTCTCCCAAAGAACATGTCGGAAGAAATAGCTTTGGCGTTGGCAAACTTCTGCCGCGCCTCACTCGATTCTGCCACCGGGACTGAAGCTTCTGGCTTCCGTCGGCTCGGCAACCTGTCGGTAAGTGGAGATAGCCTCAGCTAAGATTCAAGCACATCTCCGCACAACTGAACACCAACAAACTCCAAATCTGAGCAGACCCACTATTACTCCTCCCTTCAATCACATGAATGTGGAGTTGGTTCTGAGAAAGTTACATATAGAATAAGACTACCATAGGCTCTTTGACACTACCTGTTTTGGCACACTAAACAGGGTCATTTAATCACTAGTATGTACAATTATTTAATGGTAAGACTGGCCACCTATGAACCAGAGGCAAGGGTATACATGGTTATTATACCATAGAGTGCTGGATATAGCAGCCACTGTTTAAGAAACTTGTCCTGAGAATTAATCATATCCATGGCTAGTTAACTTCTGATGAAGCACCAATCAGTGAACACATCAGTCTGCCTCAGCCCTATTTTAATAACTGTTCACAGAACCAGAAATGTAACATGGGGACCCACCGCTCTCCGATTGGCTGGATGCTGGAGATGGTGACCTCGCTCTCCTTGGGCTCCTCTTTCTCCAGGGCCCAGGAGGAGAAGGTGGAGCTGCTGTCAGAGTCCCACCGTGAGCCAAAGCCATCGCTGGATGTGAAGGGGTTGTCCTTGTACCTGTCAGAGAGGGAGAACGATCACTCACACTCACCAAGAAGACCGACCGAGGCTTAAAGCCAACAACTGCCATTTCTAACCACTGTGACTTTAGCCTGAAAGCCTCTGTTTTAATCCAGCTCCAGGTCGAGACCAGTTAATAGGCAACTACACTGAAATAGGCGTATCTTCCATTGCACACCAAGTCCATTGCCCTTGGTAAAGAGCTTCCCCACACAAACTGCTGTATATAGAAAATCATCAACCAGTTTCTCAGCAGTGTTTATTGAGCCTTTGTGTACCCTGCATGCTAAAAATACCATCGCTACAACAGACCTTTATAATAAACAATCCCACCACTAATACGCAGGGACCTTGGGTCCAGGACTGGGCACTGTTTAGCTACCCTTTGTGCGGTTCGTGAACAAGCCAGAGGGGTGCTTACTTTGGAGGCCCGGATGTGAAGCCGGGTTCATCGAACATGTCCAGCTTGGAGCGGGAGGAGGAGGAGGACTTGGCTCCGGTGGGGGTCTCCTGCTCGATCACCTGCATCTCTGACATCACCGAGTGGGACACAGCACTGCAAAGGCACAGAGCGCTCAGATCCAGCACACTCAGCCGAAACTCTCAGCCAATGGGATTAGGGAAAATAAGAGAAATTTGCCATGAAAATGAACGGGAATTTATGGAAATTTACAGGAATTCGTTTTTTCTGTCTGTTTCATTCTCTTTGCCATCAAGTGAAATAAATTGGACCTGGGTTTTCAGACCTTTCTTTCACCCTGAATGGATACAGGGGGCTGCTGCAAAGCTACTGCTATGACTTGCCTCTGGATTCAAACACTGAGGTTAGACCGGACATCACGTTTCTATTAATCAAAATGGCTTTCACCAAGGTTGCAGCCTCACCTCCTGTTTCCGAAGCCCATGCCCAGCCTCTCGGCTTGCTCCCTCTTTTTCCCCTCCAGGGTCTGCAGCTTCTTCTCCTCCATCTTCCTGTCTATCTCCAGCTCCTTGTAGGCCAGCCGCATGGATGCCACACTGCACACGTGCAGAGAAAGAGAGAGGAATGTTAATGACCAAATGAAAGGCAGCTTTCTTAGCTGCATTCTTCAGGTCGTTTAAAAAGAGAATAGGTATGAAGTGTCGAAAAGAGATTCAAAGACACTTCCATTATCAGTTTAAATTGAAATTTGTTGAAACTACACGTTTGTTGAATGTCAGCAAGATAGCTCCAGCAGTTACATTTCAATACCATTGGTTGCAGTCTGACAAGACATGTTAGTATGAAATAACTTACTGAACTTGCTTTAAAAAAAGACATTTTCCACACAATAACGTTACTATTCAGATTAGAATCTCGATTCAAAGCTGTCAAAAATGGCCCCAATGTGGACAATCATTCCAACAAACGACATCCTGTGATGTCAAAACAAACTGTGAAACAATTAATGAAGAATCCTATGTATTAACCATGCATGTATTCTGATGCTACAGATAGCTTTCAAAAGACCCTGCCCCTCGCTTCCCCGGCCCACTCACATGGACTCCTCGGCCTGCTTCTTGGCCTCGGCGGCGTGCTCCTCCCTCAGTTTCTCAGCCACCTGGGCCTGCTTCTCGATCTCTGTGAAACTCTTACTGCTCACCTTCTGAGCCCCCAGGCCCTTCTTGGCACCAAGCTGAGGAGAGAGACATATAAATACACCGAAAAAACAGGTTTTATTCGCTGTGCTTCCCACTGTAAACTATTCCAGTACATCACCAAAAAAAATAAAAATCAGAAAAACTTCACAAGTCCTAGTCTTCTCGTAACTGAGTGTACATTAACATTCCAGCATCTGCAAACCAGCGGGAAACAACAGGTGAATTTGTTCTTTATATTTAAGGTGGCACTGCTCACCAACAACGTGCAAATCAAAACAACCACCATTTAACTGTAACTGCTTTATGGCAGCCGATTCCCACTGCTTGTTTACAATCACTTATCCTGACACCTAGTGGAAACACTGCAAATGGCAGCACAACCTGCACACCGATTCCTACATGAAGAAAAGGGATCCAATAACATACCCCCTTCTTCGCTGTTGTGGGTTTTTTCTTCCCGATGATAGAGGGCTTCACATCTGCAACAAAAACAGTGCACATCAATCCCATAGCCCATTGCTGATAATGCCACAAAGACAAACTGTACTTTTATCCGTTTCACAACACACTCCGGGTTTGCACTTTGAACCCTTCCCCCTCCCCCTCCCCCTCCCCTTCCCCTTCCTTCCCAGCTCATACTGTAGCTCACAGGCTAGTCCCTGAGGTACTTTCACACCCTTTATAAAACGTACCGACAGACATAGCATTTCATGCAACAGCAAAGCAAGATGCCAGAGTGCATGGTGGGAGATACAAGCACTTGCACTGTAGGGGATGGCAAATTATTCAAATGCAGCCGTTCAATCTGGCTGGTCCACTAGGAAATTGCTTTTCGTATTTATTTCAACTATGTTAAATACCAGAATTAAATTTAGTAAGACCACTAAGTCATTATTTCACTCCCCCCCTTTGAAAGCTGTAAATGAATTGCACTTTATTTCATTTCATTTAGCAGTGTTACTGCTGCAAGTTGCTCTGCGGCATTTAACTGCAACAGGTTCAGTACTAAAGAAACTTGATTGCTTAGCCCATTCTACAACTAAGATATACTGCATAATGACAAACGTACACAAGTAGATGGATAATGGGATGGATATTACATTATATTCACTTAGCAGATGCTCTGATATAGAGTTACGATGTTGTATTTGCATTCCGATTTATGAGCAGGAGTGCCCGACATGGCTAACATTTCCAAACCAGCAGGTGCATAATATGCAATATCACTGTACGATGCACCAGTGCAAAATAGCTATGCTAACCATGAACCAAAATACAGATCCTAAATACATACATATTTCACCCATAACAAGACGCAAGAATAAAACAGGATTTATATACGTTATAAATCCATTACATTACAATCACATTGCAGATTCTCTTACTCAGACCTATGTACAGTATGGCCAGTAAATCTAAGCTACATAAAGTTCAATGAGTGGCAGTAGATTATATCACTTCTCACATAAGAGAGAGAGAAGCGTTTGCTGTGGTTTAGTGCCAGCAGTTTAAAATGTGTTGAGCCCTAAAGGTCAGCTCCTTTAATGTGGCTTCTGAGGTAGTATTACCATAGAGTGCCCAAGCTCATACAAGCACTCAACTCTGGCCACTGTAACACATACTCTAGGACTGGAATTACAACCCCTGAGTGATGCGGAGATAACGTGTTAGTTGAGCAGGTGAACCGGTGGAGTTACGGGAGGTATGTATTAGCATACGTGGTGGGAGGAGGGGTTAAGCCAGTACGCTAGCAGTGTCATGTCAACCAAGCAGAACCATGCCTGGGATCCAGCCCGCCGTTAGGCTATCAGCAGCATCACATTCTTAATCACCTTCAGAAGGCTGCGGTTCGCTGGACGACAAACGCATTGAATCTTCTACGTGACAAAATAAACAGCAGTTAGAGTGTACTTCACAGAACATGGACATAGAAGTCTCAACTAGAAGTCTCAACTCACTGCAATCTTGACTGTCAACGGAAATATTCCTGGCTTGAAATTCATGCCGGGTCTTAACTATAGAATAAAATATTGATAACTAATGTCTTTCTTGTCGTAAGGTGGGAGAACTGCGTTATCAGGCCATTTTACGCAGTGCATATACAGCACTGTTCTGTATCATGTACAGAGGCCTACAGCGGCTAATGGGGTTGCAGTCCAAGCTGCTTCTCCCTGAACGAGAAGTACACGACCTCTCTGTCACGGATTCCAAGAAAAAGAAAAGTCAAACATCTGAACGAATTAGCAGTGGAATTCAGTAAATGGGCGATGAAGACAATGATTCACTTCCGGGTTTTAACCAAAAGAGGGTACAGACTCCACTCCACAAATCATGATGGGGGGAACATGGACAGGTGAGGTGTGATGAGTTAATGTCCTGCTAGTTGCTACCTTCCATGCTTCACGTGCTCCACGACGGCGACTCACCCATAACAGCTTTGGGAGATGTGCTCAGACCTTCAATGCTCGGTCCTTCTTCCAGCTCTAGGAACAATTGTTTCAAAAAGACCATTAAAGTCAAAATGCTGGCTGAGAGGGGAGCAGGAAAATTCAGTCAGTTCAATAGACCAAGGTTACATCCACAGGACAAGTCATCATGTGAAGCATTTTCCACACTTGAAGTTCTAGGGTTATCAACTCAAAACAACAACATGTCAGACGATTGATTAGTCAGTGAATTCATCACAATAAAAGGCAACTACGATCAGTGTACCTGGAAATTCAGGAGCCCTTATGGCACATACTGAGATCCCACTTTTAATAGGCCCTACTTTAATAAGTCCCACTGTGCACCCTTTTCAAAGTTTGTGTGAATGAGGAGGAAGACTCACGGGCAGAGGTGCTCTCGCTCACTTTGGGCGTCTCCTCTACCGCAGGGGGGGTATCAGCACCGTTCTGCTCCAATAGGGTGGGGGCAGGCAAGTCCCAGCTGGTCGCAGCCTGCAGGGTACGGGGGGGGGTGAGGATTAGCATCGATGCTCTAAAGCCACAAACACACCATGCTAGCTCTTACGGAACTACACTGACTGCCTTTCCATTCCGAAGGTTCAGCTTGTCTCTTTGGGAGTTCGATCTGGACAGGACCAGCTGACCACACTCCATTAAACTAAAGCAAATCAATGTTTCTGCCGGCAATCATGCTAAATGACCACAGGAGCCAACCCTGAAATTCTCCAAACAAAATGGCTTGTGATATTCGCAAGAAAGAATATCTATCTGATGATTCAAGCACAGCCCAAACCTAAAAGCTAGTATAGCAAAGGTCAGAAGCAAAGTATTTAACTTGGAATTTTCAGATGAGCTACTTTCAAAGAGAAATACCAACACTGAATAGCATAGTCGCGCATGAGAGTGCCAAGTTCTATTCATAACTGGTAGTGCTGTAATGTGCAAGAAATTACTTGCTGATTGTACCTCTGAAGTGTCTTCAGCTTAATTCAATTCCATCACCTCTGCCAAACACATCGTAAATGCGCTACTGAATACCCACCAGAGCTTATGCAAACTGTTTATTAACCTTGAATATTCACTGTCCATCAATGTTAAACAAATTCCCCTTCATTATTTTAGTACAAGGCCAAATAGCACTCTCCTTTCAGTAGGTTAAATAGCATCCCTAATGTGATTCCTCAAAAGATTGCACTTCCTTGCAAAAACAAATTGGGCTAAATTCTTATTTTTTTTATTTTTTTATTTTTAAACTTAAATGTGAACTGGTGAAAAAGCAGTCATCGTAAAATCAAGAGGAGCAATAGGGACTGTGTTCTCCCATTTAAGACAACGAGAGGGAACTTGAGGCATGATTACCTGAATGTGCTCTGCAAAGAAATCGTCTTCTTTCTTTTCATTAGCCACTGTGTGAGTGCTTCCAGGAGAATCAATCCACAGCTGAAACAGAATGTGCTTTCAGTACACTCAAGTTTGGTTTAAAAAGAAATGACTATAATGAGCACCGTGTACTTAGTGGGGACTGAAGGACTAATGAAGGGGGTCTATGCAACATGCAGCTATTCGTAACTGTCAAATGAACATACTATCTTTCCATGCTTCATTTACATAAAGCTAAGATAAGATAAAGTTGTCTAACAGCTTATGACTCAACAGGCCAATGTGTGCTTAGAGTTTGCAAATACAAACTTTCCTTCATGTCAAACACAGACCCTGTTTTTTTTTTTTTTTTAAACTGACAAATGTCTGGGTTTACACAGGATGCCAGAACTAGGGCTCCCCCAAGGAACTTAAAGTACGGATACACACAGGTGTAAAAAGCCATCAACCTAAAACTAACACACCGGCATGTGAAAGACCGACTCCAGCGCCTGTTGTTTACAGGACTTTGCGGCTGTGACTCACATCGGATCCATATTTGGACAGGGCTGCATTCGCTAACTGCCGGATCTTTTCGCGGTACATCTGTGCGGCTCGGCTGTTGTACTTGGCGTTGGTGTCGTTGGTGGTGCACCCATGCTGACGGAAAAAGGCAGCCTTCAAAGGGAAACACAAATGGTGGCTTCAGGACCGAGTGGCCTGCTTAGCATCAGCACAGTGCACCTGCTTTGCAAGCGGGCGCACTGAGGCAAATGCTCGTCAGGCCAAGAGACTGGCAAAGCCACTAATTCACAGGAAATTACATCAGGGCAAGAGACTGGCAAAGCCACTAAACAACAGGGTAGGGCCACTACTCCACAGGAAATTAACAGGACAGCAGAGTGCAGGCTACTAAAATGTTCCCCAAGAATGGGAGACTAAAGGCAGCATCTCCCATATGATTAAACAATATCAGGGCGCTTTCTGCTAAAAATGCATGTGACCCTCGGATTAAACTGTAGTTAAGGAATATTCGTAACTTGAATACAAACATTAGCTTTGTTATCGCTTATGTTCTGTGAAGCACTTTGTTATGCACTCACAGTGCTATTCAAATGAAGTGAATACTTTAATTACTTAACACCAAAGATGTTATATTGGCTCATTTAGGGACATCACCAATCAATTCCCATCCTGGACGTCATGTCAGCTAGCTTACCAACTAATATTTTCTAGCTAGCCAGGTAGGTATCTTAGCTTTTTAAATTTTAATTAATTTGACAGTGGTTGTATATAACTAGCACTGAATAACAATTATTAATTTCCAGACATCAGATTGATGGTTAACATTATTCCCAAATGAATTTAACAAAGTATCTTGACATTGATGCCATTCATTTTCCTAATTATCAGATGAGCATTCTAAATTGTAACTGTATCTGTGATATTTTAGAGTCAGTTCTCATACTAACCGCATTGGCGTTGCCTCCAACCTGCATACATCTCAGCTGAAACCAGTTCCAGTTAGAATCAAGTTCTGTGGATCTGGTGGGGGGAAAACAATGAGTGTATTACATAAAAGCCAGTCAATTATCAGACATCTCGAACACACAAATACAAATCAACCCAATGGATTTATAAATCCCTAAATTAACAATCAACTGTTCAATTTGTAATAAAATCTCTACATCTGGAGGCTCTTGAAAGTAACCATGGCATTCATGCACACTGGAGACACAGCAGAAGGGTCAGCAGGTACCTGATAAAGCTAAGGTGTACTCCTAGAGATCGGTGGATACCAGAGCAGTCGATACACAGGAACACTCCATACGGTATACTGGCCCAGCTTGGGTTCTTAGCAGCACAGTCAAAGCAGGCCTGAAACATGGACATTTCTATGTTTAAAATGAAAAAATTAACCTTTTACAAAGACAAAAGCTGAGTAGGTGACAAAGAATCAGCTTCAGATAAGTCCATGAGCTTTTCCAACAGAGCCAAGCACACCATTGGGGGAAGCCATCCCATTTCCTCCAGTTTACTTTGTCTATTATAAATACCTGGATATGATCATTATTAAAAATAATCCGTGTTCAAAGTAATAAACAAATAGTAAATGTAATATCCAATGAAGAATAACTATTCTGAAGGACAATTCCTATTTTCAAATGGCCATTCTGCAAAAGCGGGAATTGGGCTTGTTGTCAGAAATGAAGTAGAGTAGAACCTCATTCTTAGAGGGAAGATTCAACACTAGATTTTTCTAAGCAGATTCCCTGTTAGGTGACATAGAGGTATTGCAGCGGCAACAGTTGAATGTCATAAGCAAACTTCAAACTGCAAATAATATCTTGGTCACTGGTTAAACCTCATAAATAACCCAGGGCAACGGCACTAGGTAAACATGTATAGTTCTCGGTTAAGACTTAGGTATTTTACCTCTGCAGGTAAAGACCATTTAAATAAACGTGGGCTCTCTTGTATCCAAATCAATCAAACCACCTCTATGGAATTTCAATATAGAAAACAATGTATTACATACAGCTAACTAATGCTGGCGAGGCCATTTGAAAATCTGAAAAAGGCCACTCGAATTCAAAAGAATTAAAGGTTAGTAGTGTTCAAGGAAGCCTGAGAAAGAAAACGACACCCACACAAATTACCCCAGTAAGGAACGCAAGGGTAATCGGGAGTCGTCTATAAGTCTGTAAAACCGAAACCAACTAAATTTAGCATGTGTAAGGAATGAACTCCGAAAAACCCTTGCATAATCTGTTCAACGTTCAATGCAAATGTATTCGAACAGAGTCGTTCCAACATACGCGTTTCGTTACGTGGAAGACTAATGTTTACGAAAAAGGGACCAAGTCAAAAATTATTACATAAGGAATGGTTGCTGCTGGCCAACTTGGAAACCATTTACATGTATTCCATTGAGTTATATAGTTAGCTTACCACGAGGTAATTAGCACAGTTAGTCTGTTTGTTCGGCAAGCGGTCGACGGCCTACCATAGCTAACGTTAGCTGTGCTGGCTACGGCCACAGACGCTTCCCTGTGTACGTTCCAACTAGATAGCATTATCCGGTTACAAATGATCGACATATAAATAGCGATAGTAATATTACTCACATATCAATAATGGTTACATGATATAATGCTTAACTGGTGGATTATGGATAATATAAACGGTCAACTTCCATTTCCTACCATCAGGCTATAAGCACGGCTAAGGCCAAAGCTACATAGAATGTTAGCTATGCCAGCTAGTAAGCTCATTGGCTGGCTTAGTCTAACAGCCGGCTTACAAAATCTAAAAAGCCACAACAACATTGAATACTATAATATTTGATTTCAACACAACGACGAAGAGACTACAAATCACACATTTCAGTTACGATTGTTACCTTATTCGTTGGAATAGACCGTAGTCTTTTAAAAATGGTTAAAATTTCGGTCTTGTTCGGCTCCAACGCCATCTTGCCACCTTCGCATACGTGCAACTAAAACTACGGACAGCAGTATTGGTCAAACAGCACACCTGACGCACCTCCTCTTCCGCAAGAGCAAAGCCACGTAACTCAGGGGATTTCGTTGACTGGGAGTTTCCAAAAAATGTCAACGTCAGAAATAGTGTGCGTTCATTTTGATCCATTTGAATTGTATTAATACACCCACAAACTGAGATTAACTAGCTAATGAAGCTTTAATTGCGGTGCAGTGGCCCAAGGTAAAAGTTCAAATCGACTGACCTTACTGTTTCATAACAAGTAGTAAAGAAAGGCGTGCCAGGGATGTAACACGTGACGATGGACTGCATTTATACAGTGACTGGGTCCGAGCTGTTGATTCACGGCTGTAATAATCGAGAGTGCTTCACTGATTTCGGCAGCTGCAGGGACTGGATGTTACATGTATTGTTGAGTGTTAGGAAGATAATTTAAGTGTATACCGCACTGCAATTCAGGGTGTCTGCAGGGACCTTTTTACAAGGTTATTTCAGAAGGTCATTCAGTTGTTGGGATTTTGCTATAACGGTCAATCCCCTGAAAATCAGTGGCTGACCGGAAAGCATAACTTTTTAGACAAATTTGGCGCGATAGGAAATAAATATTGGTCCAAGTATTTAGGTATCGGGTAGTTTTTTGTTTGTTTTTTTTTTTTTTTTAGAATGAATGTCAGTGCCATGCCGGTCTAATTTACGCGATTACAACTCCTTTGAACAATATTTTTCATGAAGACATTTTTTTTTGTATTGTGTCCTGCATATAGCAGGCATTTCACTCCAGAACACTATTACACAACTATACATTACATTACATTACATTATAGGTTCTTAGCAGACGCTCTTATCCAGAGCGACTTACAACAAGTGCATTACAAAACTCAGAGACAAGCGCTTTACAACATTCCTGCAAGAGAGCTACAATAGGTATAACTTTGCAAAAAGTGTGAATTGTACACCCTTTTTTTTTTTTTTTTTTTTTTTTTTTAGAAAAAAAAAAATGTTAGAGGGTAGTGGGGGGTGATGAGGTGAGATGTAGCTTGAAGAGGTGAGTCTTCAGTCTACGTTTGAAGACGGCCAGGGTCTCTGCTGTTCTGACTTGCACAGGAAGGTCATTCCACCACCGTGGGGCTAGAACAGACAGGAGGCGTGACCGGGTGCTGGTGCGAGCCGGGGCAGGGACCAGGCGACATGTGGCAGCAGAACGGAGAGGTCTAGCTGGGGTGTAGGGTCTGATGAGTTGACGTAGATAGGGAGGGGCTGACCCCCTGGCTGCTTTGAAGGCAAGCACTAATGTTTTAAATTTGATGCGAGCCATCACGGGGAGCCAGTGGAGGGTGGTGAGCAGGGGGGTAACGTGGGAATGTCTGGGGAGGTTGAAGACCAGACGCGCTGCTGCGTTCTGGATGAGTTGCAGGGGTCTGATAGATGATGCTGGGAGGCCAGCAAGCAGGGAGTTACAGTAGTCCAGGCGGGACAGGACCACTGCCTGGACGAGGAGTTGGGTCGAGTAAGTTGTGAGGAAGGGGCGGATCCTCCGGATGTTATACAGGAAGAACCTGCATGAACGTGTCACTGCTGAAATGTGCTCGGTGAGGGACAGTCTGTTGTCCATCACCACGCCAAGGTTTCTAGTTGAGGGTGATGGTGTGAGGATGGTATTACCTAGGGAGATAGAGAGATCAGAGAGAGGGGAGTTAAGAGCCGGAATATAAATGAGCTCTGTCTTACCTGGATTGAGCTTGAGATGGTGGCGGACCATCCAGCTCTGAATATCACTCAGGCAGGCAGTGATGCGGGCTGAGACCTGTGTGTCAGAGGGTGGGAAGGAGAGAAACAGTTGTGTGTCATCAGCATAGCAATGGTAAGACATACCATGAGCTGTGATGACCGGGCCAAGGGACTGGGTGTAGAGAGAGAAGAGGAGAGGACCAAGGACCGAGCCCTGTGGGACTCCGGTGATGAGGGGGTGTGGCGCAGATACTTTACCAGCCCAGGCTACCTGGAAGGAGCGATCTGAGAGGTAAGACTCAATCCAATTGAGGACTGTGCCACAGATCCCCATTGCAGATAGGGAGGACAGGAGGGTGGGGTGGTCGACTGTGTCGAAGGCTGCCGATAGGTCCAGAAGTAATAAGACGGAGGAGAGGGAGGCTGCTCGGGCTGCGTGGAGAGCTTCGTTGACAGAGAGGAGTGCGGTCTCTGTCGAGTGGCCTGGTCTGAATCCAGACTGATGGGGATCGAGGAGCTCATTCTGTGAAAGAAACACAGAGAGTTGATTTGATGCAGCACGTTCAATGGTTTTTGACAGAAATGGAAGGAGAGATACCGGTCTGTAGTTCCCAATGATGGAGGGGTCTAGTGTAGTCTTTTTCAGGAGGGGGGAGATGAGGGCCTTCTTGAAGGTTGACGGGAAGCAGCCGGATGTCAGGGAGGAGTTAACCAGGGAGGTGATGAATGGGAGAATCTCGGGTGAGATTGCCTGGAGGAGTGGTGAGGGAATGGGGTCAAGGGCACAGGTTGTGGGGCGATGGGAAAGTAGGAGTTGTGAAACCTCAGAATCGGTGAGGGGAGAGAAGTCGGAGAAACAAGGGGAAATGGTGAGGGAGGGGGAGAGTACAGGTTGAGGGGTGGGGAGTTGGGAGCCAGTGACCGTAAGCAGAGGAGTGGAGAGACAAGGGGAGGGGAGCATAGGGTGAGGTGGAGTGCAGAAGGAGTTGCGGATGACTGCAATCTTCTCGTCAAAGAAGGTTGCAAAGTCGTCAGCAGTGAGCGAGGACTGAGGGCGTGCAGATGGCTGGCTGAGGAGAGAGGAAAAGACAGAAAACAGTTGCCGAGGGTTAGAACGGTAGTTATGGATTTTGGTTTGATAGTAGTTTACCTTGGCAGCAGTCACCGTGGAGGAGAACGCTGCAAGGAGGGATTGGTAGGCAGAGAGGTCTGAAGCATCTCTGGATGTCCTCCACTTCCTCTCTGCTGCACGGAGTCCAACCCTGGAGGTGCGTATGGCATTGGACATCCACGGGCGGGGAGGAGATGGACGTGTTGGCCTAGAGACAGTGGGGCAGAGGGAGTCAAGAGCAGATGTAAGGGAGGAAAGTAGGGAGGTGGATGCAGAATCAGTGGGGAGGGTAGTGAAGGATTCGAGAGGAGGGAGGGCAGCAGTGACAGATGAAGCAAGAGAGGAGGTTGAGAGGGAGCAGAGATTGCGGCGGACAGATACAGTGGGTGTGGGGGGAGAAGGTGGGTGAGAGGGAGCAAGGGGGAGGGAGAAGGAAACGAAGTGGTGGTCAGAGGTGTGCAGAGGGGTTACAGTGATATCGGTGCAAGGGCTATTCCTCAGAAAAACCAGGTCGAGGAGGTTGCCCGCCTTGTGGGTAGGGGGAGATGACTGTAGGGAGAGGTCAAAGGAGTGGAGGAGATGTAGGACAGCTGAAGACTGGGATGTTTCCAGGTGGAGGTTGAAATCTCCAAGCAGGATCAGTGGGGTGCCGTCCTCAGGGAAAGAGCTGAGTAGGATATCCAGCTCATCGATGAAGTTTCCCAGTGGACCTGGGGGGCGATAAATGACAACAATGTATAGATTAGTTGGACAGGTGATTGAAACAGAATGGTATTCAAAACTGAATCGGGGTAGGTCAGAGAGAGGTAGGGCTGAGTATTTCCAGGAGGGAGAGATTAGAAGACCAGTGCCACCACCACGGCCTGATGGTCGGGGAGTGTGGGAGAATGAAAAGAAAGAGGAGAGGGCAGCAGGGGTTGCAGTGTTCTCTGGGGTGATCCATGTCTCAGTGAGGGCAAGGAAATCAAGGGAGAGCAGGGAGGCATAGGCTGAGATGAAATCAGCCTTCTTTGAAGCAGACTGGCAGTTCCAAAGTCCTCCAGCAACTGTGCAGTTATTGCAGGGAGACAGCTGGGGGTAGGAGAGGTTAGCTGTGTTCCGTCGCTTAGGGGGGCCACGTCTTTGGAACCGGGTGCTGTAGGGCAGAGAGCAGACAGAGATGGGAAGAGCTTGCATAAAACTGAGGAGGAGCGACGCTAGCGTCGCTCAGAAACACTATTTGAAGTGCCGCGTAATTACTCAAATAATGTAGCGATAAGCGGCTCTAGACGGATCAAATACAAGCAATTTACAATACCTTGAACCAAAACAGCTGCGCAGATAAAACGGGGATGAAACAAAGTTACCGATCAAAGACTTACGCGATACTAATTACTACCAATATTGCACAGCTGACAATCAATCAAGACTAGGAGTTTAACCGGTAAAAACAGCTGGCTACAAATCACTAATATGACGACGCAACAAGCAAAGACGACTAATTTAAAGAAACTAAGGCAAATTAAGGCCACAAGACACAACTAACAAGCAAAACAATACTTAGACTAGCTACTCAGAGGGACGGAAGTGAAGCTCTAGTCACGCCGAGGAGAATGCACCATACCTGGTATTAGACCAGCAGGGGTGGGCAATTCCATTCCTGGAGGATTGGTGTTGAGATTTTCTACAAATTACCCTGGCTCAATTAGGCAACTAACTATACATCTATGCTGGTTAGATTAGACCAAAGTGGAACCTTTCATTTACGAGTTGAAAAAATATCAGCTGTCATTTGAGTTTAACCATGAATGTAGCCACATGTCAGACACTGCATACTGCACAATGCTCACATGATTGGTTCTGATTCAGTTAAGAGCAGAATTAAAATGATAAAAACCAGCTCTCCTTGCCCACCCCGATACAGACAGAAAAGCACAAGTTTTATCAAGGCCTCTAGAATGTGGGGTTTTAATATCTTTATTTTCCCTCTTGAAAATATAAGGGAATTAGAAATCAATGTCTGGTCCCTGCATTTATTGAAAATGTAGTCACCATAATGTCTTGACCTTAATCTTAATCTTCTTGGGAAATAGGGTGGATGGATAACAACGTTTGTAGTCTTAACATGGGGTGTTTTGTGTGATTGAGCTTCTTGATGGCCTATTGTGTTTCATAATTTCTGAACATTGTGTAAAACATAAATACTCTGTTATGACAGAAAGTCAGTCTACTGAATAATTGATACCAACATGAGTCTTCCAGTACTTTAATCTAGACTTCCTACAGTAGGTGGCAGTAAATCCTTAGTTTTTCAGCTGCCTGAAAGTAACGGCTGGGAGATATTTCCTGGGTATAGAGTTTCAGAAAAAGGACACTACCAGCAAAATAACAGCATACAAAGTGGATACCCGGAATGTCAGATAGTCCTGTCTGGGGGGAACATATCCATCTAGATCAAATAACACCTATGGCCCTTGTTCAGTGGAGGACACAATGCTGTAAGAGCTATATTCTTTCAAGTGAGATGCTAAACTGAGGGCCAGACTCACTGTGGTCATTCAAGTTCTCCTGGTACTTCTCATTTGTGTAGGGCGATCCCAGTTGACACTGCAAATTTCCCAAACTGGCTCTCTTGGCTTGGTTTGAGATCACGTGATGAAGGATGCTTATTTGAATTCAATTTTATGTTGAATAACATTTGCAACAATGTGAAAGTATGTTTTGAAATACAAGGACAACCATTCTTCTTTCAAAGAAAGAAACAGAAACTGTGCAGTCTTAAAGCATCAAGACCAAATTTGGTCAAAATCAGACCTTGGTTATAGGTCCAAACAGAATGGCTTCCTGATAGTCCACTACTAAGCCTCTGTGATGTAAAGATATCATATACAATGGATTTCAGCTAGGTTGATCATATATATTTATTGCTAATTTAAGTCTCTAATTAGGAGTACTTTCCAGGGCACAGCATAAGCTTTGTGGTTTACGCACACACAGCCTTTTGATTCTTAAGTTTCCTTGTCTACAACTTTGTTTTCAACACTCCTTTCACTTTTCTATATTGTGTACAACAGCTCTCCCGCTGAGAGCTGTTGTACACAACAGTTTCATGATCAGGGATTATTTCAGCTGAAACCTAAATAAAAAAAATGAAAATGTTATATAATATCTGATTTTGGGCTGACAGGAGGTAAAGTCCATAGATATAAAGAAAACTCCAAATTCCCTTTAAAAAAGGACACATCTATAACAAATAGAAAACATTATTGTCATTCAGCCAAAGTTAACAAGCAAAAACCTGTTAATTCAAGAGAAATTTCACATTTAATTGGTCATATAATTTTAAATGCATCAACTCAATGCCTTTAGTGTGGGTGGAGAGTACATACAATGACATGACACATTTAGTCTCAATTGAATCATCCAAATAGTTTTATTTTTGTTTTCACAATGATTAGCTCGGAGGTTACAGTAGTTCTGTATACTGGCATTTACAGTGAAATGAAGTAGAGATATGGTTTTGTGGTAAGACAATAACCCTACACATTTTCCATTTTATGCATGTCTAAAAACCCCTCTCCTTTCACAGATTCAGCTTAACAGATTCTAACAAATCAAACCCTTCCTCCTCCAGATTTTAGTAATTTTAGCAAATATGTAACTGAGTGAACTGTGGTTTATTAAAAAAAAATAAAGGAAGTAAAATGTTAGACAGCCTAACTGGATAAAATATTCCTCAACAGCCACCCATTTAACTCCTTCCCCACACAAATCGGTAACATAGGTAACCAGAGTTTCTGCCCAGTGTGATTACAACATCCTCACATTTTTCATAATATCAACAAACTCAGTTTTTATTTTTATCCCGCTGAGGAAATTGGGTGCAGCATTAGCCTACTTCAGCTCATTTAAATCTACCATTTCAAATAACTTCTCTCACCAGCATCTACATGCATTGGCAAGTTTCTCACTGAAATAAGTATACTCATTACTAAACATGTTAGCCAAAAAAAAAACACCCTTTTGTAAAAATATATACAGAAACACACATACTTCTGGGTACAAGTAAATGAGAGATGAAAGAAATAATTAAAGTAGAAGTTGTGTATTTTCAATTGAGCAATTTGATTCGTAAATAAATATTCCTTTGAGTGAATGAGCGACTAGATCCTAGCTATTTCACTGGTACTAAGGGCTGAGTGGTCAGGTTTTGAGGAAAAGGAGGGTTTTGTTTGTCATAGGAGATGATCCTGGTAGTCTACAGACTGGTGCTATAGCATTCACCTCACCCACCTCCATCTGAAAGAGTTGGTTGGGGGCACTGTGCCAGTGTTACTCATATCCTCCTAAAGGCACTGTATAGGTAATGTGTCGCCCAAAGACAGAA
The DNA here is from genome assembly GCF_013347855.1 of Anguilla anguilla. NCBI lineage: Eukaryota > Metazoa > Chordata > Actinopteri > Anguilliformes > Anguillidae > Anguilla > Anguilla anguilla. The sequence goes on from NC_049205.1 coordinate 43,682,812, forward strand.
TCAACCCTCGCCCCTTCACTCGTGTCACTCATCCACCTTCCAGGTCTTATTGTGCATTTTGTGTTCGTTATACTTCTGCAGAGTTTTGGGACCTTCCATTCTTCAACATGGGTACACAGTGTCAAGGTTGGCAGGACTGATGGCACGGTCACTTGGCATAGCTTCAGCGCTGCTGGCTACAGACCCGGTTGTTCGGCGGTGGGCGTGGGGGGATGAAGGTGGGGTCATCAGGACCCAATGGCCTGGACATAATTAGCGGGGTAGAGTCCAACCTGTCCATTACCCAGCTGCCCTTTACACCAGCCCTGCTCATCCTCTTCACCCAACTTCATTAGCTCTTCTCCTGGTGGGAAAGAGAGTACCATGTTCAAGCTTCCAGAATGATGCAGTTATCCAAGAGCTTCAGTGCTGGCTAATTACCATTTTTTGATTCAAAGCATATGAAATTAGCTTTAATTCTGGGGTATCCTGTCCTTAAAATTAACAGAAAACACCAAAAAATGTTTTATATTCTTACATTTATTGCTAATTGCATGATTCAATAAGACAACTCTTAATCCTATAAAAAAGTGCAATGTATTGTTTAAAAACTTTACATGATGCTACATGTAACATTTACCAAAATATCTCCAACATTCAATTTCACAGTCTAACGCAGCTAGTACTTACCTCAATAAATTATATTATTGAAAATACGTATGTTAAAATCATCAATAAGAATTCTTAATCCATCAAGATTTAAAATTAACCCTAGCACTTTCCTATTTACAATTAACTCTAGAGGCAACATGTGTGGGCTGGGGCAAAAATTATGATTGCTGACAGGTCAAAAAGGCCACAAAAGTAGTTGGTTAAGAAAAATTGTTCAGCCAGTTGTTTTAAGAAGCAACCATAGCAAAAATGGCATGCAAATCACAAAGGAATAAATCCGTTATTTACTGTAGACTCATTCCATATTTAAAAGCCTTTTCAAATCATGTGAAAATTATGTTTTGTGTAAATTAAATTACAAGTATTTTGTATATCCCTTGCATTCATACCACCTCTTAATTTCCAAAGTGCCTACATCATATCACACATTTTTCATTTTTAAAATGATAAATTATGTGAATCCTGTGATAATATTTTTGTTTTGGGATTCGTTACAATGTTGCAATCACCTTAAATTATGCAAATTACAGAAATTGATCTTTAGATGAAAGATAAATCATTTTAAGACAATAAAGTAACACAAGATTACTTCAGGCCATGGAGAATACTTTTTAAAAAATTTCCAAGCAAAATGCAAATTTAAAAACATCCATTTTCCAAAAGCATGCCACATGCCAACAATCTCCACAGCACAATAAGTCACAAAGAAACCCTTGGTCTAAGGGCATAGAGTTGCTCTCTATAAAAATGTAACCCAGGTAGAGACAATGTGAACATACCAAAGATTCAGTCAACCTTGTAAGGGCTGCTAGTTAGATGTGTGCTTGGTATGTTCCCACGAAAAACTAGTCCCAGGCTTAATTTGGAATTTATTAAATGAAACTAAAATGAGAAGTTCCAATTTGAAGTCTGTTAAATTACATTTTTCAGACAGCAACTCAATGTGTTTTTAAAGTTCAGGGTTTCTTGTTGCGAACTGCAATTCTGCTTACGTGACACCCGGGACACACTGCGCTGGCCAGTTTGATTGACCGGGTCTCACTGTGGTTACCATGCCGAGTTGTGTCTGATTTCCATTAATATGTATTAGTAGGGATTAATACCTGCTTTAAAGCTCAGCTCATCGGCTTCTTGCCCCGTGTAATCATACAATGCTTTTACTCGCACTCCTGCTACCTTCTCGTCCTCATCCACCCCGTTTGTTCCGATAAATTTTTTTGGGCTCTCTTCGTCTGACCAGTCCGAGGAGTAGTCTTTGCCATCTCTATTACCAGGGAGAGGGAAAGAGACGATAATCAATACTAAACATAATCAGGCAAATCATTTCTTAATACTTTCATCTGCAAGTAATTTAGCAAAAATAAAACAACAAACCTTGTTTTGGTCATTGTGATAAAAACATTTTAAATCAAGACACCAGATTTTTTTTTCACATTACCAAAAGAAAGGAAACCTTCCCAATGGCCTTGTTGTACTCATTAAGTGGTGTTTTGAAAGTGTGAAAAGCCTCTAATCTGTTGTCTTTGTAACCAAGCGATAGCAGCAATAATAATTTGAATAATGTTGTTCCCGACTTGAATACAACCACTCTGGAGGGTCTGTTCTACACAGATTGCCCAGGGCTCACGAGCTGAGGCCAAGCATCTGGGCGCTGTATGACAGTTGTAACCTGGCTTGTCAAGCCATCTGGAAGTTGTCCATGAATCACGTGAACCCAGACAATTTATTGTAAGCAGATGCTACTGGATGAAGTTGCACACAGCAGCGACACAGCAAGATTAGAAGCACTTGTAAGCATACAGCCTCAGTGAGGACATCTGTATGCTTACAGTATTGTAGGGAAAATTTGAGCTTAGCTAATGGCAGTAAAGCGACAGTGATACCAAAATATACAGTAACACCAGAAAGATATTGGGAAGTTAAAAAAAAGGGGGGGGGGGAGATCACAGCAAATCAGACTGCAAACAAGTACAAGCTAATTATTGGAGAAAAGGACAAACCATTTACCAACAATATGTACAGATCGAGTAAGAGAAAGAATTTTTGTGAAGTTGACAACATTCAAAGTGCTTTGCATTGGTCATCAGGACAATTCAATTCATCTGAAAAGCATTCTAGCATCAATTGGTAAAGATATATTTTCTGAAAAAATACACTGCACTCTCAAATCAAAACTGAATAAAGAAAGGTATTCTACATCCTTAAAAGAATAACAAACCCAAGACGGTCCTGCTTTGCAAGTGAATTGAATTGCTTCTCTGCTTCTGGGAGGCCAGAAGCTTATGCCAGCTTATCTCCACAGCCTTAATTTGTGCAATTTCTTATCTTCCATTATATGCACACACTAATAATCACATGAGATTTGATTCTCAAAACACAAGTTCATTTGTTCAATTGATTCGAAAGACAAAAAGCCCCAGCAGCCCTTGAAGCCCGACTCCAGGGACTTAAGCCTTTCCCCGGTAGAGGTGAATACAATAGGGTGTTTACTGACTTTTCGCTGGACAGGTAGCTAATGTTCTCGTACTGGGCACTGTCCCTATGCGACCTGCAGATTTAAGAGGAGTTAGTTCAGCTGGACGTCCCGTGCGATGCGGGGGGGGGGGGGGGGGGGGGGGGGGGGAAGAGATGAGAGCAACCCTCCAGGACGGCACCATCCCTTCATAGGCCGGGGCAGGGGAACCCAGGCCCAGCTGCAGTTCTGCATTAATTAAGGCCTGCTGCTCATAAAATACAGGAAGTAAGCTCCAGAGGGCTCCACGGTTACCCAGGAAAAGAAAACAAATTGCAGCTGTTGACACAGGCAGTAGGAAAAAAGAGGAGTCGGAGATGCTGTGCGGTAAACAGCTTCAAGATATTTTTTTTGCTTACTCTGCTTTGTCTGCTGCAAGTACACAAAGTAGCCGTGTAGGCTAAACTGTAATTTGCACGAGACATAACTGTAATTTGTTTGGCTGAGCATCATTCTAAATTATATGTACTACATTAAAATCAATGCAGCATTTTTTTCCCCCTCCTCAAAGACAGAAGTACGCTTCAGGTCTCATGTAACCAAATTCAAAAATAATCGTAAAATAATATTCTTTCCTTTAAAAAAAAAAAAAACATTTTCCCCATAAGGACAAAATACTGTAATACAAAGCTGGCCTTATGTCCTTGCTTGCTCAAATCTCCTTCAAGCAGTATATTACCTAACAAAACCCAACTACTCATTACAGTTAACATAGGAACCCTCTAGGCGCTAATAGAGATGGTCATTCTGCGATCCTGGCAGAAACACTATGCTTCTTTCACCTATATACCCACTGTGCTTGTATGTAAGAACTCAGGAGTGTGAATAATGGGGCTCATGTAAAATCTCAGCCACGCAGACATTTGTTTGCCAGCCCTCTCCCAAGGAGGTGGATCCACAAAATAATTACGGAGCAAAGGCCTTCTAGGCAGCAGTGCTTGTGGCACACAATCTTCAGTCAGTGAGCAGTTAAATTTGCTCAGAGAAAACTGCTGGGGGAACACACTCCGTTCTTCACTCAAAAGTTTGAGTTTTGCATCATAAACACTTTGGACACCGCAAGAATTTCTAAAAGCAGGGTATGATTTTGTGCTAAAATTCCAAACCGCATGTCAGATGTTCCTCTAGTCTGGTGGTCTGATTTTTCTCCTTTAATTCAACAAAATGAAGAGATCCTGAAGTGCTCTTGCTGAGGAGATGAGCATCATAATCAGGTAACCATGGACCAAGTGCAAACAATACTTGTAATAGCCTAAACAGATTTCCAAGACAGGGTGGACTGCTTTGAACCAATTTAATTTAAAACAATAACCATATGGAAGGCAGGTCCGGTGTTGGCAATGGGATCCAATCAGGCCTCTTTACAGCAGACAGAGGGTGTGGCCTATAAGGTTACCTGATGGTCTCCTGGGGGGTCTGTGGAAGCTCCTCTCCTGCTGAGACGATGTTGGTCAGAGTCACCACATCGTCTGAGCGGCTGTTCTTCTCTTTGCGAGAGATGGCGCGGTTAGCTTCCGGGGACCATTCCTAAGGATCACAGACAAAATGGTCATTCGAATGCAGACAAGGAGCAGAGATCTTGCACATTTGTGAAATTATCTCCCTCAGACACATGCTGCATTGAACTCAAGAGGATAAATAATTACTCCCATGTAACTCAAGTGTGAACCAGGCATGAGGAAGACAGAGGACATGCAATGGTGTATTTTTTCCCCAGTTTTTCCAGTTATTGCAGTTGCCTACATGAGAATTTTAAAAGTTTCCTTCCTGTTTCTTGGTAATTCTGTATTTTCACAATCTCACATGCACTTCAGTGAGTAAAACTACAACTACAAAGGAGGACTAATAACAGAGGGCAACACTGTAGTTACAGTGCAAAGCCGTGTTGCTACTGGGCCAACACAAAGGACCCTCTGTTCCATCAACACAATGGGAATACCGATGGGACCTGAGACAAAAAGAGACAAGGGAAAATACAGTTTATGACCCAGCAGTGTCATTTACCTGCTGCTGCATTACCTGAAAGCTGATGCTAACTTTCTGGACAGAAATAACACCAATGAATGGCACAGACCTGCCAACACCCTTGTGTCAGCGGCCAGGAAATGTGCACTCAGTTTGAGCGTAGCATATCATGCCATTTCAGATCATAGAAACAAAGGTTTCTTTTCCTGATAAAGCTAGGTTGTGCCATTGCAAACTCAACATGGCTCAAAGGCAACCCGTCTCTCGATACTGATGACAGCACTGACCGCGGGGGTTTGAGGCCTGCCACTTGTCTTTAGCACTGAGGAGAACTGCCGCATTCCTGAACCCACACGGTCCCCTGTTCACACAAGGGACCATTCACGGTCCAAAGTCTGGAATTTACCAACACTACAGCTAGAGGCTCTAAACCATCTCATGGGAAAGCCCTGATTTATCACTGATGTTTTAGGCGTACAAGCAGAATACATTTTCACAGTAGGGGAGGATGTTTTGCCACCAGTGGTGCTAAGAGTGACGTGATTGTACTCCTTTTTCTGTAACCTTCCGTTCAGCGTACACAGTATTTGAGAAGCAGTTTATTCTCACATGAACCATTAACTTTACCTCAAACTGCGGCCAATTCATATTCATGCCTGGCCCATGCGTGTTCCTCCACCACCTCAGGTCTTCAGTGTCATTCGCTGCGGCTATGGTCTGGTTCAGGTCTCTAAACAGCACTCGGAAACTGCAGGGATTTACATCTGTTAGATACCTTTCAAGGTGAAACGGACAATCCTGTGTGGCACTTCACATTCTGCAAATGGTATTTATGTTAATTTCCAATTACCAATATTGCATATCGACTACAAGTGCATAATCATTATAGTACTTTTGAACAGTGCATTCTTCCCCAAGTTCCCATTTTAGACTGTCAGATTAACGCCATGTCTTACATTTACATGGGAGAAAAAAATAACCTGCCGACAAGGTCAAATGACCAAACCCTTTGTACACACAGGAAAAACTGACAAGGGTGGAGGATATAGAAAGCCTTCCAACCATTTCAATGTTGACTCGAGAGTTTACTGATGTGGCATAGTTAATAGTCAATGGAAAAAGTTCATCATTTACTCCTTAAGTACACAAACTCTGTTAAAAGCAAACTAAGCTGGAACCTTGAGGCTGAAAACAGGGTACAGTCTGTCTGTAAAGCACAGTGAAACTATGCTCCATTTCTTCTTGGTTCAACAAAAAGGGGCAAAAAATGGGTCAATCATTTCTCAAACAAAAAAGCTGGAATTTCTCAAGTTTAAAAGAGACTTGTACAGGAAATTAATAACTTAATAACCAGCTCGACTTGCACTTTAAGTCTTTTTTTTCCCCACCCACTCAAGGACCTCTTGTCTACAGCAAACACAACTTCAGCCCTCAAGGGCAGAAACAATATTTCTATTCTGTACTGATCCTGTATTTATTAGAGGCATTACAGAAATCTTATAATTACAACAAAAATCTGGAAATTATTACTGGCCATGCAAAATGGTGGAATCAATAAGAAATTGATCATATCATCCAGAACATATCCTCAAACATCTCTGATTCCTCATTAGAGGGGATTTTGACGAGCATGAGGTAGAACCAGAGTGAGTATCTCTGCTGAAAGCTTGACTGTGCCAGTGCCAACTGCGACAGCCCCGGGCACTGTACAGGCACCCAGCATTTTAACAGGATGAACCACCCAGCAGCCCCACTGGCCACAGAGGCAGCAGATGCACCTCCTGTACCCAAGCTGGTGGTGGGGTCCTTGCCTGTCATTGCTGGAGAGGTCCAGGTGCTTATGAAGGTCCATCATGACCTCCTTAAAGAAGCACAGCCGCTTCTTCTCAGCCTCCTGAGTGATCTCGAACACCTGCTCCATGTCCTCCATGTAACGCGGGTTACAGCGGTTCAGCTCTTCAAGGGCCTTCTCGTAGCGCTCCTTTGCCTGAGACACAATCAATGCAATCAGGTCTTTTCATGTAGGAATACAAAATGGCACTGAGGGGTCAAAAATGCAATTGACCTTAAAACTGACCTTATTGTCTTGCAATAAGACAAATATACCACACAGAATGCTCCAAACCTAATTTTCAAAGCTGTTTTATGGTTTTAATCTTATTTGCACAATGCTTGAATAACAATAGCAAGACCACTGCATATATTTAGGTGGTGTGCCTTTTCCTATAGGTTGTCTCAATCATCATCAAATGATTCAAGCTCTAGTGGCTGTTTAGGGGAAAAGAATTATAGCAGCAATACAGGTGACAGCATTGTCACAGTGGTTCAGTAAGAAATAAAAGTAAAAGTAAAACCTTTTTGTAATTTACAAGTGTTTTGTCATATAAACAAGCAAAATAAAGTAGGTAGTACTTGACAAGACAAAACCCCAAACAACAAACAAACCAATTATTTTTAGCTCCGTCCCTTCCTGCTTACAGAAATGAAGGAGTGTTAAAAACAGCGGAAAGTAACACCTTCAGACGGGCTGTGGCACTGAAACCTGGCAAGCCTTGGCTTGCCCCCGCCATGTCCTGGTGTACTCAGGTATGCGTCACTCCGCCCAGCCTCCGCGAGCGCGCGGCCTCTCACGGGAGAGCGCACGCAGCAGCCGGCCTTATCGCCGCTGTTTAAACACGTCGTCCGGGCAGGTATGCTCGCTCGGTCAGTACACAGAAGCAGCGCGTGTCAGGTGACCGTATCCGACTGAGCACATCAGAACAGTGCAAGAAAGGCACTGCACATGTGACACAGATCAGATTTTTTCTGAACTGTGTGAACACAAAAATCTGATCTCCTCATATCAGATTTGGGCCACTACCATATGAGGTCCTAGACCGGATACATATCCGATCTGTGGCCATGTGACAACTGCCAGATAAAAATTCATGTGGTGTTTTTAATGTCACACTTCACTGCGCAGGTGCAGATCACTGTCATCATCACACAAGCCGTGTCCAAAACAGCTTACCTACTATTGAGCATACAGGCTGTATACAACCTGCATAAAACTTGTATACTCAATAGTACGCAATAAGCAGTTTCGGACACGGCCTTGGTGTTGGCAGCGGCTCGCTTAAAAATAAAAAAGGAAACAAAAAAGGAGGACAGCAGTACAGCGTTTTTGTTGTTAATGTGTGCATGCAGGATCTATCAGGGCAGGTTCACACTGCTCACACTTATGTCAGATATGGATCACTTACAAACATGAATGTGAGCAGTCAATGCAAAAGATAAATAAATAAATTAGAATTGAAGTGAAGGTGTGAGGCACCGAAATCTGCGTGGCGATTTGGTCTGATAGGTACAGGCGGTATGGTAACCGGTGCCATAGTTGTACCGGGTTTCGGTACCCGCCCCTCCGGGTAATGGAGTTTAACACTGAGTTACTGGAAGGCGAGACCAATGATGTAATCTTCAAGCCAGGCCCAGAAAAGAGACTCCTTAATCTTTGATAAGCAATGCTACATTGACTGAAGTTAGGATTTGGTATGGTATTGGACAGACATTGTTGTCCGCCCTACCTTCTCTGCTTCCTGGTTGCACTTCTCCACTCGATCCTGCAGCTTCTGCACCTCCTCCTGGGACTTGGATGGGTCAGCCTTAGCGAGGGTCTCCCTGGTAACAGCAGTCTTTTCCTCCTTACGTGCCTGATGGTAGCTCTTCTTGGTTGATTCCACCTAGGGTGTGGAGGACAGACGATCAAGACATTGACGCAGAAGATGCATGCTTCTGTCCACAACAGATGGAGTTCCCAATACATTTTCATCTCATGGGCCCCCAACATGACCACCTCCCTCCCCCTCCATGGCTGAGAACCCTTTTTAGAAAAGCCATTGACCTTTGGAATGTGCAGCCAATACTTTCTACATGTTCCGCAGTAAGTGCTCACACTGTAGAATACTGGAAGCATGCCTAAATTTTGAGCTACAACATTAATGTTAAATTACAATGATTAAATAATTACCAACACTTAGTAATGTATCAGTCTAAAGTCATAAGTCTAAAATGCGTAATTTGTGAAATACTAAAATGAAAACAAAACATTAATTAAAGGCCAAAATATTATCTCAATTTTGATGAGGACCCCTTGGGAGTTTAAAAACCATAAATTATATAAACAAATATTTTAGTTAGCAGAATAAAAGTGATTATTTATCTGGTTGCCCTTACTTGTGTGTTTGTGCGTGTAACATATCTATGTAAATTTAATTGTAATTAATTTATTTAGGCTGTTTCAGAAAAAATAAGGTCATGCTAACGGCTATTTTTGTTTGCTCTGACCAGCTCTTTTCAATTTACATAAAATACGTGACATTAACCAAACAATATGCAAAGGGGGGAAACAGATAGCAAATCTTAATGCCAAGAGTTAGGTAATACAGGAAATGAGCAGGAGCAACCTCACATTTTTTAAATGAAAAGTTAACTGAAGGGCACATTTGTAGTGTTTTTGTTTTTAACCTGAATTCGCTATGTTGCCATGTGTAATATGCAACTGTAGATAAGTAGATAAAGTAGAGGGCACGTTTCATGTGTTTTCGCATGTCACACATTCCAGCAGCTTGACACGCACGCACGTGCATTTGAGGCGGGACTCACATCCTTCAGCTTCCTGACCCAGGGTTTCTGCGCTTTGCGGAACCCATCCTCGGCCTCCTTGGTCTCCTTCAGCCCGCCCATCATCTGCTTGTGGAAGGCGTCCTTCTGCCAGTTCTTCACCTTCTCGCTGTCCTCCACAGCCAGGTGCTCCTTCAGCTCCAGGTGGATCTCGCTCAGCCGGTCGGCTGCATTCATGAAGGCATGCCAGGCTTTCTCCAGCGTGCCATACTGTGGACCTGGGGGGGGGGGGGGGGGGGGGGGCACTTTAAACTCTCAGAGTCCACCTCTCAGACATTATACACAAAATAATAACAACAATAATAATATTAACCAATTTATATAGCACGTCAAAGCAGGGTTTCAAAGCACTTTACATACAAGGAGATGACCTCAGCTCATCCACCAATGTGTGCATCTTTATCTCCTCATTACGGGCATAAGCTGTTCTTTTCAAATGCCTTGTTTTCATAAATACACGGAGTTCACCGAGTCTCATTCAACATGCTATTAAATCATTTCAATACACTTTTAATATTTAGAAGAAAGCTAGCCCTCAAAAATGTCCAACTCTCAAAATGAATTCTATATTTTTTGATTGCCAGCCTTCTGGAAAATTCTGTATTATTGTACCTGTACCCTAGAGATTCCAGACAATTTGTTAAATAGTCAGCTGAAAAATGAATGCAGTAGAGTAGATATTCCATACTGAGGTAACCGCAATACGACCTATCCTAACAGACAGTCTTTGTTTGCGTTACCATACTGGTAGCCTGAGAGGATAGTGACATACATACAACAAAATGTTTGGTGTGATGCCAGAGTGAGATTGACTGCTCATTGTGTTTGTGGTTGTATGCAGTCACAAGCATATCACAAGATCTACAGTACCTCGCACGTGAAGTGTCTCTGTGGGTAGCCATTCCTCAGTATCCTACTACACTGCACGATGCAAAGGTTAAACAGGGGAAACTGTGCGTTGACATGGACGTGTCGCAGGAACCGAAAAACTATTAGCACACCCCAAAACAATTTAAATCATGCAGTCCCGCAAGAACATGCGTCCTATCTGAGAGTTATGACTCACTCAAGGCTGTGGGGATATGTGAAAGAGGAGCATGCCGTTTCTGTTATTCCTGGCGCTAATTTTAGGTGACATGATGGAGCAGGACACAACGGCCCTCTCCTGACTCACGGTCTCACCTTTCTCCACTACACCCCTCCATTTCTTAGCCCACTCGGTGAGCTGCTGAGAATAGCTCTTCTCAATCTTGGCTCGCTCCTGGAAGCAGCTGACCAGCTCGTTGCAGAGCTTGTAGCCATCATCGATGCGCTTCACAGTCCTCTTGTAGTTCCCTGGCTAGGAAAAGAATACCCATGTTAATTCATTTAGATCAGTGGTAACCAACAGTGTTCCTGGAGATCTACCATCCTGAAGGTTTTCATTTAAACCTGACTCTACTAATTAGCAGCTCAATGCAGATCTTTAGCTGTTGAATGAGGTGTGCTTTGTTAGGGTTGGAGTGAAAACCTACAGAACGGTAGAACTCCAGGAACATGTTTGGTTACCACTGATTCATATGTTGATGAAGATGAATACACAAAGGCATTACAAAACATATTACATAATCAGGGAGGGGTAATAACACATGAATAGTAACACAATACTCACATATTTGAAAAGGGGTGTTCTAGTTTCATTGTAATTGGAGAACAAAACTAATGGAAATCCAAATGATTCATTACACAAAGTAAATTAACTGCAATTGAAATGCTTATGCTGGAATGTGGTTGTCTGGAAGTGTTGTCGTAAATCATAAGTGCCAGTGTATGATGATGCACCGGCACTTATGACGAACTGAGATTAACTGTAAAGTGATGCAGCCGGATGTGCTTGCCCCTTTCCCTCCCTGTATCTCTTCAGAATATTATTTTAGATTATTAACTTATTGGGGTCATTTCTAGGGCGCTACCTACATATTTTTCATTCAAGCTGAATTGTGGAAAAGTGGAATCTTCTAAAGTAAGAATTTATTTTACTTTTAGTAGCACATTTTTAATCAAATGGGGAAGGAACTTCAGCCAAAATGTTACTTGTTACTAGGTCTGGAAGTGGTAGTAAGAAAGATTAGGTGTATGACAGCATAAAATGAGCAGGAATCGTCATGCTGTGCCTTCAAGCCAACCACTACTTGATGGGGCAGGTAAATAGCCGAGTGGGGGTAGACATTCCAGACAAACCGTGGAAATGTGGGATCAGCAAAAACTCATCTGGCGGGTGCCTCGGAGGCTACCTCCCATCTGCAGAGAGGTGGGCCTCTGCGAAAACCCTGGCCGGCTGCCAAAGGGGGCGTTCTGTGGTCTCAGTCCCGCACTAGGCTGCCACGCCCGGTCATGTGCCGCACGGACCCTGCGCAGAAAGAGCACTCACCTCCCAGAAACTCTCGCAGCTGCCCGCATCCCTCAGGTCCCCATTGGAAGACATGGCGGTGTTACCCTTGCAGCACGGAATGTTGGCGGTTTTCTGTCAAACTGAAAGGACCACAGGGCATGTAAAGACGGTCCGCGTGAGAGTACGGCAACAGCTTCAGAACATTTGCCCACTGTACAAGGTATCGACAACCGCTCGGCTTTGCGATCCACTTAGAATTTAACCACACTTCCAGAAGTTTTAAACAATGTCCACAACGCTCAATCATTCAAAAAACAAAATAAATAGTTCTTCCTTCCTTTGGCATACCCACAAAACGCGACATTTCTACGCAATATGGCAGCTGAATGTCACGGAAAGAAATAGCTGGCTCACATTACGCAAACACTTCAGAATGTCAGCAGTCTATGCAGTACAAGCCACTAAAGAGCAAGCAGCCAGCAGTCAAAACATTTAAACATTATCGTGTAGAAAGCTTTTTAACCAATCATTCTCCAAGCATAAACGCCAACAGGCTTTCCTCAGTACAGCCGGGCTTCTGCCCTCCCCTGCAACAGACCAGTAATCCGGTAATCCTGTATCAGCAAGCGGGAGAGTACAGCAGGTCTCACCTCTGTGCCTGTGTTAGTCTGTGAGAGGATTCTGAACTGCGAGAGACAGTTTTAACTCTGTCATGGGTGGGGCTGCATGACTGGGGCTCTAAAGATAATGATGTTCAACCATCTAGTCCACCCACACCAGCCTCAGACGAAAACACTGTACTAATTTGCTCGTCATACACAATATTAATCAAATTCCTGTGCCTTAGTTCATCTGTCACAAGCCAATGACTCCCCTTAAAAAATCCCCCTTCCCTGTATTCATACCCTCAAAATAGTACCAGTTTAAAACTAATTTTACTCGTACCCAAGAGGAATTGCATATCAAATTAATTCAGCAACTGCACAGCTCAGGAATTCAAACGCCAACTTTAATGTACTGTAGCCAAGAAGAAGCCGAATCGACTCATATATATATACATATACAATTAACCTTCCATATAATTGTGTGCTGAATTATATCCTCATCCAATTAACAGTTAAAGTATAATCCAAGTATTTGGATTATATAATCCAAGTGTTTGGATATAGGAATGCTTGGGAAGCCTTAAGAACCCAAATTAACTATTTTTCAACATAGCAAGTCCGTGGCCAAGAAGAAAGCCGGTGAACCTTGAACAGATTTCCCCTTCCCCTCCGCATTCTGTTCCGCTCCCTGCCCTCGCTCCCAATTGTACACAGAGGAGCCAAGGTCACCCTCCTTCCTCTCACCGACAACAACAGCTTGGGAAGAAAGGACAGCGTTTCGTTCATCTTCAGGGCTGCTGGACTCGACTCAAGGAGAGAGAAGTTTTTAACAATGGGGTTTGAAAACCGCCCTTTCCATGTGCCTTTTGCTTTTGGACAGGAGAAAAAAAGAGGAACCTGAGGAATGGTTACGGTTAAAGACATGAAAGCCCACTTGTTCAGCCGCGCACCTCTGTCAGAGCCGGAATTAGATTTGGCTTACGATAAAATGACATAAGCAGTTTGTTTATATTTGCGCACAGCAGCTGACGACGGGCTAGAAATCCCCGCTGTGACTCCTCCCCTCCACAAAGAAATCCATTGCTATTGAATGATACCTTCGCTGTAGGTCTGCGATGGAGAGTAGGTCGAATGCCCTGCTGAAGGTTTGCCAAATGTACAACACAAACTTTCCTCTTAAATGTCCCAACTGAATGGGGGTTTGGCTTGGGGAAGAGGCGGGGGTGTTCGGAGCAGTGGAAAGACACCAGCGAAAGAGGCATTTCCCACATCCATGCTGAAAGGGCAAAAGCCAGGACAGCCTCACTTGAACAGAGCCTGCTAATTGAAAAGTGAATACCTTTGATCCAGCCTGAAATGGAAGGTTAGGGTGAGAGAGGTGGCCCAGGCAAAGTAACATGAAGCCACCCTGCAAGTCCAGAACTGAAAACAAAGCATGTGGCAGGAGTTTGTGGCTAAATGCGTCTCCATCGGGGCTGTAAATCTTCATCCAGTGACATGCAGAGAGAGAGAGAAAGCGAAGCGGGGAGAGACTGAAAGCATGTCCATGAGCTAAAATGTCACGCTCCGATCCCAAAATTGCTTAAGCCCCTAAAAATACAGCTGGAGAGAGAACTCCAAAATGTACACGATACATGGTGGCTCCCTTTGAAGGGTAGATCCGTAAGATTTGAGCAGCTGCTGTTTTTAAACTGTACAGCAAAGCTTTTTTACAACAGTGAAAGCTTGAGCTCTTCAATAGAAAATTCCAAAAATAAGCGGAAGGTAATGCTGAGCACCCAGACTTCGGCTTTCACTCCTGTCAGCTGTCAGTGTAAAATCGGACAGAGTGTGTGGCACTGCCAGCCATTTTATGCATCTGTTCACCAACAGCTGCATCTTGCAGCCAATCTCTCTGCAGCTTCACCATGCCAAGTCAAAGTTGGCACACTTACTTCAAGCCGCTTCCAATTTTACAAGACCGACTCCAAAAGGTACCTACTGTTCCAAATGCAACCAAAATACAACATGCAAAAAAAAGATAGAGAAACCTGAGTATAGCTGGCATGAAATGGGACAAATTACCACAAACCCAGAGTGCACACTGCCCATGCCAGACTAAAGGAATGCAATCAGAAATGTGTAGCAAGGAATGCATTGAAGAGTCTACTATCTAACTAGCATTTATCCATCTAAGTCTGTCGGTACAAGTGATCTCATTGAAATAGCTATTTTCCATTTGCGCAATTTTAGATTTTGGTGAAGACTACATGGTTCGTATAACTATTGGTAATAATCCATATCCATATATTTATCAGGCTAGCGAGCACCAAACCATCCCATATAAATGGTTAATAATGTCAAAAACCAAACATCATGAAGTACAAGCAAATAAATGCCTAGGCCAAGACAATTGTAATCACAAGCCTACTGTGTGGAATCATTTTAATTGATGCATTACAGTAATAAATGATATATTCATATGCAATGATTTGCATGACTACTTCATATTCACATCAAACTAAATAAATTGATCAGTACCCATGGCAACAAAAAACAATACACATGCACATCCAAATAAATAAGGTACAAATAAATATAGGTGCCGGACAGAGGTCACAAGTTAAAAATAATTATCCAGTATTCAGCCACAGGCTGTAGGTCATCCTAAGAAAATTATTTATGAATGCTAAAATAAATATAAGCTACTTGGATATATTGTGCATAGTGTCAGAGACCTGAACAGTCTAAACAGACAAATAAGCTTCACAATGGCCAGCAGGCCTCCTACCATACAGAAGTATGCAATTGAAGCGTCACACAAGAACGGTACCATGTTTCTACATCCCTTCAATCACAGCTAGCACACCAGACAGATTATGCAGAAGCCCATATTAGTTGGTTCTGAGTTTCTATGCAATTCCACAGTACGTTGATTCAAATGTCACCAGAACCATTTAAAGGTATACCGCACTTATAGAAAGGGAAAGCAGCTAAAGAATATATTTTAAAAAACACAAATAAAAAGTTTCAGGTAATTATGCACAACAAATAAAAGATCTCCCTTTTGACAGAAAAAAAGATGCCTAAATACCAACAGCATTGTAAAGCCAGAAGTATCCATCTTGGTGATGTACATGACACTCATCTCTACACACTGTAGATCTGCAGCAAATTCCAAAATAAATCTGGGTGGAGCCAGGACAGGTCAGTAATTAAATGGATGTTTATACGACAAAAGAAAAAGCAAATGAGAGCATGTGGTTTGTGAGAAATTAGAGATGCGCTGTCAGGCAAGTACAGCCTATCCTGGGTGGCAAGGCAAAGCTCCATCAAACCGACTGGACGAGTGACACACACACACCCGCGCTCACATCAAGCAGCTGGAGGGATGAAAAACCGTTCAATCCTTCAAGATTAAAGATTATAGCCGGTTCTTCAATTGCTTTAGCAGGGTCATTTTTTCTTGATGGAATACTATACAAGTAGCATTTGAAACAAATTAGAATCTCCTTGACATTAAACACATAATACTTCCCAAAGCAGCTTATGTGTACAGTCACCATGTCATTAAACTGTCTGTGGGAGACGCAAATGCATATGATCATTGTAAAACCCAGAAGAAATATACAACAAAAATGTCTGTGAAATCTACTGCATGTAGGAAGAGGAATAAGCAAGTTTTAATGTTACCAAATAACAGACTTTCAAACAAGCGCAAATCTGCAATAGCTGCGACCGCACATGTGCATGCATCCATGTGTGCATGCATTCACGCACACACCCTCACACAAACATGTGACCTCTTCTTTGGTTCATGACCAACCTTTCCACAAAATCTTGTGCAAATCTGTGAATCCATTCGGGAGTTAGGTGCCTTTATGGGATAGGCCATGACCATCACAACGCCCCCTCTTGGTCAATCGGCCTTGAAAGTTACTCAGCCCTACCTTCGGTCATGACCAACGTCCATGCCAAATTTCAGCCTCCTGGGGCAAAAACTGTGGCCGCTACGGGGTGGGACACTTTTTGTTTACCAACCGACCTACCGACAGACAGAGCTATAGAGCTGTGGTTACAGCTAATAAAGATTTCAAGTCAAAAGCAGGCAAGGTTATGTTGCAAAAAATAAAATAACTGTTAGTTCACGGAAGTAGCCCTATTACATCCCCCAGTTCTGGTTTACCCATGTCCTCTTTTGTTTCCTCTGATCCTATAAGTATAGATAATACATACATGCTGCTAGCAGGAGATAATCATCAAGTAAATGGACTGCATTTATATAGCGCTTTTATCCAAAGCGCTTTAAAATTGATGCCTCTCATGCCTCTCAAGTAAAACATGAGATAGTGCCACTCTACATACTGTCTTCAGAAGCTGAAACAGCACAGATCCATGTTTGTTTTGATCTTGGATTGACCCCATGGTTCTGGGATTGGGAGAATGGATCCTTGTGACATATGACTCCATTAAAATAATCTCTGAAGAACAGCCAAGCCAGGGAGGCCACAGAGAATGTTCAGACTAGAAAAATTATTTTAAACCAAGGCTCATGGGGGAATATAGTATTACTCCGTATTGACAATATTTGAGAGTGACAAGGAGACCCTTTTTCTACCATTTTTCATGACTGAGGTTTTTGGAAAAACCAAGCCGAATTGTGCCACACTGCATCCTCATCATATATTACCCTGTGACAGGCCTTTACAAAACATAGCGCTTGCAAACAGAAGGCAGGGGAACCAAACCTCAATTATGTGACCGCATGCAGAGCAAGTGGTAAACCTACTTCTACACTTGGCTTGCGACTCCCGACAGACAGGCAGAGTGTAAGAGAGACAGCTGAAATGTAGAGCCATTAACCAGAGGGTCTGTCTCAGCAGATCTGCTCTGGACTTGTACACTGAGACAGAGTGATGAACTTTAGCCTACCTCTGCAAACCCAGTCACCTTCACCCAGCATACAACAAACCCTCTTAAATAATATGTCAGCCCAACTCTAAAATACAAACCGGACAGACTTTCAAATTGGCCAAGCAGATATATCAGAATCCAGTACCAGCTATTGAGCACTCAAAAGTCAAGGTGTAGGCAGACCTGAAATGTGAGGGAACCTCTTGCTCTAGCACTCAAAGTCCAAAAGCAAAACACGACGCTTGAAAGTGACTCCTGCTGCTTAGGGGAAAGGGGTGAGGTGGTCAATGACTATTTTAGTTAAAGTGCATGACGGGAATGAAATGTGCCACCGTAGATTGAGTCATTGAAAGACATTTCCCAGGACAGACAAGCTGAAATGAAACACAAGGCCCTCTGTGAGGAGGACCGGGGGGGGGGGGGGGGGGGGGCAGGGGTTGTTTTGGAGACCCCAATCCAAAACTCTGGGCTTGTCATGGGCCATTGGCCCTGACGTTCCCAATCAGAAATGGAAACTTGTGCTCACTGGGCCCTCGAATGCACAGAACATAGCTGGGAACTGGATACCGAACAGCAGCACATTTGAAAGCTATTATAGGAGCATTAGCTCCTGTCAGATGTGGCTTTGTGGACACAGCTTGCAGCATGTGGAACTGGTCTACATGCAAATGCAAAAGCCACACCCCAGAGCCTCTATCACTAGGGCAAATCAGAGAGCAGACAGCAACCAACCAGCATGAACCTTCTTTCTGATTGATGTAAAATGGGTCGGGCCACAATTTTCAGAGGCAAAAATGAACACCGAGCCAGAGAACAGATGGAGGACTCACTCCCATTTCTCCATGTTGTGGCTCAGGAAGGAGGAGCCAAGAGCTTGCAGAAGCTTAGGTGGAAACTCACTGCCATTAATCTGATTAATGTATAGGAGAGCTGTAGAACTCAACAGCGATTATTTTCACTGCCTGTGCAATGCCAGGTTTTATACAGCCTTCTGGAAATGACTTTCCATGTCAGCAAATCACCTCAGAAAATGATAGCTCTTAATTTAAATTCATTATATTCATTTATAATATTTTCCCAACCAGATGGCTGGAAACAAAGTACATAGATAGTTCATTATTTTGCAGTTATGAAAATAAAATGTTTTTTCTTTGAAACTCAAGAGCTCATTTTCAAGATTTCCAGCACTGACTGTTTTAATGACATGCAATTCTATAGCAGTACAACAGAAACACAGCCATTCATTCCATAGATCCAAGTGCATTTAATTTATTTTTTTAAACTTCCAGAAAGAAAGCCAAAATGTTCCAGTGATTGCTATGATTGCAGCTGTTGCAGATTTTATCTGTGGCAAGCAATCCAAAGATGGTCACTTTTCCCCCCAAGAGACTACTCATAGAAACCCATTTCAATATGGAAACAAATGTCTATAAATGAGATTTCAACCACTTTCAAGTCCAGTGTATATAAACTGACCAAGCTTTTAACTTCAATTGCGAAGCTTCTTCTCCCTCTCGTGAGAAAATGTGTCCTTTGCTAAAGTCAACTTTCACATTCTGGTGACATAGGAGGACATGCTGCCATTTGATGCATTCAACACATCTGTGATTTTGTTTCTATACACAAACAAGTAAAAGGCTTAGGATTTTCCCACTACAGGATAAAAGGACATGGTTAGGGATAAATAACATAGTGACCTGCAGGGGATTAGAAATTCAACACAATTCTGAACAACAAAATAATTCCTGAGAACTTCTATGCAACACACATACAGTAAGTTCACATCAAAGCTGAGGTATGGGCCCCATTTTAGCATCAAACGACTCAGTCGAACTTACCCCGCTTGTAGTGAAAAGTATGGAAGATACAGGAGTTCCTGTAGGGGAAATCCGCTGTTCTGCAGCCCTGGAAGAGGGAGAGAGGATTTAAAACCGAGTTGAAGGACAGACACAGGAGACACAACAACAAAGCAGTTCCACTCGGGATCACACTGTAGCACGGGCAAGGGAGGTAGCAAGTTAATATACACAGAAGAGCCAAGAGGTGGCAGATTCCAAATTGGACAGTGAAATGCCACAAGTAGCAGACTCGGAAAATCCATCAGCAGGCGATGGAAAACTATGCAGCACGCAACCAGTGAGAATGCCCCTCTAGGGCAACTGAACACCTAAAATAAATGCCACCTGAGAGACGTAATCAGCAAAAGAATGCATAAGGTGAATGTTGTCATTTCAGTCCAGGGCAGTCAATGCTGCTCTTCAGATACAGGGGACAGCACATGACACGTCTTTATAGTTTTTACAGTCATTTCACATAGCCATCCCACAATTCTCCATTCGGCCCGTTTCACAGTGACTCTTCAATGACAGAAACCATTTAGTGGTTCATAGGTCCGTGGTGGGCAGTGGCATAGTACACACGCATGTATTATCTTAAATCCCAGAAACACTTTCGCAGAGGAATGTACACATTTAGAGATTATCCCTTAAGCAAGTTCCCACTCCCCTCAGTGTCAAAGACACAGGTCAAGTGATATCATCTACAGTAAGTTTGAACATTCCAGTGCTACACCGCGTTCAAACACACAGTTCCATGCTGTTTACACAGCAACACTTCAGTAGTCAAGAGTTGGGAAAACATAAATGTGGACCTTCCTGGCCCCACCCTAGCAATTCAGTCTTTTGTAAAGGGCTTTGGGCAGCCGTCAAAAGTTGCAGTCCAACAACTGGTTTCATCCCACCAGAGTAAGATGGGCTTCAGTTGGCCTGGGCTCCTGCTAGCTCTACTGTACAACTCAATGTGGCTTGTGGTGTGGAAAATAGTCACTGACTCCACCACAAGTGCAGAGTAGGGTACACACACTTCAGCTACAGTGCTGCCAGAGCAGTTGTGGGTGGTATAGAGGTGATTTGAAAGTGTAATACAAATCACCAATTCCAATCCCAACCCACCAGCCTTCCCCATTCAATAAAAAGAGTCCAAAGAGTCAACTGGCTTTCGCCAATTCTGAACTTATACTAAAAACAGTCTGAAGCAAAATACGTGGCAGGTCTACCAGCAGGCTTTACTACAGTCCTCCATTGTGACATCACTTGGTTCCAGGCAGACGCTGAGTTGCAGGCTAAAACTATTCAGGTGCTGGATTATATTTTGTGCCGTTGTACAGTTAACAAGCTGTTGGCCTAAATAAATTAGCAAGAGTGACGCTGACCATGGCAGACTAGTGGAACTTGAAAGAACTAAAAGGCACAGACTCTCTTCAGGCCAGCTCACACAAGACTTCCATTTTAAAAGGATTGAGTAACTTGAGCAAACAGACAAATTCCTCTGATCTGCCCTCACTGCATGTCAGGTATATCCTACAGCCAACTGGAGCTGTTTTTACAGCCAAGTGACCCATGGCAACAGTATGCCAGCCAATCACAAATTAGACAGCAAGTCTAGCTCTGGACCCAGGTAAGCAATGTGGAATTAGTCTTGTTTATCCTGTGCTTTAAAATGGGTAGGGGAAAAAATCTCATAATCTGATTGGTCCATAAGCGAGCACAAGTGTGAGAGCTCTCTCTGGAGCTACTGGCGACTGAAACTCGAGGACCGGAGAAGGTGGAGCAGAAATCCTCGCCATGCAGAGCAATTCGCTACCTCCACCTGACAAAATGAATAGAACTACGCAACACGATCCCATTGAGGTTGGACAGTTTTTCAGTGGTTGCACAATCAATGGGAATGCACAAATAAACCTCAATAAGGCATACACTCTTGTTCGGTCACAACCGCCAGCTTGCTTGTTAGTTTTGCAGAACAAAAGAACGCTATGCAACATTTACAACGTAGCATAGCAACTGCCTGGCACCACTTCCTTGTAAATTATTCTTGAAATTAAATTGTTAAAACTGTTTTAATTGGATTGCGTCTGTAATATCAATATTATCATACCTGGTAAAAGTTTTATAAAAGCAGTAACTCACTCCGGGCTGTGGTATATTGTGATTATATCAACTACACCCTGTAGCTGTGAAATAATCAATACACCTACCACTGCCTGGGGCGACATAGCTCAGGAGGTAAGAGCGGTTGTCTGGCAGTCGGAGGGTTGCCGGTTCGAACCCCACGATGGGCGTATCGAAGTGTCCCTGAGCAAGACACCTAACCCCTAACTGCTCTGGCGAATGAGAGGCATCAATTGTAAAGCGCTTTGGATAAAAGCGCTATATAAATGCAGTCCATTTACCATTTAGTTATTACTTAAAAAATACCACAACCAGTCTTTTTGGCAATGTTTACTCACAGCTCAACAGCATGGTCTTGTTAACGTATCATTGGAGATTCATGCTAGAAAATATCAATTTACAGCATCTACAGACCTAACTCAGGACAATAATTTATTCCACAGGATGATTAACATCAAGAGGCCCATCACCATAAATTACTAAGTAAACATACAAATATTACTTATATTTAATTAAATACAGAAACTCAAAGACCAAACATTGGGCCCAGTGTCAACTACTCTGGAATCAGCAACACCAGAGTAGTACAGGAGCCTCAGGCAGTTTAATAATTGCAGTAAACTGCAAGATTTGGTCATTGGAGAGCTAACCAATCACAGTGTCCCAAGTTCTGAGAGTCCAGGCATAAATTATTAAACACTTGTACGTATGGCTGCTACTATTATTTTGCAATAGATTAATCTATCAATTATCTGGCACTTTCTAAAATTCAATTTAACTTCAGTTTTATTTTTAACCATGAAAACAGTTTAAGGAAATAAAAGGTAGATAATATTAATTGACTAATTCAAACTTACCCTGCCAAAAAAAATCTAAAAAAACACAGTAGATATCCCTTGATGAAAGAGAAGGTAGAGAGAAGAGAGTGAGGGGACAAAAACATATCAGACATGGCTAGATTTTATGTGTAGGCCAGAAAATAATATTTTCCATCTTAATTTACCTGTTGATTACATTCATCATGAATGTTATTGATGCCCGTAAAAACATAGATGAACTCTTTTTGACCTACAAGATAATTCTATTGCATAATGATATTGGAGTGTGTTAAAACATAGCTGCATTCCTGCATCACTTTAAACCAAGCAGACCTCAAATTAGCCCATAATCAATATCTCCATCTGATATAGATGAAAGGTATAGAGCATAAGCTCAAATATAAACATGACAGCTACTTTATTAGGTAAACCTATCTAGTACTGGGTCAGACCCCCATTTGCCTCCAGAACAGCTGGAATTCTACGCAACACAGATTCAACAAGGTACTGTAAACATTCTTTAGGGATTCTGGTACATGCCGACTCCATAGTATCACACAGTTCCGGCAGATATTTCGACCACACATTCACGCTGTGAACCTCCCTTTCCAAGTCATCCCAAAGGCACTCCATTGGATTGAGATCTGGTGACTGTGCAAGCCACTGGAGTAAACAGAAGTCACTGTCATGTTTGCGGAACAGGAGTGGAGTCTGGCACAGTCTTCTGGAAGCGGATGGGCTACAGCAGCAGGTGTGACCCATTCTGCCTTCAAGGATGCCCTTCTGCACACCACTGTTGTAAACAGCTGCTATTTGAGCATTTGTGGCCTTTCTGTTAGCTTGAATGAGTTTGCCCATTCTCCTCTGACCTCTCTCATTAACAAGGTGTTTTTGCCCACAGTGCTGCCATTCACTGGATGTTTTTGTTTTTCTCTGTAAACTCTAGATATTGTTGTACATAAATATTCCAGGAGGGCTGCTGTTTCTGAGATGCTGGAACCACCACGTCTGGCACTGACAATCATACCATTGTCAAAGTTGCTTAGATCACTCATCATGCCCATTCTATAACGTTTGGCCAAACAAACAACTAAACCTCTTCACCCTGTCTGCATCCTTTATATATTCAGTTGCAGCCATATGATTTGCTGTTTGAAGGAACAGGCTATTTGTGTTAAGGAGCAGGTGTATCTAATAAAGTGGGCATGAATTACACAATCACACTGCAGTTCCAAAACCGCTACCAATCTTAAACCAGAAGATTCTCAACTACGCCAGTGCATCCACAATAGCCAACCCTAAAGAGCAGACCAAAAAGTGCACTGAATAGGAAAACTACATTAGGCCAATTTTGGCTGCCAGTACCAGAGTAATGGCAGGCAAACAGGTGAACGCTATAACTAATGGCAACAAGATCAGCTGCATTATGCAGCTTTTTCAATGTTTACACAACTGACAAAAAAGTTGTCAATCAAAAAGCTCCCCATCACTACAACAATAGGCTGGTGGCTAAACAAGCAGGCATAATACATTTTAAGAAGACACATCAATCATGAATATGCAAATCGATGCATTTAGAGCTTCAAAGTAATCGATGATGTTGACAAATCGCAGTAGCGCTACCTGCAAGGCATCTACTTCACTAGAACACCGTACTTTATCTGAATATTCAACCAAGGTTTTATCATGCAGAAATGGCCAGTTTGAACTGCAAACATTCAATCACAGCACAGCAGATATACAACATACAAATCTACGGCTCCTATTTTGGAATACCAGGTGCAGGTCCAAACATGCAGGTGAAATAATTCAAAGAAAAACTGATCACAGGCAATTGTGAAATTCAGGAAATGTGACTAGTTTTTCCAAAATAGCCGGATCTGATCAAATACTGAACCAACTGTATCACAGTAATATTTAAAAGAACACACTAGATTGCATCAATGCTTCTCAACATCAGAGAACCAGGACTCACATTTCATCACGATATAACTGCTAAAAACCAGTGACAATGCACAAGAGTTTTCACGTCCTCAGTAAAAATATAAACACGGACCATTTAAAAGTCCAACACAAGGAGAAAATGAGACGGCCACCTGCCGGAATATCCAAATTACCAAAGAGCCCTTCAGCTTCCAAGACCTTCTGTATCCCCCTCCCAAAACCTGGCATGGAGCTTCTATGATGCAGCTAGCTCAGTCAAAGGGCCCACTGTTCAGTATGTCCGCAGAGCTCAATATTCTCAGCTCATGAAAGCTCGGTGTCTCTCCAATCCCCAGCTTCGCCTGGAACAAAGGAACTTTTGTTCCACACCCAGTTTCTTTCAAATCACGGCACAAAACAGCAAAAAAGAGGCACATAATATGTTTCCTCAGCCCGGGAAAAGGCCAGATTTAAGTACATTTTACATGTTAAAGAATGAGCCAAAACCTAGAATTTCCTGGCAGTAGCCTATACTATTTAATCGCAATCATGAACAAGTGCTTAATCCTCAGATAAAAAAATACATAAATAAAATAAAATAAAAGCCCAGAGGGAAATTCTGTGCTAAAGGTCGGTTTCCCCAAGAGTACTCTCTCATAAAACCAGAGTGGGAGGTTCATACTATATCAAATTGCAAAGCGAACGAGGATTGAGACCAAAACCCAGTTTTGCAGTGGAATTAGACCTGGACTGAACACTTTTAAATATAAACCCTGCAAAGATTTCACGACTGCTTTGACAATACTGGTATGCATTAGACAGGGTGAGTTAGCATAATTAAGTGGGTTTGGGTCTCTGCATATTCCCATAAGAAAATGAAGTGGCTTCATGCTAATTGGTGGATGAATGAATGGCTAGCAGCGAAACCCCCATTCAATGGTCAAACGCTTTTTAACGTCCCTCCGACAGTTTCAATTACTCTGCCAAATTTCAACACTGAAGAGGGGACACCAAAGAAAAAAGTTTCAATTACAGAGCAAGGAGACACACTGAAGCCTGATACTGTACTACTGTATGTGGTGACCTCAAAATGATGGCTCAAAAATTGTGGTCTGGAAAGCAAGCAGAGAAAGTACTAATGAGACATTTGGTTCTTTTTTATTTTTAAAATAAAATAAATGTTCTTGCTAGAAAGATCCCCTTCCCCACATTTGGTTGGAATAAAGTCCCTAATACAGGAACTGACATCCACAGGAAGTGATATCTGACCACTTCACAATCCTCTTGGAGCAATGAAAAATCTTGAGACAGGGTACTGTCATGTTACTGTCTGTCTGTGGCAGATAACTTGAGAAGAGGAAAAAAGAATGCCAACAAATTTTAACAACTGTATGGCAATGGAGCTACAGTATCAATGAGTAGGTCTTCGTGGGGATGGTAAAAATTTTTTTTAATTTTGTACAATTTAATCACAAATACTGTATTTAAAAGAGAGTACCAGTGAACTGACCAAACAAAACAGAATTGCCACAGTGTTTGGGGAGTCGTAAATTTGGCAAGCAAAGGCAAATGCAGCAGTTGTTATCCCTCTTTGTAACACAGTTCTCCCACTGATGATCTGGGTTGTGCCTTCTTTGCATTGGAAAGGAGGATGAGAACAGATAGTCCAACAGAGGATTGACATGGAGGTGGTTAAGGATCTGGGGTTGCTGGTTCAAATCCCAGATGGAGACACCATCATTGCACCCCTTGATCAATGTACAATTCAGCTCTAACAGACATTCAGCTCTAAAAATGGGTAGTAGGCCTACATTCAAAAACTGCAGGGGGATTAAATAATGTAATGTTATATAAAACAAGAAGCTTATTTTAATGATAAAGAACAGGTGACTGTTTCAATTATATAAAATTACAATTAGTTTTTTTTTTTTTAATCAGTAAGTATAAAGCTTTTTGTTGAGTGTGTGAGGATAACTGAACTCAACAGTACTGACTATCAAAACGTAGACTCCCCTAATCAGTAATGAAAAGGAAAATCATCCTGAAAAGAATTCCTTGTGTGCTATAATGGCAAAATATGATTTAACAACTACATGTGGTGCATTGCAATTTTAACGTTTTTTGGATTTTTCTTGGTCCATGATTGCATGATTTCAGGTACATTTCACATGACCTTTTTATATCATAATATGGTTCCACAAGTAAATCCAAATATGAGGATGGAATCTGAAGACTCAAATATGGCAAATATTGGAGAAAATTTGAAATACAGTGTTTTCAGGAGTCTGTCCTGGGGTCGGCATGCTTGCTTTTGAACACCCCTCCTCTTCATGTGGCCTTTGCTAGAATGTATTACTGAAACATGTGACTGAGGGCCACTCGAGGTTAAGAACCAGGGCTGGGGACTGGTTTTGGATACATCCTACTAATAGGATGTGGCAAAGGAACACAACTATTAGGCCTAAGTCCAAAACTTTGGCCTTAGACACTCTCAGTCAGGTCTGTAACAAGAAAAGCAGCCTCCAAAATGGCCTGTAGCTTCATAAAACAGAAATAAACCTCATTAGCACACATGTAGCCATGTTGAAATTGTACAAATGTACAAAGGAGGCAATGGGTCAATTTAATTTCTCAAGCCCTGTGGATTTGCGGAGGATTTGTGTCCCCAAGGGATCTCAGTATATCACAGAACAAAACGGGGAAAAAATTGTGCAAAACAGCAAAAATAAAACACATGATAGTATATCAAGAGACATGCTTGCAGCAGAAACTTTTGAACAGATGTTCTTACAGGGCGGTTTCCAGAACCAGGTAATATTTAAATTCAAAGCTGGTTTGGCCTGCTCTTTAGGCCACTCGCAAAGGTAATTCTTTATGCATCTGGAGTAGTATTTATCCGCAACTGGAAAACAAACAAAGTTGATGTTGTATCAAGTTTCCATGTCCTACATAAATAGTGGTCTAAAAATCACAACACTTCCGATTTCGTCCTATTACAGAAAAACAGCTCATTCAGTGGCGTCACAACTGCAGATCTTTTTAAAAAGTAGCCATGTAGTAGCTACACTGTCTCTAGACTAATGAGTTAAATAACATCTTCAGAACTCAATCATATTTGTAACAATGTTACAATGGCATTAATTCCGATAATGCATGACTGAATAAGTAGCATACGCAAGAAACTTTAGAATATGGCTGTAGCCTACATAGCTGGCTTATGGCATAGCTGTACGGCATAGCTGTACAGCATGGCTCTTCATAAACCGCAATGCTTTTGGCCAACACGGAGAATAGGCGTCCATTAAATGGTTGCGTCATGGTGTTAAGTAGAAAATGTAATTTAGAAATGTGTTTCATGTGTAGAAAATGCGAGTTCACTTCTTGAACTTGTATTTAACATTGTCTGAGCGTTTCCCCTGTAGAGCTTTGGCGACTGTCACAGCTAGTGGTTATTTTAAACGGACACACTATTTCACAATTGCTTGTTAAAAATCATATATAACGACAGAAATAGCACCGAAAGGCTTAGCTTGCCATGAAATTAAACACTTGATCTGCTTAAAACCGCTATTCACAAAATCGTTTAAGCGTCTTCATAACCACAGGCAGAAGGAGCTGTGATGGATCAGCGCCATATATCCTGACAGAGAGAAGTTCACTGTCCTTAAGTTCAGCACCATCTTTCGCACAATTCAAACGCACGTAGCCGTCAAAGGTTGCAATGTACACTCTAACGAAAATAAATCTTATATTTTAAGAATTCAGTCCCTGTAGCCTATTACTGCACAACGCCAAAGCCAAATCAATACTTTACAACGACCACTTGTCTAAACGTAGTTTTCTGCAGTAGCCCAAAGTATTTCTGTAGTTTTCTTTCGCACGAGTTGACACAATTTGCCCAGTTTTAACAGGCTACCCCTTTATTAATTGGTAGGCTATAATGTACTGCTTTTATAGCCTAACGATGGAACACAAAGAACCGCCATGGAGTCGTGAGCAAGTTTTCCGTTGGCCACAATTTGTTGTGGAAGTAATCGTTTTCCAATACGTACCGATATTATACAGAGCCGTTTATGGACGGTTACAAAAGACAGGGTAACAAACCCGTAACCATTGGCTACATCCGTATAACGCCGTGGTATATGGAAGAAACGTGCTTACCTGTTGCAGCCTAGGGCTATGGTAGAAATTCCGCGCGCAGAGTCTACAAACAATCAGTTATTCCAACAAGACAATTTATAGTGCATCCCCTACGGAAAGCGGTTATCAACAAATAAATGTTTATCAATCACCCGTCTGGCTTTCTGTTGACTTGTCCTATGCACTCCAGCTAAATGTGAAAGAATCAACGTTAGTATGCTGTTATCGCCGGACCGAACAGACACCTCCCTTCCATTGCTAAGAAACAGAGTGTTCCGGCTTCTTAAATTGGTGCGCAGGCAGTATAGGCTACAAGGTGAAAACGCGTAAATTCTGCCGAACAAATAAAATACAAACAGACGCAACTTGTTATGCCTTTTCATCTATAAGCACATACACAGACATGTTTTTACCCGGAGAGCTTTGTCGTTGTAATTAGATGCTGAGGCCCAACACAATATCCATTGATCCAATTACTGCAGTTAACCCTTCGAGTACTGTGTACGGCTGCAAGACTCGCCCATTTTTACTACTGTCATGTTCTCTGTTTGCAGCATCGACCAATCAGTCAATAAGCAATAATCTCGTTCCATATAAAATTCGTTTGAGACATATTCTATGCAATAAGCATGACGCACGACAAGCGCATTGAAAGCATGTAGGTGATAAAAAGATAGCTAGCCTACACGTTATAACAAATATAATAATGTTAGAATTATATTACAGAGAAACAATACCCGAGTTGGAGGTTTCATTGGCAGTTATACAATTCATACATCTAGTCTGCGATTGGCTTTTGTAAAGGAGGGGAGAGTCGCCATAAATGTAAAGCTTGATAAATGTAACACGGCCAATAACTTCATGTATGGCTACTGTAGCCATTTCAGGTTTGTATTTGTGCAATTCAGTCCTCTACCGCCTCCCAAAGGAATAAAGCAATGTGATACCTGCAAGGGAAATGTTTCAACAAAAAAACCGTTGTTTACATTAAGTAAAAATCAGTTCCAATAAATGGCTTTATTTATATTTACAATAAATCAAATCATACATCATTTAAATAGGTTACCAGTCCTTGAAAAGATGTAGAAAAGATTTTCGGCCTGTATTCTATTGGATGCTAGGTGACCAAAAAACGTGATGTTCCCGCCTGTATACATGTAACAGCTGTTAAAATTATGCCATCTCTGAGTTGCTATAACAAACAACATTTTTTTTTATTGTTTTTTGGTGTTATATGTTTACAGAATTCCATCTAAAGAGAAAAAGAGAGGGTTGGTCCCAAGGAGGTCATGGAGAGGGCTTAAAATTTGGAGATTAGGGACACTAAATGGCATTAAAAACCATCTATTTGTAGTATCCTTTTGGGGAGACCTTTTTAAATTGTGTTTGATTGTTTTAATTAAATAAATTAATTTAACTCATCAACGTGTTTGACTTTTTAAAAAGATAGTTCATTGTTTAATGTTAAATATATTCAGCTAACTTTCTTGCTGCATTTACATAGTCTTATCTTCTGGATGCTCCAAGTGGTTAATGGAGAAGAAACAGCCACTCGGTCACCGGCATTTATAATAAGAACACGCCGGATTGGTCTGTACGGTAGGCAAGATTATTTGCTTTGTATGGGTTTACCTGGGTGTTAAGAAACAAACAAAAGTAGCTTTTCTCATCGATTTGGACGGTACCACAACTCACTTCATGGTAAACTACGAAGTTGCTTGTGCGTCAATGTTTCATGATGAGATGATGTGGCTAGTCTGAAGTTACCACTGGAATTGTGAAATTCATTGATTAACATTAGTAGGCTATGTGCAAAAAAAAAAAAAAAAGCCTGTGTACGTTATCATTTACCGTTCCAATTATTCCTCATCGACTGTCTGCTCTATGTTAATTTTGTCCACGTCGTTTTAAATGGCTCACTGGTCCATGTAAGCACGATTGTTGTGTTGACCTCATCGATGACCAGCCTAGCCATCCGCATCACAGAATTCAACAGGCTTATATGTTAATGTCCTTAGCCTATAAGATCGATATTTCATTATAAATTATAGCTTTACACCGCTAATATTTATTACGCTAATAAAAATAGCTACGAAATATACAATAACCACTAATACGGGAGGCTACTTTCCGGCTCATGCAACATCGCCATCTGCAGTTGTATACCTGTAACAGGGAAGTTACGAAACATCTAGTGTGACGTCATTATAAATAGCCAAAATTGTTTTTGCCATGTGTCCGTGAGATTGAGGATTTGAGCATCGATTTATCTTACAATTAATTCGACACAGGTAATGAACCAATGACCGTGAAAATCTGTTAAAGGTGCATGGTGTTATGTCATTTTTTGTTTAAGCTAACCCTGTTCGTTCTATGTTATTAAAATGTGTCGAGACTTCGCTTAATTCGTATTATGAAATGTCTGACGATAGTGAAATCAAAGTAAATGCAGGATTCCTTGTCACAAAATTACATCTCAGTAATACATCCTTTCATTGCACCGGTTACGTTTTACATAGATGAGAGTTGGTTAGCTATCCATAACTCGTTCGCATAGGCCTATAGCTTCCCATGGATATCGAAATTCTTACTGGCCAGCCATTAATGAGAAGTCTAGCTATCTAATTACGGTCATGTTAGGTGACCAGCTACTTGTTCCAGTATTGCCTGGTAAGCTAACAACGTGTTTCTCGTGTGAAGACAATGGCAAGAAAGAAGACAATTGACACATCTGAACCCAAACAAACAACGGGCACGGTTTCTTGCGGAGGAAGGAAACGGCACAAGGAAGCATTAGAGGACAGTATATCCAGAAAGCTAAGAAAGAAGATAGACGGCCAAACCGAAGGTAAGTCAGATTAGGTGACTGTACCGATGTTATCCAGGGACACCTTGCGCTGTCTGACGTGTGTGGCTCCTGGCTTGTTCGGTGCAATGCATCGTAATGATTGCGAACATGGTCACGTACCTGCAGTGTAGCTTAAAACAATCCTTGCACAAAGCAATCTACTTGTATGCGCTCAATATCTGCTGGTAAAGCTAAATAACACTGTACATATTATATATCTCTGGAAGCAGGAGGTGACACACAGCCCAATGGAAAGTGGCTTGGCAGTCAGAAGAAAGACAGGCATACCAGCATCGTGCATTACATTTACAAGAACACCTTGGGGCAGAATATCCACTCACAAATGCGGCAGGTAATCAAAACAAGATTATAAGTAGGCTAAATACAAGAAAGCAATTGTTCTTCTTTCTTATTGTAAGTAGGCTAAGTGTGTGTGTGTGTGCGTGTGTGTGTGTTAACAGGTCCAAGTTTACAGAACATTTATGGGCTACAAATTGATAGGCCTATTTCAGGACAAAGTTACTGTTGCTGACTTAATTTACTGACATAAATATTATGGGAAATCTTGTTCATGTGATTAGTTTAAGGAAACAGCCATGAACAAATACAGATAAGAAAAAAAAGATGAATGCCAAAATGTTCATGGCAACATTCCTAAACACAGTTTAAATCAAATATGATCATACTTATGTATTGTGAATGAGGCCCAGTGTTTTTTTTTTTACTTTTGTTTTTTTAAATGATACTTCTTTATGATAATCAGGTCAGACTACTACTGATTTTCTTTGAAATTTTATTTGTTAGAATATTTTTCAACATTTCTAGCAGGAATTTGCACTTTGATACGCTTTAAACATTTGTCATCACAATTACAATTCACACTGACTGTGTTCCACACAATGATACAGAGTCACTAGATAAAGCAAAAGTAGTGTTTTATTGATTGTAAAACTATATCCATATGGGGTCCTGAATGGAGGTTCTTACAGGGCAGCAACATCCTGAATGATGAGAATCACAGAACTTTCTAGTGTGAAGTAATCATCTGTGAACTCTATCTGAAATTGTGGTCCAGTCTTGTGTGACTGATATGTCCGCTAAGCTCAAGAATAATTTTTAAATTGCATTTGCCCTCTCGAGACCTTGCCGAAATTAAGTGTTTAATTTTTTTCACATAATGCAAGAGTCTTGGATGAAATGAAATGCAATGAAAATATTTTCAAAAATATAATTTATTTTATGTCCACTACACAGAACAACAGGATCTTAGGAGGTTAATGAGTGTCACTAATTCCTCTCCTGTGGCTCACCCAAAAGTGTTTTCAAGAGCCGTTCCTGCGGTCTCTGGCCTCGTACCGGCTCTACCGCACAGCCAGCCCCTTCGACCGCAGAGTTACATGCCTGGAATGGCACCCAACGCACCCCAGCACACTGGCCGTTGCGTCGAAGAGTGGGGACATCATCCTGTGGGACTACGAGGTCCTGAAGAAGACCACCTTTATACAAGGGGTGAGCATCAGGTGGAGGTTTTCCTTCGACTGTCACTCGTATTTGTTGTTTGATCTCTTCTTACATAAAATGTCTCTCTGGATATGTAAAAGAAATAATATGGAAAGAGAAGTCACGTTTCCTTCCCTTGGACCTCTTTGTCTGTTTTGCGATATGCTTACGGAGGTCTGTAAATGTAATGTTTATATTAATGAACTATATAAGGCACTTTTCATACATAATGGCAAAAAAGGTATTTCAGATAAAAGAATAACAGTATGACCTAAGGGAAAATGAATGATACAAATAAAAAGATAATACAATATGTGTATAAAATGCAGTGCATTTAAACTATTAAAATAATGCAGTTTGGTAAAATTATGTCATGCAAATACAGGTACAGGACAAAAACGGGTGATGACTGATAAATGAGCAGTTAAGAACAGCTTTAAAATGGGACTTTCATTTGTATTCACTGGTTTGTGCACCCCTGTTAAAAGTGTATGTCTCAATCAGTTTTTCCCCAGTCTTCATTTTATAACTTTTCTAGCTGAGAAATATTAGTAGCTGTCCTTGTAGGCACTGTACCCAGATATTCCAAGGGATTGGAACCTGCCTAGAAACTTGGTCTCAAGTGGATCTTTCAGCTAACCAATGGCTAATGATGACGCACTTAAAGGAAAGAAAGATTTTGATTGGTAATTACGGTCTGGAAATTATTGAAAGTCTGTAGGGAGATTTCAAACAGTGCGTGCAAGGATACCTACAAATATTTCTGAGCACGTAGAGCCCTGTTCACTTTAGTATTTTGATTCTGGAATAAATGCAAATAAATAGCCATGATACATTAAAATGTGCAGGAAGATATACTTTTTAGGTTTATACTACGTAGAGGTCGGGTCAGGTTCTGTTCACTTAGAGATTCATTATGACATACACTTGTTTCACCGTTTTGCATACGACTGTAAAAGTTGATGTTTTAGTTGTAGTAGCTGTAGACGTAAGTCTTTAGGCAGTCACAATTCAGGAGACCGCAAACAGGAGGCTGTATCAACTTTACATTTGAAGCAGCTCTTTGGTACAAAAAAGGATCTTTATTTGAGGACCAGCGATTCTGATTAGGTAAGTAAGAATCAACAGTGCTGAGATGTGCTCAGATTGGCCACATAATGATTTAAACATTATTCATAAAATATTAAAATCTGATCTAAAATATTCTGGTAGTCAGTATAATAAGGCCTAGATTGGAGTTACATGTTTCACCTTTTTTCTTCTGGTTAAATTTTGCAGCAACATTTTGTATCAGTTACATGCAAGATAACACATGACTGTTTCAATACCAGGGGAGTCTAAAGATGATATTAATACGTGCATGGTTTTCTCTGTATGCAATTTACAACAAATATTCCATTGAAATCATTGATCACATTGTTAATATTTCTTACTGAAGTCTTTCTTAAATAAAAGCCAGTGTTGGGCGGAGAAGGAAAAATCTGCTTAATTTTAGCAGTTTTATTGCAGTTTTGCTGACAGATTCAATCAGATATCATGTGTATAACAATGAAAGGAGATGTCATATAAACTGAGAACAAGATAGCCCTTGTATTGATCCCTGGGGGACACCAATGGGTGTGATTGGTATTCTTCATTGGCAGAGTATCCAACAGGCTGAATGGTATAATCATTGGATCTGCTTAGCTGTGATGCCCCTGGTTCTCAGCTGGCTGAAAAAAATGAAATTTAAAATGAAAAAAAAAAAAAAAGTCACTTGGTACAATGAGCATGAAATGGTAAATGGACTGCATTTATATAGCGCTTTTATCCAAAGCGCTTTACAATTGATGCCTCTCATTCGCCAGAGCAGTTAGGGGTTAGGTGTCTTGCTCAAGGACACTTCGACATGCCCAGGGCGGGGTTTGAACCGGCAACCCTCCGACTGCCAGACAATCGGTCTTACCTCCTGAGCTATGTCGCCCCTATGTCGAAATTAAATATCTACTTTAAAATTGATAGGAAAGACCATCCATCTCAAATTCTATTTTCACCTTGAGAGTAATAATAAATAGCGAATGCGTGAGATGTTCTGAAACCTGTCCCCCTCTGTTCTCTGTTTAGATTGGAGTTGGGGGCTCCATCACAGATATGAAGTTTAACCCTTTCGATCCCAACCAGCTGTTCACTTCCTCTGTCGGGGGTGCCACCATGCTGCAGGATTTCAGTGGGAAAACTCTCAGAGTATATGCCAGCACTGAACAACAGTGGGAGTAAGGCAGCCCTTAGGTCCTTACTGTGTTAACACTCATACCTATCTAAGTAATTCTTACATCCCTTCTGCCAAACTCATCCAGTTCAAGTCTTGCCAGAAGTTTCCCTCAATCAAGCTATGACAACAATATTTTTAATTTACGGAATGGCAGGTTGGCAGACACTGTGCTGGTTAAAATAGTATAATATTGTCATGTTTGGATAATCTGCTCAAATTCTTAGTCTTTTCTTCACTGTGCCAAGTGAACAGAATACTCTTAATTCAAATTTAATGGAATTACCTACCAAACAGAAGGCAAAAAGGTCAGACAATGTAAAAATCAGGAACTGATGTAGCCCTGCTGCTAAGTCAAACACCATTTCAGTTAAAAAATAAATAAATTTCACAACCTTCGTTCCATGTATTTACAGATAAGTAGATGCAGTTGCATAGTTATTTGAATAGAAAAGCATCAGCCAAGCACCTCCGCTTAGATTGTTAGTTCTTCACGTGCATATACGCGGTAACCACAAGCGAATGGACGCCATGGATGCAAAAGTTTATCTCCCCTCTTTCTATGAAGATAGTTCTTGGAAATGCACCTCTATACTTGGTGGTGTGCACCACACTGATCTTAAATCAGTTATAAGACCAGAAAAGAAAGCACAGGTTATATGTATAGTGTTTGTTTATACTTGTGTTCTATTGTTGTATAAGTCATACAAGTTTCCCTGCTGTACTCCTGCCCAATATTTTGAGTTTCCCTTAGATAACCTAGTATAATGGCTGTATACTGTGAGTCACCGTGTCATTACACGGTGTGTGGCTGAATGATTCATTATTAGTATAGCGCTTCTGTTTTTGTGTTGGCTTCAGCTACACATTTCACATCCAAGGGATGTGCAATTGTGCAAATCAAAAATGTGATGAAGCCTATGTAGTTTGATACAGTTTTTGTTTTTGTATATTTCCTGTGTGGAAATGCTACTTATTTGTTATGGTTTTGTGCTAGATGTGGTCACTGTGAAGCCTTGTTCTGCTTGTACTTATGTGACCCTGTCTACTATGATTTGAGTGCATGAGTTATACAGGAAATTAATTAGATACTGCCCGCAACCACTGATCCAGAATCAGATGACCCAACCAGAATCCTAACCCAAGCTGTTTTGTACCAACAGCCAAAACTGATCCGAGGTCAGCACCTGAGGCACTCCATCGGTTCCGTAGTGGGATTGCTGTTTTCAGCACGATTCTCTGAATCAGATCTTTGTCTTTGTGTACGCAGAAGGGACCTGGGGACTATATAGCGGGGATGAAGTTCTTTCCCACGGACTCGACCAAAATGTTCACTGCCTCAGGAGATGGCACGCTTTCCCTGCAGAGCATTGATGTCGGGAAAGCCCAGGTGGTGTCCGGAACGCCAGATTGTGAACACCATCACCACAATGTTTGGTGAGGAATCCAGGTTCCTTTGGACTCACAGAATCACAGTGATAGTTCTTTTTTTTCTGTTTTTGTTTGTTAGTTTTTTGCTTGAAGGGAGACCACAAATGCGTGTGGCACTTGCATTTTTAGCATTTGGCAGTATTAAATAAGACATCTGAGTGAGCTCGCTTCCCCCATTAGAAAACTGCAAAGAGCTGCTAAAACATAAAAACCTGTGTGTAATCGACTTGGTACTGTGTACCACTTGGAGTGAATTTTATTTATTAGGTTACCTCTCCCGTACAATTACAGATTAAGTTAAATTATTGGCACAGTGAAGGGGACCTAATTTTTTTAATGCCAAAATTCACAGTAATTTAATAAAATAACCATTTCAAAATGTGAAATTATGAAATGGTTGCATATAATTTATAGCAAATATCAGTTGCCAGAGGGGATGTAACAATAATGCACATTGACTAATTAACAAACACTTAATAGCCATGTGTCAGGCCTGTCTTGTGACAGTCATGCACAAAGAATAGTCACATGGATGCATGTGATTCACCCTGATTACTATAGGAATTTCTCACTCAAATTCAAGGTTTGTTTTAATGACAGTACAGACTGAACTGACTCTGGGTGGCCCAATTTGAATCACAGAAACTTGGTTAGCCATGAACAAGCAGTCTTTACTCGCCAGGCCAATCAGAGAGCAGTAGAATTGAACCTTGTGTACCATTTTTGTAGCGTGATAGGAAATGTGCAGGTAGGTCTTACTAAAATAAACAAGCGATTGTGAACTATTAATAAAAGTCAAAATAGTTGTGCTCAGTGTTTATAGGTCATACACGGTCAGAATACAGACATGCAATGTTAAGGCTGGAATTACCAATATAAAAATCAAGGGGAAAATCCAGAACAAATCCACGATGAAGATCCATTAAGACCTTGCTTTATTAAGAGAAGCAAAGACTTTATAAAAAAGACCAGATCAAATCATTGGAAAGCAGCTGGACCTGATTGGCATTCAGTCTCAGCTGTGCATGCTGGTGGGCATAGCCACTTCTGTCCATGTATTTGAAGATCTCTCAGCCTTTAGCAGACTGCTGGAATCTCTGATAGCAGTCAAAGGAAGGTGAAGGGGGGTCCCCTCTGTGTGTACCCCACCCTTACTGGCATCACAATCCCAAAGAATTGCATGTCCTACTCGTCAGTGTCAGACCGGTATGTAGAAGGCTAAAGACACGGTCTTGGTCACTGAGTAATGCATTCATTTTTCCTGTTAGTTGCCTGCTTTCACTGTATGTTTGCCAGTGTATTCTCTGAAAAACAGATCTAGGTTAATGTTTAACCAAACCATGATCAAAACCATGACTGTTTTAAGAAACTGTTACCTGCACCAAAAATATATTTAAGGTTATCGGCATTAGCTGTCTTATTTCTGCACAGTAATTTCTGGTATCTGAACACCATTAATTTGGACTTGGGACATAGCTAGGGGTCTTAGCGGTGGTCATGAATACTTCCTCCACTCAAGTGTGCAGTTGTCACCAGACGTATATAAAGCCGATTGAATGAGACATGCCTGACTACAAATTTGGTAAATGAGGCTAACCAGCAATAGGTTACTTCAAAAACTCAACATATGCACCTGGAAATTTGGTCATTTTTGGTCACTCTTCTCCCTAGTGTTTGGTACTGCAGCCTGGACGTTTCCTCAAGCCGTCAGGTGGTGGTGACTGGTGACAACATGGGACGGGTGCTGCTTCTGGGCATGGAGGGAGAGACAGTGAGTGCCATCAAGAAGTTTCAGAAATGACAATTTTGTTGAAAATCTTTTCAAATTGGTGTGTGTGCTTAATGCAGTACTATTTCTTTCAATATTTATTGTTTATATTTATTTTCAAGCAATTAGTGAGTTCTGTGGCCAGTGTTATTTTTTCATAAATGGGCAACAGGGCATAGATGTAATTTAATATTTCTTTATTTACACATAAATGTAAGTGTTCAAATGAAACATAAAATAGAATATGTACAGTATACATACACCTGGTGAAAAACCCAGTCAGAATTCAACAGAATAGAACACTGGTAGATTACATGGAAAAAAAATAGACCGAAAAGTAAAAGTCTTTATTGTTGGCTTATGAGAATACAAAATTTTCTGTCCTAAAAATTGGATAGAAAATATCTTCACTAGTCACATTGATAATAAATTAATAATCTACCTACCATATTACCAGCACTTTTCTGCAGTATGTAGCTAGTTCTTACTATGTTTTTCATCTGCTCATCTAGGATTTTATATATCATCTGTGTAGTGAGATCCTCAATATTTTAAGTGCTCTCTCAGTGGTGCTTATACTGCTCTGTGTAGATCTGGAATCACAAGCTGCACAAAGCGAAGGTAACCCATGCAGAATTCAACCCTTGCTGTGATTGGCTGCTGGCTACGGCATCCGTAGACCACACGGTCAAACTGTGGGACCTTCGGAGTATCAAAGACAAGAGCAGCTTTTTACATGAGATGCCACATGAAAAGGCTGTCAACTCCGGTAAGATGCCAACACATAATTATTAACATAATGTCAAAAGGAAAACAATTACTAGTTTTCAGTCACTGGTTCTGTAGTGAAAGATTCTGCATATTCACAAACTAACAAGAACATGACAAGAGAACATTCAGTGTTCCAAGACAGAGAGAACTCTGTCAGACACAGATGAGTGAGTGAGTGGTGAGTTCATTTTGGTCATTAACAAGCTGTTTGTGATGAAAATTGTGAATCAAAGTTAAACAGAAACATTGATTGCATCTTGGATCGTCTGTCTCAGAGAGCTTTATTAAATGTTTCTTCCCTCTGCAGCATTAAAATTCTCATAAATGTTTTATTTTCTTACTGCATTTACAGTGCCCTGAAAAAATATGCAGACCCTTGAACAAAATAAAGACACCATTGAAGTTTTTAATTTTAATTAAAAACGCATGCATTTAACAGAAGAAAATTAATGTGAAACTGTAATACTGTGCTTGCAGAAGTATTCAGACCGCTTGCATTAATATTCAGCTTTCAGTCTTTTTAGGTCAGTCTCACCACAATGGTTGGAGAGGTGATTTTCAGCCTTTCTTCTTGGGAAATTGCTCCAGTTCTCTCAAGTTGCTTGGGCATCGCTTATGGGCCACAGTTTTCGAGTTGTGCCACAGATTTTTGATGGGTTTGAGTTCTGAACTTTGATTGGACCACTCAAGGACATTTACCTGTGTATTCTTGTGCCACTCCAGTTTAGCTTTGTCCCTGTGCTCTGGATTGTTGTCCTGCTAAAAGGTACATTTTTACCCTTTGCTTCAGGTCTCCAGTGGAATGAAAAGGATTTTATTCCAATATTTGCATGTTCTTTCCCTAGTCCATTTTTCTGTCAGTTCTTCAACCCTTCAGTTTCCCAGGCCCTGCCAAAGAAAAGGATCCCCATGGCATGGTACTGACACCACCATGCCTCACTGTAGGGATGGTGTTAATTGGGATATGTGCAGTGTTAAGTCTGCACCAGACATTACGCTTTGCATTTTGACCAAAAAGCATCTGACCCACATTGTAGATGGATGACGCTTGTGCTGTTTAACGCTAGACAGGCTTTCAGGTTTTTTGAGCAAAATTCATTCTATTGTCACCCTGTCACATAAGCCAGAATTGTGTGTTGCTCTTGAAGTTGACTGATGAACATTTTCTCCATTCTTACCCATTGCACCCTACAGCTCTTTTAAAGTAAGTTTGCTGTTCCTAAGCCAGTTTCCTGTTCAGTTGTTGAATTTGGAGTGTCAGCCTTTTCTAGGCAGGGCTGGTTGGTATGATACAGCTTCATGTATGTTTTAAATTAAACTAGCAATTTGACAAAAATGTGAATATCATTTATAATCCTACAAAATGTGAAAACTCCAAGGATCTGAATGCTTTGGTTAGGCACAGTGTATGCTATTAGTAATCCTGTCCTGAATCCTGAGAATATTGGTTGATGTGAGAGCTATATCTGTAAATATTAAGTTAATATAATTTCTCAGTTGCTGTTTTGTCTATGAGAAACATATTCAGGTCTTTCATTCATTAATATGCCATACTACTCTGATGTTAAACAGCCTATTTCAGCCCCATGGATGGCTCCAAGCTCCTTACCACTGATCAGTACGATCAAATCAGGGTTTACTGCTCTTCTGATTGGTCAAATCCCCAGAAGATCATCTCGCACCCACATCGCCAGTTTCAGCACCTCACACCTATCAAGGTGGGTGTCCAGACACCTTGAGCCTTCAATCTCAGGCCTGTAGATAGATTCTTGGAATGACATCCCAAAAACCTCTATAGCATATGCCATTGCTATACTATGTCCCATCCTACTTTAGACAGACTTCTCTATGCTAGTATTATGTTCTGTAGGTGTTGGATAAAAGAGTCAGTAGTTTAACTTTTTCCTCACCCATAGAATGGCCATGGCCTTGCTATAAAAAAAGAAAAAATGGCATGGCATCATGGTAAAAACAAAAACATTTTTTTGTAAACCTATTGTCCAGGAGATGTCAGTGTTGGTTTCCCAGGTTTCCAGAGTGCATACAGTATCTGTGTTCTGCCCCTGTGAGCCAGAATAAGGTGCTTTGCTGATTACAGGCCACCTGGCACCCCATGTACGAGCTCATCGTGGCTGGCCGCTACCCCGATCAACGAGTCTGCAGGGGTGAATTGAGGACCATCGACATCTTTGATGCCAACACTGGGGCTCTCAAGTTTCAGCTTCATGACCCCAATGCCCCAGGCATTATATCTGTAAGGGCGTACTTCATTTGCCATGGCCAGAGTTTTATGAGATCCTCATTGACTCGGATGGAGCCATGACAGAGAAGGGCTGTGCAGCGAGCGCCTTCACTAGAATTAATACAGTTCTGCTTGAGCTCTACCCAGGGAAGACTGTACCATTTCCTGTTCATCACATGCATTTGTAAGGTCAGGCTTTAAAAGAATCTAACAGGATTTGGTTTATATACAATAAATAGTTTGTGAACTCTTTGGAATTACTTGGATTTCTGCATTAATTACTTAATTATGAATTATGCATTACATCTTATAGCAAGCTTTATTTTGTATGAACAGGTGTCAAAAGAAACCTTGTAATATTTTGTTTCCCTGTAAAATAAAAACTTAACACTTATACTTTTCTAAGATCATAATGGAGGTTGCCTTGTTTATGCTATTCTGTGTGATCAACAATGAGTAATACTTCTATTTTTTTTTTTTTTAGCTCAACAAGTTCAACCCAATGGGAGACGTGTTGGGATCTGGGATGGGTAAATTTGTGTTCATTTTGTTCTTTCGTTTCTATGTGCTAGTGAACTGTATGTGCAGATGGCATTCAGTGACATATGCATGTCCATTCACAGGGTTCAGCATTCTTATTTGGAACCGAGAGGACATTGTGAACAAGGGACAGGACAGGCTAATGAGAGAAATGGCGGAGGAAACTGGCCTGACCGGTGGTACCAGCAGCTCCAGAGCCCAGCATCGGTCCCACCAGCGCCCTGGGGATAGGAGGGGAACAGCTGAAAAGACCAAGCTCAAGAAAAAAATGGAAAGTCTGGAATCGCCAGGGACCAAAACAAAAACCAAATCCAAAGAAAATGTCAAACCTCAAAAAGACAAGATGAAAAAATAGTCTTCAACTTCTTTAGTTGAACTGGCTTCAATAAAAATGTGCTTAGCTAAAAGTTACAAAAGCATTACATAATTCAATTTCTTCATTGAAATTCTATTTTTGGGAATTAATGAGAGTACATTTTAAAAAGGTGCAAGGGTCATTAGATGGTCAATTATGTTTTATATCTAAGACAGTACATGCACTCTGAATTATAAATGGTATATAAACAAGACAATATGCATGGTAAAATTTGGACTGATCTGCACCTTTCGTTGTTCAGTGTTTTTGTATTTTTGCATATTAAAAGCAATTTAACAGAATTTCACTTCTCATTTTTGTTTTACTGTGTAGTTTCACACGTTTAATTTTTAAGACAGTTCTAAAACATTCCCAAAATCTCACGAGAAGTTTATTCAAAAAGAAAGAGGTGGTTTACCAAGGGCAACAGAGGTTCCTCTTTGGCTTCATTTAGTGAAGGCTTATGTAATGCCACCTTAGGTTGGCATGAAGGATTGTAGCCTGAAGGATTATGTGAACATTAGAGAGAAAAGAAATATAAGAAAACCAAAGAAGAGACCATCACAGTGTTACAGACAAGGAGTTTATTATAAAATTAAGTCACTCTGTCTGGCAGACATTTAAAAAGTGAATTGTCCAATGAATTATCGAATGCACATTAGACACCAATAAAATTTAAGCAACATTCAGATATTAACAGTCCAGGAAATTCAAATGTTTTTACAACCAGTTTTTGGCTGCACTGAAAACTCCAGCGTAAACTTTTTGTCTTGACAAATATTTGACGTACATACAAAATACATCTTACCCTCTAAGGACATGAATTCTGAAGGAATGATGCATTGATACAATGGCCTGTGTTCAATAAACATTTGCCCTTAGATTAAATAAAAGTGTTCCTTATTTCTTCACAAGCACAGTTTGGAAAGTTCATTGTAGTGACTCCTGACCTTGACTGATTGTTGGTGAAGACAAATATAACACCTGAATTTAATTGTGAGTCAAGGATTCAAATGTAGATTTAATCATGGTCAATGTCCTTAATAATGGACAAAATAGGTAAAATGTAAAAGGCAGAATTACACTTCCACAAACAGCCAAACAAAAGAGTCTCGATCTTGTATGTAAGCCATATGACATTGATATGAATATCGCCCCACTGAATCAGTCCCATGAATACAGGCTCTCAATGCAATTACATTTTAAGCAATGTCACCAGTCTGTCTATATATGAAAGAAACCATTAAAAAAAAAAACTAAAATAAATTAACCCAAGTATACACCTCCCATCCCAAAACAGCAAATGAGCAGCTTAATGCATTCCACTTTTAACACCCGAGTGTAATTTATATTACAATGGTAAGGCATGTTTTATTAACGAAGGCTCACAATTTTTCATTAACATTCTTAGGGTTGCTCTAAAATTTAAAAGTAATTATTAAAATAAAAAGGTAAAAATTAAAATATGATCAAATCAATTTTCA
The DNA here is from genome assembly GCF_013347855.1 of Anguilla anguilla. Taxonomy (NCBI): domain Eukaryota; kingdom Metazoa; phylum Chordata; class Actinopteri; order Anguilliformes; family Anguillidae; genus Anguilla; species Anguilla anguilla. Next base: position 43,726,486 of record NC_049205.1, read on the forward strand.
TAGATAAAATTTTTTCTCCCTGTGCACACATAAATGGCATACATAATAGCCTGTTTGAGTATTTACATAGGAATTAAGAACTGTACCCCAACTGAAAATTGGTGGGATTTGGCACTTTAGCAAGTACTTGTGTGTTCTACATGACAATGTTTCATAGTTTTCTGGATAGGAATGCAACTTCAAACTTCTGTGTGCAGACCAAGATACAGCCAGACCCAGAGAAAAAGTAAAAGGAATGACAGCTGTGTGCTAGAACATTCTACTCTTAAATCAAACAGCCGAATTACCGTACCTTTAACTTGTGGGTCACCCCATCTGTAGGTATGACGAAAGCTAAAAACACCAAACCTTTACCACAATTCCCTTTAAACTATGCTACAATCGCAGAGTAATGCTATTTTAAAAGTAGCCAGTGCATCAGTGAAAACCACACCAGCAAAAAGGACAACGGTACACAAATTTTCATCAATAGGATTGCAGAGCTCTTCATGCCTATTGATATGATCCATAAAAGACTACTTACAATCCATAATCTCCAGAAGGCAATCCAAACTATTTTTGAGTTTTTCAGGAGGACTCCAACAGTAATGGTCATGCATTAGGGAGACCAATTTGGAGACCACACATCCAGGACATTGGGCTCTTCGTAATGAGATTCAACTTTCTTCAATTTCAGAGCATTTAGCGAAATACTACAACTGGGAACTAAAAAGAGAACTAAAGCGTGCGAGTCTAGACTCACAGAATTTAAAGCAAAATATACACAATTTTCAAATAATAAAATGGCTGTGTGCACTTGCTGCCATGCTAAAAGCACTAAAAGCACTCTTACGAGATTATACAATTACACCCTGTGCTCCCAACATGATAATGTACCATGCGCACACTATTACCCGCTAACCTGAGCATCCAGTCCATGCAGACAGCGGAAGACTTGGTGTGCTCATCTGCTAGTGTGACCATCTGTTTTCATGACACTAAAAGCCAAGGTCCTCATTTTTTTTTTCTTTTTTAAAAAATTGGGCAAAGGCAGTTTGTCCTCCCTATGCCCAATCCTGAAAGCTCATCCAGGTAGGTAGAGATGTTTATGGATCTTCCTCCCCTTCGAAAAGGTCCCATTTCTCAAGGAGCGCGAATGATTGTCAGGAGTTGTCATCACCTTCATTGATGACATGATGGTAGCTGCTCTTGCTATCCTGCTGTTTACATAGAATGAAGAGGAGGAGCCCAATGAGAAGGACAACCAGGCAACAGAATACAGTCAGCCCGATGATCACCTCTGTGGAAGAACCAAAAAACAAACACACCGCCAATTTTACCACTTTACATTAATATCATGAATTTCTTCTTTAATACTTATTTCTTTAATAATTTGGTTCCCAGTTCGGTGCTGAGAATCTCAAATCCTTCTGCAACGTTCATGCTGCCAATTCGGGAAAGTGTAGACATCCATGGTTCTCCTCCGAAACACATGGTCTCGCCAGCTGCTTCTTTTCATACCACAGATTATAGCTAAGCTCACACAGCGTGGAAGACATTTCACATGTGGCTTTCACATGCAGTCCATCGGTGCCCAATCAACCAGCGGGGGCAATGAATGCGATCCCTATTTCAATCGCTAATATGATATTCAATTAGTATAGTGCTTTTTACAGAGAACTGTCACAAAGACACTTTACAGAGTAGCAAGGCAAGAGACAGTAATAAGAGCAAACAGAGCAAACACCAGGCCTAAAACCCCACATAGCAAGTATGTAAAGGATACAGCACTCAAGATGGCAACACTACTGCATCATGGGTCCATTCAGAATGACTCACCTCCTTGCATTCAAGATTTACTGATATTCCGCTACCTTTTAACTACTGGTATTCTTTACAATTAATTTATTGATACTCTTTGCCATTAACAGTATGGCTCTTTCACTGTGGACTTAATACTGTATTTCCCCTTTGATAAGGCACTAATCCAGAACAAAATTTTACGACTGCACTGTTTTTTAAAATTATGCTTGGATTCTTGTTTTATAGACCTTTTATATCCATGCTGGTGTTCCTTTAACCTCACACAAATAAAAATTACAATAATATGTTATGCTTTATACAGTCCATTAGCTGTTTACAAAAAATTCCTTAGGCTGTATACATTTAAACTGCCAAATTCAAGAATTGAAAAACACACAACCCCCACATCCAAAGTCAAAATAGCCATAACGCTATATTTTGTAGTTTTAGATTCATGGGGCTTGGGTCTTAGGAAGGTCATATGTGAAATTGCATTTCGTCTTCAGGATAGACATACGATAACTGTTAATGTTATTTTGCTTTGTTTGAATTAAAGGGGTTCTGTGAGTTTGCAGCAATGAAAATTTCATATCGATAAGCATACGGATATGAGCAGATTACTTTTTTATCCAGCTCAGGGCTCCAGGGACAAAAGGTCAAAATAGAACAAAGTGCCAAGATTATCCACTGTAAAGTCAGCATTTTTTACTTAGCATTATTACATCTTCCATGTCTACATGTTAACCTAAATGCTGCACGCTATTCAGAACGTGTGACAAACTAGCAATTTAACTGGAGCTCGGTAGCTTGCTTTAACATTTGCGACAGGGACTTTCAACAGGAGGAGCAGCAACCACAGGGAATGAAAAGAGCAAGTCCAAATGGCAGTCTTAATGCGGCCCTGCACGTCTGCATCTGTGTGTGTACCTGTATCCTTCATCCTGGGGGGCACCTGGCACTCTGCCTCCCAGTTCTCAGGGATGACTGGCTTGGTGAGTTGCACAAAGTCCTGCAGGGGGCAGTACTGAGTGCAGCCCGGAAGTACCACTGGGTAGGGCTCCTTGGTGCTGTCGTTCCGAAAGTACATAGCAACCGAGAAGGACCTAAAGACACAATCGGGTGGCAAAGAGACAAATGTTCAGGCACTGATCAAAGCAAAAAAAACCTTTAGACGAGGAATGATATTTTTTTTTTTAATTAATTTTATTTAACCAGGGAAGTCAGACTGATATCTCTTTTGCAAGTGAGCCCTGAAACCTACCTGTCATTGGTCTGTGGTAGGAAACAGGAGTACCCGGAAGACATGGGGACAAAATGATAACTGCAGCAGCTGATTTCAACTGGATATTATAAACTGTGAAATGTTAGTCATTGTACTTTTAAAAGGTCCTAATGCGTTAAAATTGCTGGCCCCTACATATTACCAAGTCATACAGCTGGAAATTCAACTGAAGAGGTAGTACCTGTCCCAAAGGTGCAGTAGCAGTTGCACCCTGGATTCAAACATGGCGAAGTTCTCTACATGCTGTTATTGTAACTCTGAAAGCAATGTAAGTGTCAGCCTGAGTGAGCTTCGGAATGTCGCAAGTCACCTACCCATTATCTTCTTGGAGCAGCTCAAATATGTGGCAGGAGGCATAGGGGGGCTGTTTCCCATTGAAGACGTTGAGGGCCGACTGCAATGCCACTAGAGTAGTGTCGTGCTGCAAAATGCACAGCATTTCATTAAAGATTCAGTGACATGTGAGAAAGTCAGGTGACGTGAGAAAGCTTAAACGCAAGCACTTAAAGGACTAGGCATGCATATTAAATCTATTTTTAATCTGAAATGTGTTGAACTACGATTCAGTAAAATAAACAAGGGCTTGCTACTCTAAAGTAAAACTGGCTGTTATTATATGTATGTGAAAGAAAAAACAGCCAAGGAATAGTTTAAAAAATTATAATTTAATTGTAATAAATAAGTAGGTTATGTATAGTTGAAACTACAGGTATGTTTATGCAATTTGTGAAATCCAGTTTACAGTATATGCACGTTTGAACATTGTGTATGCACGTATTTATCTATGTGTGCATTGAACTATACAAATGAAAGAGAAATGTTTAATATTTCCAAACATTCAACACAACACAGGACATATTACAGTTGTTTTCACATTTCAGCACATATTTTAATATTCTTCAAATTTTAGGTTGGCAAGAAGTCATGCTAGCCTTACTGCTGAGTACATCATCATCTTCAGAAGCTTCTTGGAGCCAGATACTGCAGACTCAGTCATGTTTTTCAGGATATGACCAAGAAGAACACCTAGAAAAGCACAACATAATACAGTAAAAACATTAAGCCGGGTGTTCCAGTTCGCTGAAGTTGAATGAGGACAATTGATTGTGGTAAACTATGGCTCTCCAAACTGGAAAATAACAAGTCACCAAATATAAACAATGCCACCGAAGAGCGTGGCATATGCCCCCGACCATATGTTGTGAACCACATTGGACTTGACCACACAAAGGCTGGTTTCTATCAGTGACACCACCGCTCATTCAAGATGGCGGCCGTGGCAGCCATGTGGAATGAGCGGTGGCGTCACCGATGGAAACCAGCCTTCGTGTAGTCAAGTCCAATTCACCAGTGAAAAATCAGCCCGATCGACAAAGGACTTTTCTGTTAAATGAGCGGAAACCAAATTCAAGATGGTGGGCATATTGAATGAGCGGTGGCGTCACCAATCGAAGCCAGCCTTCGTGTGGTCAAGTCCAATTCACAATCAAAAAATCGACAAAGGTGTTTTCTATTAAATGAGCGGAAACCAAATTGTTGACAGACGACGGACAGGGCCTCGACATAATGCCCCTCCTGCCTCCTACGGAGGCCGGGGGCATAAAAATGAACAACATAGCTAATGCTGCTACACAATACATTACTTCCTCTTCACTACACAAGCCCCTGTCACAGTTCTTCTGGGTTTTTCCTGCATAGAGAAATCTTTTGTGAGCACCAAAGCAAAATTTGAAAGCACCAAAGCATTAAAAAAATGGAGAACAGGAACTAGTTCAATGTGAACAATGTGGGATGACCCTACATGCGACCGTAAGCGCTAAGCTCAAAGACGAGGAGCACCAAAGACCCTTCTCATGCAGGGAAAACCCTGGTCTTAATATTTCCCAATATTTTATCATGTTTTGACAGTCCTACATGTCACTCTGGATAAGAATGTCTGCTAAAAAATGAAAACAACAACAGCAGTGGCGTGGAATCCAAGTCTGTACGTGAGAGGCAGCCTCTTCAGATGTTTCCACAACTGTACCAGCAGTAATGATAGGTTTCCTTTATTGTACACTCCTGGGCAAAAAAATGGGCCAACCCCAAAATGGCAAAATATTAAGCTTTTAATGGTCTTAACAACAAATCATTAGTCAGAAAATTAGCAAGAATTAAACAAATGCACTCCTGAGACCTCCTGTGCCACCATTTTCTCTTTTACTTTTGCTGCAGTGAACTGTTTAGGGAAAAGCTAGAAACAGGGAAATGCACTTATACAGTAGACAAATTAACATAATGTCAAATAAAAGAGTCAAGTTTGTATTTGGTTGCATATCATTTGCATGCCATGACTTCCTGATGTCAGTGACCTATCAACATCATCTGGATATCTTAATTTTAGGTTGTCCTACAAGCGATACAAAAACTCTTTGCATTTGAATGGATCTCTGTGGGAATTGGGGGGTGGGATTGGATTCAGCTGTAAATTATGCTGATACAGTATGGAACACATTTGTTGGCTAAATGGCTTTAAGTCATCAGGAAAATTAATCAGGAGAAACAATGCTTGTAGTATCTACTGCATATCTGGCAGCAGCACGGTGGTTTGAGGCTCATTTGATACCCTGGACCCTTGATGACTTAAAGAAGTCTTCATCGTGGTTTCAGTCCCAAATACATTTGTATTGTATTTAACTGTATGTGGTGTCTCTGCATTAATAAGTCAACAGATCCATGCACTCAGTTGGTAATGGCATATAGTTCAGGACTTCACAGACTAGATCTCACATAAAAATTCTCAGTCTTACTGCGACAAACACATGCTTTAACTCACTGCATGTTATTGTACAATTTATTGACACTTGAAAGCATGGTTGGCAGGGTGAAATAAATGCCGTTATTGTGATGGACAAGAATTCATGGAATTTATTCATTCAAAGTGCACTGTGTGATGCAGTGTAACTGGTAAGAAAGGCTTGTTTAGACAGTAAACAAATACCAGCGGTGATACAATACGATGACAATAGAAAATACTCCACTTATCCATTCACTTTTATACGTCTTTCATTGAATACGTTTTGAACTTAATATGATCTGCTGGATTGGTAACCTAAACCTTAAGAGCAAGAATAGACTGGTCAACATTGTAAAATTAGCTAGCAGGATCATTGGCGTAAGCATATCTGATCTCTCCCTGTTGTACCAGATGTGAGCCATTCTGAGGGATTCCCAGCATCCCCTGTTCAATCAATTTGTATTACTTCCCTCAGAGCGCAGATATAGACTCCCTACATTAAAAAGAAACAGGACTAAACACTCTTTAGTCCCAACTGTCATTGGCTTTCTTAATAAGTTATAGTAAATCGTTTTTATTTATTCGTTCATTTATTTATTTATTTATCTTTAAATGATTATCTGTTGCTGAGGGTATTTATTGTTATTTATTGTCATTTACTGTATACTATGCTGCAGAACAAATTGCCCCATGGGGATAATAAAGACTCAACTAACTAAAGAGGACAGTTGAAAAATCCTGTCAGGCCTCTCCTGGTCTTAAGTGTACATTAACACACAAACACTCTTAGATGGAGACACTGGTGCTCCAGGCCAATGTCTACTCATTCATGAGCTAATAAAAGCTGTCACACCGATGTCATGAGTTTGATTGCATGCAAATATGGGGATATGCAGAAGCAGAGGACAATACAACCATTCCACCTTCCACAGTCAGCTTCTCAGTACATGCATATATGGTGAGCTCACCTCCCTGCAGCCGAGACTTCTCCACGCGCTTGTAGACCCCAAACATGATCTGGAAGCTGAAGTCCTTGAGTATTTTCAGCTTCTCCATGACGTCCTTGGTCACCCAAGGGGGAGGTTGCATGTGATGCATCGCCTGAATAGACGGACAAGAGACAGGCAAGCAGACACGTGACCCAGAGCAGGAACGGAAAGCAGACGCCACCCGGAATAATACAACTGTGAAACGGCACTTAACACTAAGGGACAAAGGCAACAGTACATCCTTACAACCCATTATAATGCCTCCCAACCACTCCTGGAAAATACAAATTAGCTTTCAGTAGTTTGTGCTGTGCATTCCATTATAAAAGAAAGGGTCCCCCAATGTGCAATAATAGGCCTGAAATTAGCAGTTAGTTGTGGCAGTTTGATTGCAACAAATCATCTCAGCCAAAAGGGAAGTTATTTGTGCCTACATGCATTAAATCAAGGCCTGAGATCAAACCAAGTTCCCTATAAAGTCACATGCACTGTCGACACTCGGCAGTCACAAGACAGAGGGAGCTGGCTATGCTAATATGCAACTTCTGGGTTTCTGCTTTCACGGTTACAAAGTTCCTGAGCCACCAGCTCTCAGACAGGACTATTGCAAGATACATGAAATCCTGTAGGGCTACAATTCCTGTCTCAGTAGATCAAGATCAAACCACAAACGTTACATTACATTACATTACAGGCACTTAGCAGACGCTCTTATCCAGAGCGACTTACACAACTTTTACATAGCATTTTTACATTGTATCCATTTATACAGCTGGATATATACTGAAGCAATTTCGGTTAAGTACCTTGCTCAAGGGTACAACGGCAGTGTCGAACCCGGGAATCGAACCTGCGACCTTCCGGTTACAAGCCCAGTTCCTTACCCACTGTGCTACACTCCGTCACTAATCACCACAATTCCAGCCTAAATGTGCAAGCATTTACTATCCCTCGACAGGCTATACAAGTGACTTCCCCAGACTGAGCACAGATCACACACTGGTTCAGGCAAATGCGGTTTCATCCAATCATCTAGGTTTACGTGCAGAACGGCAACTGTATAGGGGTAATGCACTGTGGATCATGGCTAGCCACTGCAGCTGAATTTGCGAAGCAGATAGGAGCCTTCAACGGAAGAGGCTTGTCTACCCCTGCACATTCATATTTGTCTCATGCCCCGCTAAGTGCTGCATATAGTCAGAGAGCCAGAAATGGAAAACAGCATTAATGTTCCAAAGGACATGGTGCCTACTACTGTACCTCACAGAACAAGGTGTCATGGACACTCCACACTGTTTCGACAGAGGCATCCTTCAAACCGGTTTTGTTCCTCAGCATCTCAATGAAGTCCTGAGGGAAAAAGAAAACCAGATATCCATAAGAAACCATGCTGCAATTTCCTACATAAACACCTCAGAGGTTTTACTTGAGAGCTACAAGAGTGGAAAGGCACCTACTTTGTAGTAAGTGGTCACGTTGCGGTAGGCCTCCGTTTGCATGGTCTCATTGAGAAGAATGTTGAAGCGGGGGCAGTTGGGCAGAGGGAATGACAGAAGCTGAAACGAGGCAAAAACGCAAGTGAGGTCCTTGTTTTTTTTTTTTTGTTTTTTTTTTACAAATCTAATAATGTTAGCTACTGACCGTTTGTCACGTCCTGCCCCTCTCCTACACTCCTTAGTTACTGCTGCTAGGTAAGACAAAACATTTTTCACAAGACTCTGGTCTCAATGAAAACAATTGAAAATAACCTTGGTAAAAAAAAATTGGTATCCATTTGGTGTCTAATATCAATTTGATTATTGTATTCCTAAAAAATAGGTATAGCTAATTAAAAGGGTCTCAAGTACAGTCCTGTGTGAATGTATTATTCAACTCACACCAGCAGCTGGTCAAAATTTAGTTTTTAAAGTGAAATGGTTTGCCATGGCCACTTGCCATTTCTCCACCGTGGAATTACAGTACCCCTGGAAACTGCAAGTGGCCAATCACTTACCAGGAGTATCAAATTTCTTCCCATACATCTAATTTAACCAGCCAAAAAGTAGCTAGCTGACTTTCCCATATCTAGGCTACTCTTGAGAAACAAATCTTTGCCCAACCTAGCAACGGTTGCTATGCATAAGAGCTCTCTGATTGGAGGCTCAGCTAGTCAATAAAAACGCAATAAATAATAATACATTTGTTATCCTGGGACTAATGAGATGACTAATGAGATGTTAATATCCTGTCTAGAGTCCGAACCAGAAACATTCTGGTGGTCCAGAACCCAATGCCCATGTCTTTGTAGTACAGTACTTACCCGATCCTCTTCCTGGGGTACTGTGTGAACAGGAATGGGCTGCCATTTGAGGTCAGGGTTAACAATCTGCGACCCGTTGGGCGGGTACATGCCAGCTAGGTTTGCCTCAGCGCTCATCAGGGTCCGGTCATAGTCTGTGCTGCGGACTACAATCTATGCATAAAAAAAGAACAAGCAGTGATACATTACTTTTAACTCAGTTGTTTATGTGCTTATGAATTAATTCTGATTAGTTTACACTGAGTGACAGCTAATTTTCCTAGTTTTATTATATCTTCAGTTGTAACTGATTTTCACAGAACATTTCCATTCAATTTTCCATAAAGAGTAGATAAGGCTTTGATGCATTGAAAATTAAGCAAGGGATATCCCCTTCCAGTTTATCTTTCATGATTATATAATGTATCCCAGTCTCTAACCCACGCAAACTATTCTCCACCTTCTCTTCCCTCCTCATTCCTCCTCCACCCCCATCTCTCTCTTCCCTTTCCGCAGATGACTTTCTGGACGCCTTTGAAGGAAAGGTGGCTACAATGCGGAACTCCTTGCCCATCCAGTGAGCTCCCCAACCCCCCGGGACAAACCCACAGCTACACTGACCTCCTTTGAGATGCTGGAGGATTCCGATGTACTGCGACTCATCACTTCTCATCATGCAACCACCTGTCCACTTGACCCCATCCCATCTACAGTCCTCCAATCCATTTCCAGTGAGATCCTTCCCTATCTGTTCTCCATTGTTAATTCCTCTCTTGCATCTGGTCATGCTCCCTCTGATTTTAAGATGGCTCGCGTCACCCCACTCCTCAAGAAACCCACCTCAGACCCCTCTGATGTAATGAATTATCGACCCGTATCGCTTCTACCCTTTCTGTCCAAAACCCTTGAGCAAGCAGTGCTTAAACAACTAACCTCTTTTCGCCATCAGAACAACCTGTTAGACCCTCACCATTCTGGCTTCCGATCTGGGCACTCAACAGAGACTGCGCTCCTGGCTGTGACGGAGGCACTCGCCACTGCAAGAGCCTCACGCCTCTCCTCTGTCCTGATCCTTCTTGACCTGTCTGCAGCATTCGACATGGTCAACCACAAAATACTCCTCTCCACCTTGGCTAAGATGGGCACTGCTGGGTCTGCTCTGTCTTGGTTCGCTTCCCATCTTGCAGATAGATCCTACCAGGTCACCTGGATGGCGTCTGCCTCTGCTTCTCATACCCTTGTTTTGGGAGCACCGCAGGGTCCTCTGCTGTTCTCCACATACACCAAATCTCTTGGTTCAGTTATTAATTCACATGGCTTTTCCTATCATTGTTATGCAGATGACACGCAACTCTTCCTTTCTTTCCCCCCCCTTGGCCTCACAGGTCGATGATAAGATATCTTCCTGCCTGGCTGACATCTCCACCTGGATGGCCAACTACCACCTGAAGCTCAACCTCAACAAAACTGAACTGCTCTTCTTCCCATACAAGACCTCCTTACAATTACAACGTGAGCTCTCAATCACGGTTGATGGCACCACAGTGACTGCCTCTCACTCTGCTAAGAGGCTGGGGGTGGTCCTGGATGACCAACTGGACCTCAAGGAGCACATCAAGGCAACATCACGGTCCTGCAGATTCCTTCTGTACAACATCAGAAGGATTCGACCATACCTGACCACGCACTCTACCCAGCTGCTTCTCCAGGCTACGGTGACCTCCCGCCTTGATTACTGCAACTCCCTCCTTGCAAGCCTGCCAGCTTGTACCATACAGCCACTACAGATGATTCAAAACGCCACTGCCCGACTCATCTACAACCTTCCCAAATTCTGCCACATCACTCCTCTGCTGCGATCACTCCACTGGCTACCGGTCGCTGCCAGGATCCGGTTCAAAGCCCTGACCCTCGCCTACACTGCAGGCAACAGGGCAGCCCCTATCTACTTACAGGACATGATTCGATCCTCTACGCCTGCTCAACCACTCCGCTCTGCAGCAGCAGGGCGCCTTGTACCCCCACTCACCCGAGCAAAGGGATCACAAAGCTTCTCCACCCTAGCTCCCCAGTGGTGGAACGAACTCCCTGTCCCTCTTCGAACCTCTCCCTCACTACCCATCTTCCGCCGTGGTCTGAAGACTCATCTCTTCAGACTATACCTGGACTAACTACCACCACTCCGTATGTTTCACTCTAAATCCACCCCCCCCCCCCCCCCCTTTTTCATGACACTCGTTACATGTTTCCCCATCCAAGCACTTTTTGGTAATTTGTATTTGTCCTAATACAGTAGCTTGTTCTGCTGCCTAGTTGGCTTTGCACAGGTTAGGTCAGAATAGTGTGTGAACTAAACTGTGTTCTTGGCTAGAAAAAGCTGTACAAAATAATTATTGTATCTTATTGAACCTGTGTTTTGTAGTTGTCCATGACCATGAAATGCACTTTTTGTACGTCGCTTTGGATAAAAGCGTCCGCCAAATAAATGTAATGTAATGTAAAAAAACAACTAGCAAATGGCACAGTATTATGAAGTGTCAAATTACAGAACCATAGGCTCGTGTTCACTGGTTGGCTTAAGGGACAACAGGAATCAACTGGAAAAAGAAGAGGTTCTATGGTATTTAATGGCTCGTTATCAACCCAAAACAACAAAAAACTTCACATTGGAACGCATCCCCTCTTATTTACATTCGTTTTCATGGGAGAAAATTCCCCTTTGTACGTCACTTCATACAACGTCCTTGTTTTTTGGAAAGTAACTGCAAAATACAGTGTGTACGGCATATGGAAGAGTGTGACGGTATATTCTGACACAGGTTATGCTGTATATGGTGCACACAATGTTGCTGTTGCCTGTTTTTTCCTCTCTCCTCCCAAAACCCCATGGGAATTCCTCTGGAAATTAAAACTGCAGAGACCCTTCCTTATCTACGCACAAAAATCTAGGGTGTTATAGTGTTTGCAGTTGAGATTGTCAGGGCCCAGCATGGCCACACCATACCACAGGATCATTACTGTCTTTTGGATTTGCAGTCTGAATGGACAACCTGTGACATTAAACAGAATAAATAAATTGAAAGTCTTAATTTCCAAGCAGGTAATGGCTGTTGAAGTCTGGCAGTTTGAAATGTACATTTCTGAGGCCACAAGCTGAGGACAGCAGAAGTTCATATTTTACAACTGGTCCTGCCACATACTAGATGTTATGCTTGTTAGGACATTCTTTGCCTGTGAATGGGGATTTCATATCTAGGTGGAGTGCTGCTAGTGGAATGAGGGGACATAAATGGAAATTAGCAGGGTAAATTCCATATAGACATTAGGAAGAAAAAAAATTCACACAGAAAGTAGGCAATGTGTGGAACAGCCTGCCAGGTCATGTGTCCATCAATACTTTCAACTTTATTTTACTTTGTTCCAGTACTTGCTCAACAATGCTGATTTTTGCAAGTCACAAGAGAAATACCTGGTGTCGATCATAGGACTCATTCAGAAAACCATTGTAACGTTGTCGGAGTGCCTGCCCCAGCTCGAAGTGCTGCCTCATCCCATCCTGAAGAGAAAACAAGTACATGCAACTGGAATAAAAACAACTTTCAAAGATCCAATATTCGGACTAACCAAAATAATCTCCCCAACACATTTGAAGTAAATTCTTAAACGTTTATATCCAATGCAAAGACAATGTACATGAACGTGCACCAAGTTCCAAACAGATAAATAATAACAAGCGGCTCCACAGTCACTAAAAAATGCCCTGTTCACAAAATGGTATAAACTCCAATCATCTATTAGTATCATTAAATAGTCGATCCAGAATTATTGGCATCCTTGATAAACATGCCCGTTTTTGGACTGTAGAAAATAAGTAACGCAATAATGGAGATATTGTCATTTTCCCAAAGCACCCCTCTGATCAGTACTTGATGCAACCTCCCTTGGGAACAAGTCACAAGTCTCTTTTTCTTGGGAAGTTTAAAACTGTCCCAGATGCCTGAACCTTTTTTGTCCTTACCCAACCGTGTGTACAGGTACGCTTACCCGTTTATGTATCCTTTGTACCCATTACATAATTTGTGTAGGTCAAAGTCCATCTGTCTGTTTTGATAAGACAGTTCTTTCCCCTTGGTAATGGCTAACAAAGGGATTTTACATGCGTGTTCTCATTGTTATACCCTCATGTAACAGGAAGTGAAGGAAGGCCACATTATTGCTCCTTAAAACTGAGATGAATACATATAAGTAGAATTTTGCTGCAGATTTTACTTTGATTTTATTTAAAACAAACTTTAGGGGTGCCAATAATTTTGGCAAACCTAAAATAATAAAATTGTTTTATACAGAAATAAAACAAGTAGTAAATTTATTGAGTAAAAATAAATGAATCATCAAACAAAGGTACCAAAATGATTTGCTTTTGATTTTGTTTAAAATAAACTCTGCGGGCGCCAATAATTTTGACACATTTTATAAACTTTTTACTCAATAAATTTACTAGTTTAATTACTCAATAAAATAATTCTGGGCATACGTTTCCTATATGTCCACTGAATATAAAATGAAGCTCAATATCTGATGTTTTAGACAGTCTTTTTTTTGTCTCTTTCATAAAGGGTGCCTATAATTACTGACCTGGCTGCACATGCAAATATCTATATTTTAACATTTAAAATAAATTAAATTTTTAGGCAAATTCAGAGACAGATAACAAGTAGCTCCACAAGACTGCAATTGAAACATCTGCTGATTGAAGAATTAACCACTATAATCTCTCCCACGTCTTGCTTTGCATTGCTCCAAACTGATGGGAATAAATTCTAATACACCTGGAGGACTTAGCCCAAACAGGATTTCCTCACACAAAGAGTATGGAGCTTGCTGTACGCAAATACACATTTCTTACATTTCACCCTCTTAACAAATATTGTCACTCTAGGTCTTGTGTGTACAACAGTTGAAAGCACAGGTGTCAGTGCTATCAGAGTTGTCCATACTGTCCTCTGCTTTGAAGAGAAGTTGTGCTTGCAAGGGGGCAGTACCTGCGAAAGCTGTCCAAAACCCTGAGGCCACGCACTCTCCTGGTAGGGATCAGTGGGATACGCCTTGACAGGTGATCGGTCACCATGACGATAGAGCTACAGATGCATATCAGGGAGAGATTACATCACCGGGTTATTTATGGGTGCTTGACCCCACCCCCTACAAGAAGAAAAGGCTAAGAATATTATAGTTAAAGAGTCGATTCCTTAAAAGAGCATCCATTAATGAACAAGTTCAACCTACCATGCTTGAAGAAATATAAAACTTTTGGTTTTTTGGAAAAAAATACTTCAAACTACTGCAAACTGAATCTTCACCCAAAACGTTTTACACACTCTGCAATGGAGTGCATCTCATTGTGTACAAAGGAAATGTGCAACAAATGTTTGAAATAGGCCTCTTTTTTTTAAGTATCAGTACCTACGTGGCCCCAGCAGTTTTGGTCACTATCGATTTCCCCCAAAAGGATTTCCTCATTTGTTAAGTAATTTGATGACGAGCTGAAAAAAGGAAGCCATTAAGTGTAACCAAAGCTGTCGTTTTGTAAAACCAGAAATTCCAGTACACTGGGAATGTAAGTCGTTTCACCAGCTGATTAAATGCAGCCTCATTTAACTTCTTGCATCTTCTTTATTAATGTGTTTGTATGTCATGAAAAGGGTGAAATGTTTTGCAAGGTACCTGGTTCTTCAATCACTGTTAATTTATACTGGAATAAAATAGTTATTAGGTGAAGTCAATTCAGAAAACCGGAGCTCTGCGTGTCTTGCTGCTTTAATTCACGAATACATTCAATTATTCCGCTATAAATGTTTACTTACGACCCCATTCACCACATTGCATTTAGTTTTAACAACAGAAAACGTGTTTGACGGGATCTCATAGTATTGTATGTGTGTGACTACCACAATGTATTATTGTTGTGTGTGCCTTTTTTGTTTCCTTAAAACCCTAAATACTGGGACAGTGCTTTCAGGTTACACTATATTCTTCCCTTCTGAAAATGTTATCCGTCGTATACGCAAGAAAATATGATTTACGTGAAAGGAATGGCTTTCACCGAGGACCAGGCTTACTGTGTTGACTTCTAGCCACACAAACTATAATTAAGGAATCTAAAGTCTGCGTAAATTAATTGTTTAAGGCGCATGTCGATACGTAAGATCACAAACAGGATCATCTGGCTTGCTAGCTGCTACACAACTTTCCATCTTGGGAGCATGGAATTTCGACACGCCTAATTGTAATTACAGCAAGGCATTCCTAGGCTACAAATACACTGTCCTAGCTAATTGTTGGTAATTGCCATTTATTA